>NC_134588.1:9547311-9861756 GCF_037038515.1 Microtus pennsylvanicus
ATTATAAATAGTTTTCATCAGAGAGTATGCAAGAAAAAGGTCAATTTGACACTCTCTGTCAACTATATTCTCATTCTTTTTTTTTTTTTTTGGTTTTTTGAGACAGGGTTTCTCTGTGGCTTTGGAGCCTGTCCTGGAAATAGCTCTGTAGACCAGGCTGGTCTCGAACTCACAGAGATCCACCTGCCTCTGCCTCCCGAGTGCTGGGATTAAAGGCATGTGCCACCATTGCCAGGCTATATTCTCATTCTTAACTTTACCTTTTATTCCAAGTTCTGCTGTGCCCTTTCACATAGGTGTGACATGATAGTAATTCATCTAGGGTGCAGAATTTCATTTTTTCACTTCCTTCTTCAGGGATGACCCTGCTTAATTTCTAGAATCTTCTGTTCCATTCTTGTTTGTTTCCTCATGTAGAGTCCAATGTATAGCATTTATGCATTTTACTATCACATACCAAATTAACCTTATATGTTTAATTCATTCTAGCAGGAATACTTATTCTAACATGGTACTTACTTTGCAACCTGTTTTTATCTTATAATTATTTATTTTAATACTACTTATTAATATTATTAATTGCTGATTATTTGTTAATTACAATGTTTAATGATGAATCAACACCTAGGACATGTTAATTCAATTAGTGTGAATTTTGTTATTACTTGCTTTGTGGCATTTCTTGGTAAATCTTATATAATTTTTTGTTTTGATATCTGTCAAGTGAAAGAGTGTTTTGTCTTCTGTAAGTAATTTCATAATATGTAAGAAAGTATATAGAAGAATTCCTGTTCACAGTAGTTGATCAATATAATGGAGTTTTGTCTATTTACTATTATGTGTGAACATACTACATGCATCTTCTTAAAATGTAAGATAATTTTTCCACTTTCTTTAACTAGAACTGTGTGAATTAAAGAACTGTTTTTACTTTCAATGTTTTGCTTCTCTGTTCATTATTCAACATCCAGAGTTTAGCCTCAAGTTTTTCTTTGTTATCACAGGAAAGCCAAACACATTTTTGTTGTTTTTTAGGCATTTTTTGTGTAGTTCTAGCTGTCCTAGAACTAGCTCTGTAGAGCAGGTTGGCCTCAAACTCCCAGAGATATGCCTATGTGTGCATCCTGGGAATTAAAGAGGTGTGTCAACACCACCAAGTCACATTTTCTTACCCATTCAAACAGAGAAATGTGGAGTCATGAAAATCCCTGTTAAGTGTCAAATTCCTAAATTTATTATTATCATCATCATCATCATTATTAATTACTTTTATTGAAGTTTTATGTAAAAAGACACAAACTATCTATAGAGTGACACTTTCTTCTATGGAAGTAGTTGGTTTTGGGGCACCTACTTCACGAGATTCTGAGTTTAGTTGATTTGACTATGTTTCTGTTGACTGCATTCTTAATTGAAAGAAGAACTTGCTTATAATTGTTTAACATAAGAGAATTGTGATCCAGCAATAGACAGAAGATTCATTTTCTCCTACAACTAAAAATAGAGTATTATAAATTCATTATAAATCAGTGTTCAAAAGACAGCATCAAGTAAGTGCCAGTCAACTTTAAGAAGACTCAGTTCCAGTCATTTCCTATTTTATATAACTAAACTACACTGAACTTAAACTTTAATTATTAAAACTGAATTAAATGAAGTAATGTTAAGTGTGTGGTCCACTCTGGAAATTAGAAATGTAATATATTTATACTCAAGCTTGGGCAGTATATTCATAAACTGTTGATACCTATGATGTACTCGGAAATGCTTTGAGTTCCTTTCTATTAACTCATCAAAACTCTTTAAAATATGGCTTTCATCATTATTCTCACTTTATAACTATTGATCAACAAAGAGATGACAGCCATTGTTTGATGCAGCACAATTACCTGTACTCCGTCTCAGCAGTGACAACATCATCCAGTGTGTCTGGAATTGACTACATGCTGTAGTATCAATAAGAATTTAACAGCAGTTGTTCCTCCAGAAAATAACACAACAAATAACTCGCTTCCATAATGTATAATAGAATCAACAGTCTTAAGACCATGTTTGGGTCTCAATCTAGGAAGGGAAGTAATTAGACAGAGACATCACAATACACTGAGATCTAGACATGGTGTGGTCCTAGAAAGGAAGGTAAAACTGGCCTTTAATATAATACATGGAGATAGAGGCATGATGGGTTCCTAGAGGGAAGAGGAAGCTTGCCTTTAAAGTTTGGACAAGGGCTTTATTGGGGAAGAGATTGAAAGAGAGAGATATGGGAAGTCAAAACAGAACATAAAGGATAGCTTCCATGAGAGGAATGGTCAGGGGAAGCCAGTGAAGCAAATCTTCAGGGAATCTCTCAAGCAATCTACAAGAGGAGTCTTTCAGCAGTCATGATATAACAAAGAATAAATGTGACATTTTAAAATTCTTAAGAGAAAACAAATTATCTTTTTTCATTATACATACCAATCCAAGTTTCCAATACCTCTCCTCCCCCCAGTCCCTCCACATACCTCGCCACCCCAAATCAATAAGGCAGCTTACTGAATGGGAAAAGTTCTTCACTAACCCCCCTCATCAGATAAAGGACTAGTCTCCAAAATATATAAAGAACTCAAGAAATTAGACATTAAGATTCTAAATAACCAAATTTAAAAAAAAATGGGATAAAGAACTAAACAGCAAACTCTCAACAGAAGAATCTCAAATGGTTGAAAACACTTAAGGAAATTTTCAACATCCTAAGCTGTCAGGGAAATGCAAATCAAAATGACTGAGATACCATTTTACACTCATCAGAATGGCTAATATCAAAATCACCAATGATAGCTTATGCTGGAGAAGATGTGGAGTAAGGGGAACACTCATCCATTGCTGGTGGGAATGCAAAACTGTAAAACCACTTTGGAAATCAAGATGGCAGTTTCTCAGAAAATTGGGAATCACCCTACCTCAGGACCCAGCAATACCACTCTTGGACATATACCCAAAAGGTACTCAATCATACTACAAAGACATTCGTTCAACTATGTTCATAGCAAAAACCTGACCTTTTATAACCATATCTGCATGAAAAAAAGTTCCACATCATGTGACTTAGCTCATTATATCATATTTGTATGTGACAAAGAGCATGGATGACCCAGGTTCCACAAATTGAGAACTGTGACATTTCTGCTGAAGCTGCCTCCTAATTCTCTGTTTTTGGGAGAGCAGAGCTGCTTAGAGGTGTGCATGATTCTGGTTATTTAATATGGCCTAAGTATGCAGGCCTATGTTCTAACATAAGGGAGTATATACTCACTGTTTGAAACTGCTGTGAAGACATCTTTTTGAGCATGGTATGGCTTATACACTCTGGAAGCCCCTTTACAAAACCTATCCAATATTAAGCTCATCAAGATCCTTTTCCAGAAGAAAGAGCCTCACAGGCCTTTTGTCACTCAGAGAATTTTTTAAAGTTAATATTCACTGGAAGAAAGAAAAACATTCTTTTCAGTAGTTCAGTCACTGATGGGGTGTCCATGATCCTGTAAGTAGCCTTTGACCTATACTCCTATAAGCAGCCCTAATGAAACTAATCAATTTCAAGAGAAGACAAAAACATAGAATTTGAACTGGGACAAGTTGGGAAGAGGAGTTGTTCAGCAGGAGCAGGAGTAGCACAATAGAAATTAAAGGTCAAAACATGTTAAATACATGTAAAAATGAAACGAATTGTTATATATAATTTATGTCTCCTGGTTTTAAAAGCCAAATAAATGGAAAAATAAGTCTCAGCTCAAATTTACATATTGTCCAATACCTTGTTTGATCAGTGAAAATAAATAACAAAAGTGGAATAAAACAGCATGTTTGGGGCTGGAGAGATGGCTCAGTGGTTAAGAGCATTGCCTGCTCTTTCAAAGGTCATGAGTTCAATTCTCGGCAACCACATGGTGGCTCACAACCATCTGTAACGAGGTCTGCTGTCCTCTTATGGTCTGCAAACACACACAGATTGAATATTGTATACATAATAAATAAATATTTAAAAAAACAGCATGTTTGTAGAGACCACCATATGATGAAAATCTCTTAAAGGTAAAATGTGGTTGTCTGACTGCTTTATGAGATTTTATTTTTCTGGAGAATCAGAACACATGAATTTAATCACTTCAGAAAGGGAACTTAGGGCAGAGAAAAGAAATGATTACACCAAAGTACCTGATAAATCAGTGCCTCTACCTTTTACTGCTAACCACTGGAAGAAATCTGGTACCCTTTGCTTTTAGTTTATCACATGCAACACTCATGTACTATACACCAGGTGATCAAGCGGATGCTGAGAACTCAGTGCCTAATTTCAAAACAGAGATAAATAGGAATTTAATTGGTGTATATCTCAATTAGGGTATTTATTCATGCTTTTAAAAAGTACTTGCTACATTAAGTATAATTTGATTTAGAAATATTTTCCTTGAGTGGGCTCTGAATAATGATCCCATGTTCTATATAATGAAGGCAAAAGGAGCAATACTTCCAATTAAATACCTGGAAATATACAATCCATGAATTATTTTTGCAAAGTTAGAGCAATAGATTTCATTGTAGCTAATGGGAGTATAGGGAATCTAAAGTTTATTCACATGAAGAGGGACAAAGAAAATCAATAGACAACATCAGCATCTCTTTGTAGGCAAATCTCTGAGGACAGGTGGTCTTTATTCATTTGCATTATATCATTGCTTATATAATTGCCAAATACATTTTTATAAAAATATTTCATATGTTTTTCAAATCTGTGTAATTCAAGTACAGTCTGTGCACTCCTATACTTATATGACCCAGAGTTAAATCTTCTCTCAAGGGATTGCAACTATTATTTGCCTGTTTTCTCTACTGTTTAGAGGTGAGAAACTTGGAATAAATAATTGTTTAATGCTCAGAATCCTGCCTAAAACTAGCAGTTTTATAAAAGGGAGTTTACATTTTTCAAGTTAAAACCACAGAAAGTTGTGCATTTCAAATGTTTATTCATCTCAGGATTGAAAAGTGTGCCTTTTAGATGCCATGAAAAACTAGAAGGAATGTTTAAAATACTGCAACATGTATATTCAGTCTACATGAAATTTACAATTACTTTTAGTGAAACTTCATCAGGTCTGTCGTATGCATGTGCAATCAAAAATATTTAAAGTCTGAGAGGCTACTTAATGATATTGTTTCAATGGAGAACTGTAAATATAAATCAAATCTGAAGTATTAGAAAGTTTAGTACGATATTCAGAAGAACATATGTGTGTTAAAGAACAAGGTATACCCTTGGCTAGCAAATATCTTCTGCTTTCTACCACTATCAGGACAAACTTACTTCTTTGGAAATTTAAGATGTTAGGTTGTGTTTCTGGGACATCATTGTGGGGATGGTATGGTAACAGTATAATGAAGAAAGAATGGAAAGGCCAGGACAAAATATAACTCCAAAGGCTTGACCATAGTAACTATTTCCTCCAACAAATATCCATCATCCATAATCCTATTATTTCAAATTGTTATATTTAAATGTTGAATTCCTTCATGCATTAAACCATTCATTAGTTCAGTTGCTGATTTGGGATTCCTTTCTTTATGCTGTGAATATGTGTTATTATGATTGGTTTATCAAGAAGTTGCTTTGGTCTATGGCAGGGCAGACTAGAGCTAGGCTGGAAAACTAAACTGAATGAAGGGAGAAAGAAGGCAGAGTCAGGCAAATGCCATGTAGCTGCCTAAGGAGAAAGATGCCAGAAGTCACACCCTTGTAGTGATACATAGAATGATAAAAATGGGTTATTTTAAGATATAAAAGCTAGACAGATAGAAATACATCTGAGCCATTGGCCAAACAGTGTTGTAGTTATTATAGTTTCTGTGTGCTTATTTGGGTCTGGGAAGTCAGGAAACAAAAGCCATTTCTGTTTACAAAATGGTATCCAATATTCAGTGACATACATCCTTATAAAGACTTTTTAAAAAGTAAGATATCTAGACCCTCAAAAACATGAGTAAAGTGTAGCTTCATGGAGCCACATTTATTTTATTTTATTTTATTTATTGATTGATTTTTTATTGGAAAATATTTCCACCTCCTCCCTGCCTCCCATTTACCTCCCCCTCCTCTCACTCCTCCCTCTCCCCCCACTCTTCTCCCCCTCCCCCACACTCCTTTCCCCCTCCCTCTCCAGTCTGAAGAGCAGTCAGGGTTCCCTGCCCTGTGGGAAGTCCAATGTCCTCCCCCCTCCATCCAGGTCCAGGAAGGTGAGCATCCAGTCTAGGCTCCCACAAAGCTAGTTCATGCAGTAGGGTCAGAACCTAGTGCCATTGTCCTTGGCTTCTCATCAGCCCTCATTGTCCACCATGTTCAGTGAGTCTGGTTTTATCCCATGCTCTTTCAGTCCCAATCCAGCTAGCCTTGGTGACCTTCCAATAGATCAGCTCCACTGTCACTGGGGTGGGTGCATAGCAGCATTATTTGTAATAGCCAGAACCTGGAAACAACCTAGAAGTCCTTCAATGGAAGAATGGATGAAGAAAGCGTGGAATATATACATATTAGAGTACTACTCAGCGGTAAAAAACAATGACTTCTCGAATTTTGCATGCAAATGGATGGAAATAGAAAATACTATCCTGAGTGAGGTAACCCAGACCCAAAAAGATGAACATGGGATGTACTCACTCATAATTGGTTTCTAGCCATAAATAAAGGATATTGAGCCTATAACTTGTGATCCTAGAGAAGCTAAATAAGAAGGTGAACCCAAAGAAAAACATATAGTCATCCTCCTGGATATGAGAAGTAGACAAGATGGAGCACATTTTTAAAGATAGTCTCTGCTGGTGTCAAGCAGAGGTGAAGCTCTTAAAAGAAAACTTCCTGACTCAGCATTAGCAACAAAAACTGTGCCATTTCTTTAAGAGACAGATTCCTGATATGTGGGGGAACAGATGGATCTGGTTCTTTTGGGAGGTCATGTTATAAAGCACTTGAATGGGGTTTATGCACACTGTGCTGGAAGTTACTTGCTAGAAACATGGACCAACTGCTTCTCAGAACTGGGGTGGCAAACATGGCTCCCAGAGCTGGCGGTAAACCAACCTCTGCCATGTTGGAAAGCTGAGAAGGGTTGAACCAACAACCAAAGCAAGTGCTCTGCTTAGCTATGCCCACTTAACAGTTTAAAACAGTGATTAATAAATGATTACAGATACGGTATAAAGACAGATTCAGACAAAAATAAACTTCTAGTTAGGCCATAGTGTGTTTAAAAATATACATAGGCTTAAGGAAAATGGATAAAGAGAATTATAGAAATAGTTTTTAAAAATAAAAGGAAGTATTTAAAGCAGAAGTCCAACCCCTGTTCAATCTAAAATCAAAACACATCTTAAAGGCTAACATTCTACATAAGTACTTGGAAATATTTATATCTATCTCATAGGGTAACCCTTTATAGGCAGAAATTTCTAATTTGCTTCTCAAAGAAAAGTATTTGAAATGAGTTAAACAATATGTACCTCTGATTCTATGATGGATGCCAATTTCTGAGATGCCCTTGAAAGTCCTAAGTATTTGACTTTGTTTTAACAGCCCTGTCTTCTTTAAATTTCACTAAACCTTTCTTAGCCACAAATTTTACACAAAATTTTCTAACCAAAATGCAAGAATTTTAAGACTTAATCTCTGCTGTTTGCTTTTGATTATCATTAAACCTTACTGAAAACCCACCAGCAATCACCGTAAGGGAATGCAAGCAGACCAGATGACCCACTGAATATATTTGTTTGCTTCTTGTTGCTGGGATAAGATATTGACTACAAGATACTTTAGGCAAGAAGTGAGTTTATTTCAGGTTATGATTTCAGGTCACAGTTCATCACTGAAAGAAGTCATGGCAAGATGTCTAGGCAGAAAGTAAAGCAGGAACCATGGAGGAACATTGCTTACTAACTTTCTCACTGACTCACGCAGAGCTAAGTGTTTTTCATAGACAAGGCTCATTTTCTTAGGGATGGTGCAGCATACAGTGGAAAGATCTCCCCACATTATTCATTAGTAAAGAATACCCTCAAAGACATGCCAGATAATCATATTGAAGCAAGTTTTCAGGTGAGGTTCCCTCTTCCCAGCTGACTCTAGTTTGATATGGTTAATGATAATTTTAAAAAAAAGTCCTATATAAGTAAGAGTACTTCCACCCAAATTCAGTTCCTGGGACCCAGACAGTTCAATGAGAGAAAAGATGTGACCCACCCCTAAGCTGTCCTCTGACATCCAAAGGCACTCTTTGAAGCAAGTACTCCCTCCCACAGACACACTAAACTAAATAAAGATTTGTTTTAAATTTCAAAAATATCCAGGACTTATGAAAAGTGATACAAAGTTTTTTGTCAGAACTTAGCTTCAATGATTACCATTCCAGGGCCTAGTATAGTCACTTGCATATGAAAACTCACAATTTTTGAGTTTACTGCCCAAATTTCTATTGTCATTCTGTTATTATGACCTGCAAACAGAACTGCTCACTTGGCTGGGCTAACAGAATTCTAGGGCTTTCTCTAGGCTACTTTCTCCTAAATTTTCCAAATTCCTTCAAACAGTTAAGAGCCAGGTGGTCAGGCTTAGTCCCAGAAACAGTCTTTTTATTTTTTTTAGCAATTTTTTTTTGTGGATTCTCTGAGACAAAACTAAGAGATATAAAAGTGTAAAGTAGATGGCAGGGTTTTTTTTTTACCTCATAATTTTCAATCCGTCATTGTAGTGTTATGTAACAAAACCTTTCCTGGAAAGAAGCAAAACATGTGTCTACCCATTTAGAGAGAGTACAACAGACCAACGTACAGATAAAGAAACTTTTGCTAGAGCTACAAATCAGGTCAAGCCCTTTTCCCACAGTTCCCTCTGCATACTCAATACCATAGATTACATTCCTAAAGCTAGTCACCAAGATCTACTCCCATATTTGGCCATCTCTCTTCCTGAGAGTGAAAACCAAGTTTAGCCATCAAGATATTGAAATCAGCAATCAAAAGTCCCTTTAGGCTCACCTAATTAAATTGCCAAAACCTCATCCTAACATGAGTTTTCCAAGTTTACCTATTTTTCTTTTTATAATTGATATTTATTGAGCTCTACATTTTTATCTGCTCCCCTCCCTGCCTCTCCCTTCCTCTCTTCACCCCTCCTACAGTGTACCCATGCTCCAAATTTACTCAGGAGATCTTGTCTTTTTCTACTTTCTACTTCCTATGTAGATTATATCTATGTAAGTCTCTCTTAATGTCCACATTGTTGTCTAAATTCTCTGGGATTGTGGTTTGTAGGCTGGTTTTCTTCGCTTTATGTTTAAAAACCACTTATGAGTGAGTACATGTGATAATTGTTTTTCTGTGTCTGAATTACATCACTCAAAATAATATTTTCTAGCTCCATCTATTTTCCTGTAAAATTTAAGATGTCATTTTTTTTCTGCTGTGTAGTACTCCGTTGTGTAAATGTACCACATTTTTGTTATCCATTCTTCGTTCGAAGGACATTTAGGTTCTTTCCAGGTTCTGGCTATGACAAACAAAGCTGCCATGAACATAGCTGAGCACATGTCCTTGTGGCAAAATTGAGCATCTTTTGATATATACCCAAAAGTGGTATTACTGGGTCTTGAGAAAGGTTGTTTTCTAATTTTCTGAGAAGTTGCCACACTGACATCCAAAGGGGTTTTACCACCAGCAATGCAGAAGTGTTCCTTTTATGACCCAATATTTGTCTATGGGCCACATCTGTCTGCTCTCTATCTACAGGCAGTCCTTTCTTCCTCCAGGAAAAACACCCTTTTCCCCTTGTTCCCTTCTGCTTCTCTATCTTCCTCTATCCCCTGTCTTTTTCTGTTATTCCAAGCCCTCTGTCCCTCTGGTGCAAATAAATATCCTTTGTGATGAAAAATTGGAATTGAGGATCCTGAGCTGATACATTTCTTTAAACAGTTTGATTTGATGAAGCAGTGAGGTTCATTGAAGTTATTTAAAGAAGTATGGGTGAAAGAGACCAGAAAACACTCCAAGACAGCTGATTCAACAATGCTCAAACCAGCATGGGTGACAGCTCACAAGAGTTAGGAAACAGGAATGCAATGCATGGCTTTTAGGCAGTACAACAGACTGCAATGTATCTTTTTCAGGTACCTCAGTTCATTAAAAGTACTTCTAGACTCTGTGACTAGAGTCTGCTTCTGCAGCTTGGCTTTCTTCTTTTTAAAGAGGAAACATTTATTCCTATCACAACTTTCATTCCCACTCTGGCAGGTTGGAGACTGGCGAATCTGGTCAGTTCCAGGGACTTCCTGGAGCAATTTTGAGATGTAGAACAAATAAGCAACAGGAATGTGTCTTGACAAGATATATTTTCTAACATCAACCCTAGCAATCTATTTACCCCAAGCCACAGTTCTTACAATTCTAAGTAGTGTATTTAAAATTTTAGTCCCTCAATAGATTAGACCACTACTGAGTCAGAATCAACAAGATCTAATTATCTCAAGAAACAGTTTCACAGTTATACACAGGAGCGCTATTTAATAGTCCTCTGCTGTTTCTTAATCTGATGTGAGATTGACCATCATATCAACCTAGCATGGAGCCATCAGAAAGTAAGAGGGCATAGCATTTTAATCTCTATTTGTATTTTTTCTCTATCAGATAGAATATATTGAAGACCTACCATTGCCAAACTTCCATATTAACAGACGAACTTCTTATTCTTTATCCTACTTTGAAGCTTTTTAAAAAGCAATTTCTTTGACCCAGGGCATATAGAAAATCAAACTTATCATAAGAAAACACTCAGACTTGGCTGGAAAAGAGCTCAGTAATTAAGAACACTGTCTGCTTCTCAGGAGAACAGTGGTTCTATTATCACCATTCACATGGCATCTCAAAACCACCTGCTATAACTCTAGTTCTAAAACATCTGAGACCATCTTTAAAATTCTGTGAGAACCAAGCACTGAAGTAATACAGAGACATACATGTAGGCAAAATGATCATACGCATAAATAACAAAAATAGTTTAATTAATATATTCAGAAATTATTGTGTAGTATTAGGGTTCTCCAAAGCAACAGAATCAGAGCAAAGGAATTTAGTAGATTGGCTTATATTATAATTGGAGTCTAGGTTATTCAGCAATTGCTATCTTCAGGCTGGGGACTCTGAAAATCCAGTAATTTCTCAATCTATTAGACTAGATATCTCAGTATAACAGTGATGACTGGATTTTATTTCAACTTGACATAAACTAGAGTGATCTGAAAGGAGAAAATCCCAGTGGGAAAAAATGCCTCTGTAAGATCTAGCTATAGGCATGGTTGTTGGATCTTCTCTTAGTGATTGATGTAGGAGATATTAGCCCATTGTGGGTGGTGCCTCTCCTGTGATGCTGGCCCTGGGTTCTATAAGAAAGCAGGCTGACCAAGCCAATGGAAAGAAGTCAGTAAACAAGCAGCCCACCTCCACGTCATCTGCATCAGTTCCTGACTCTAAGCACTTCTGTTATGTTCCTGTCATGATTTCTTTCATTAATTAATTATGATGTGCAAGTGTAAGCCAAATAAACCCTTTCCTCTCCTACCTGCTTATTGGTCATGGTGTTTTATCAATAGTAACCCTAAGACAAATACCAGCCTGATGTGGAAAGCCTGGGGCATTCCTGGAGGACTGGGAATCTTCAGTTTGAGTTGGAAGGCTGAACAAGTTGAGTTCTAGTGGCAGCAAAAGATGACAGCAGCACTGGAAACTGCAGGAGCAACATCAGAGTAGATGCTTTCATCAACAAGTAGTGAAGCAGGCAAAACAGCCCTTCTTTTCTCTGAGACATCTTCACATTGGAGCTGCACCTGTATCACTGTACTGGAGCATCTTCTCCTCTCAGTTACTACTTTCTTGAAATACTCTCAGATTCACCCAAAGGCATGTCTTTAGATAAATCCAGGTCCAAGGAACATGGCAATCAGTGTTAATCCTTACAAACACCTTTTAAAATCTGATTTTCTGAGAGTGAAGCTCTAAAATTTTAACTTGTTTCTCAAGAAATGATAAAACTTGCTGACTTAGATTCTGCCATGACATGGGAAAATTTTTTTCAAATAAAATGAAATATTTTCATGAGGTTTGAAAACTCCCTCTGTAATGAATATTAATGAGTTCAAATTAACAAGAATCAAGATCTAGAAAGTAATAAGTGACAATGGGAACAAAGTGTAGACAAAGACTTTATAGCACTAAAACAGGAAATATGTCTTAGTCAAATGTTTTGCTATGCAGTCATTGGAATTAGAGTTTTACTCCAGAATTCACATAAAATTCAGGCCTGGAGATAAACACTTGCAATCCCAGTGCTATAGAGACAAAGCAGATTCAAAGAGCTCTCTGTTTAGCTAGCCTAGACTAATTAGTGGGTGTTAGGTGTGTGAGAGACCATGCAGAAAGAAAGAAAGAAAGAAAGAAAGAAAGAAAGAAAGAAAGAAAGAAAGAAAGAAAGAGGAGGGGAGGGAGGGAAGGAAGGAAGGAAGGGAGGGAGGAAGGAAGGAAGGAAGGAAGGAAGGAAGGAAGGAAGGAAGGAAGGAAGGAAAAATGGAGTGAGTGAGGGACAGGGGGATAGAAGGATTGAGGGATAAAGGCAGAAAGAAAAGTCAAGAAGAGAAAGAAAAGAAAAGAAAAAATAAAAGAAAAGGAAGAAAATTGGGAAAAGACATTATTGGTTGACCTTTGGTCTCCACATGCACAGGTATACATGTACTTGCCATACAATGGTGACCTGACTGAGGAACACACACACTCATGTAAACACACAAGAATTCATACTTTCAAACAGCTTTCCTTCTTTGCAGAGGTCCTTAAAATTTTAGATTTCTGCTGTCACTTACGGTGGGACATCTTAGAATCAGCATGGTAGAAAGACAATGACCAGATAGTATACATCTTTGTATTCTGGATATGCATATGGCTGTTTGTTGATAATTCTGAATGTATAATTCAGAATCCCCATAGCCACATTCAACTTGAGGAAATTCTTTATAGTCGTCCCTAAATTATAGCTGCTTTCTGGTGTTACTGCTGGTTTCACAACAGAGTGATGCATTGTGTAAGTCTGTACTTCAATCAGTTGTTATTAGCTGGTAAGTTTTTTTACTACTGTGAATATCTGCTAAAAGTGTTCTTAATTCAGGCTCCTAAATTGTTCCACTGACCTTTTAATTTAAATCTTTGTTCCTTTATGAGTCATTAGATACATTCTATGTACCTATAACAAAGTGATTATTTAGTCATTAGTAAAACTATATTTTTATTTAACTCACTGAGTTCTTCACAGTTGACTTGAAAAGTCGTTTTAACACTTCTCTTCCCTTACCGCACTGCCATTTTTGTACTCCAATCTCTGAGTGTTAGTCACCAACCTATGTCAATAGGATGACTCCAGGGCATTATTGAAGCAGGACAGAAATGAAAGGGAACCTGGAAGCAGCCCTTTATCCTGGGATGTGCCTAGACTGACAGTCACAGAAACAGAAATTCCAGATGCTTCTGTGTCAATTACTTTTCTTATTACTGCAACAAAGTACCAGTCAAAAATCAACTTAAAAGAGAAAATATTTCATTTGCCTTCATTCTGGTTTTCAGTTCCAAGGCATACAGACCATTGCAGGAGTGAAGAATGGTGGTGGAGGGTTAAATGATCACATTGAATCTACAGTCAGGAAATTGATCTCACTTTCTCCTTTTCATGCAATATGGAAACACAGTCCATGAAATGGTGCTGTTTTTCAAAGCCAGTTGGTGGCTTTATTAATTTAATAATTCATTCTAGAAAGTCTGTCCTAGAATGCTCAAACTTGGCCCTAAAATAATTTTAGCTTTTTTAAAGATGGGAATCAATATAAACCATCCATAGATATATCGTGTGTTCTTCAAAAGTCTGTGTGCTTACCTATGGAACAGAATGTCTTATAATCTTGAGTTTGAATAATACTCCTCTCAGTTTTCCAAATTCAGCTTTGCCTGCTACATTCACAAACTTTTTTAGCCATCAATTTCAAAAATCATTCATAGTCATTTAACATTATAAAATGTGTTATTTGGTCAGTGCTAAAATTAAAACAGAAGTTTCTCAGTAACCTTTAGAGATATAACCTGAGAGCCTTCATACTCCTAAATGCACTTATTATAAGGAAACTGAAGGGAGAGTTTCTTCTGAGTCTCCCATCTTGAAACTTTAATGAATCTTGCATTTTCTGATCTTAGCACTCATGCTTAAGATGTATGTTGCAAATATTGTTGATGGATATCTTGGCTGAATCCACTTGCTGCCTTTCATGAATAGAATAGTAATTAATATGGGTGGGAAGGTATCTTTGTAGTAAGATATAAATAGATTCCAAGGAATGACATATTTTGATCATAAGGTAGCTCATTTATACCTTTTTGATCCATTTTTTTGATTACCAGAGTATGATACATTTTTCTGATTTCAATAGTGGCTGAAATTCTTTTCAACATCAATGTTAGGAATTCTGTTTTTTCTCTGGTGAAATCCTCTGAGAGGAAAGGGAATTCCTCAAGCTGCAGGCAGCAACATGGAGCTATTCCTTTCCTATGCACTCAGTTGTACAGCATGGGTATTTTGCTGTGGAAGTTGTCCAAGATCCTGAGAAGCACACTCTATGCCTTCTGCTTTGGATCCCTCTTCTGTGTCCAATGCCTCTTACTCTCAGGAGGTGCTGGAGAGAGGCTCCTGGAAGGTGTGCACTTGATATAAGCACATTTAGTCTGTTCATTTAAATGGAAACAGCTATTCCCCACCATTCACCTCAGGCCATCTCCTCCCAAGGGCATGTGTCACTGCAATCACCTAACATCCTCTAAAACCACTCAGGCAGTTACAGTCTTGAAGAAGGAAAATTTATGCTATAGTGAAAATAAGATTTTAAAAAGTCAATTACCTTAGTAAGTTATAAGTGGGAGAAAAGGAATTTGAAAGGGCATGCAACGTTGCATTGACAATGGAAGTCAGCACTGTTACTCAAACAGCACAACAGAGAGGAAAACTGTGCCCAACACCAAGGGCAAGAACACAAAGAGCTATCTTGACATATACTATGTTAATTGTTAGCAAAGGAAGTGTTGGGAAGAGGGAAGAGTATATTAGGAAATTAAATGTAGTGTACAAAGCTGCATGGCAAGGGAGAAAGGAGTTATCTGGAAGGAAAAGGCAGATTTAGACTCAGGGAAGGATGTAGCTCACATTCTAGCTCTGGCCTCAGTCACCCTGAGTGTAAAAGAGATAGTTTATGGAAGAAAAAAGTTCACATGCAGATTTCTCTTTCTGAAATTTGTTATAAATTGGAGAAAGTATGTTTATTTCCATTTACTATATTTATTACTGGATGCTAACCTTGAGTATAACAGGAACTTACTCTAAAAAGAATTCTCAGTGATTCCTCAATTCTATTTTTATATTTGGGGCTATGTGGTGCTGTTGATCACATATGTGCAGGTGTATGCCTGTGCATGTGGCACACAGAGGTAGATATTTATATTTGGGCTATGTGGGGTGGCTGTTCACGTGTGTGCACATGTATGCATGTGCGTGTGACAGAGAAATGCTGGATCTCTTCTCCAGTGGCTTTCCATCTTATTCCCGGAAACAAAATCACTAATTCAACATTAGCCTAATTGGGACCCCTGAGCCTCAGGGATTCTCTTGTGTGTACCTCTCTAGCTCTAGAAATATAAGTGTATGTCACCATGCCCAGTTATTTTTACCTGGGTTCTGGGGATGGCACTTGGATATGCATACTTCCACAGCAATTATACTGTCAATTGAGATCTCTCTACAGTATTCAGTGGTGCATTTTTAAAAACAGTTATGGTGGCATACTTGTGCCACAGTACACATCAAGAGAGCATAAGAATACTTTTTGGGAATCAGTCTTCTCCTTTGAACATTTGAGGTCAGTAACGTGAGCTCAGATTGTCAGGCTTGTGACAAACATATTTTCCCAGTCTGTCTTCTAACTGACCTAGTTAAAATTACTCACAATATGTTTATGTGTTCCCAGTCATTGTCCAGATCGTGAGGAAAGAAGACAACATGTCTTTGATCAGGATCCTGAAACAAGAAGACACAGGCTTTTGTTCTGGATCTTGGGGTGGATGACACACGCCTTTAATATAAACAGCAAGGCTGGAAGGTATACCTTTAAACTGGACCCCTTCTTCTGATGGAAGTTTATATGAGGACAATGGAAGAAGGAGGGGATTTTTCTTTGCCTGCCTGCCCTCCCTTTGTCAGCACATATGTTCCTTCACTGGCATTGGAACCTACTTCTTCTGGACTCCAGCATATATAGAAGACCAGCTAAGCCCCCCAGCCTCATGGAACTGAGAAACTACTAGATTCTTGAACTATAAGTCATTACAATTAATTCAGATGGATAGATAGATAGATAGATAGATAGATAGATAGATAGATAGGCTGTATATGTGTTGCTTTTGTTTGTTAACAAATAAAGCTGTTTCAGCCAGTGGCTTAGCAGAATAAACAAGGTGAGAATCTCCAAGATAGAGGAGAAAAGAGTAGTCAGAGAAATATCATGTAGCTGCCCCAGAAGAATGATGCCTGCTGGAACCTTGCTGGTAGGTCCCAACCTCGTGATGATGCACAGATTAATAGAGGTGGATTGATTTAAGATATAATAATTAGCTAGAAACATGCATGAGCTAATAAGCTAAGTGGTATTGTAATTATTATAGTTTCTATGTGATTATTTCAGGTCTGGGCAGCTAGGAATGAACAAGCAGCCTCTGCGGAGAGAGAGAGAGAGAGAGAGAGAGAGAGAGAGAGAGAGAGAGAGAGAGAGAGAGAGAGAGAGAGAGAGAGATCATAGATTCATCCCATTAGTTCTGTGACTCTGGAAAACCCTGATGAATAAAAAAATTTAGTATCAGAGTGGTTCTAGAGAGACAGCAGTTTAAGCATGAGTCTTTTAAGCATCTGGAATGGGTTTTTTAATTTACAGAAAATTCTCAGACACTCTCTCCTAGTACTATGGAAAGTACTGAAAGCCCATGGTGTAAGTTATATTTCAAACTTAAAGGGATAAATGACTTTGATTATCTCAATTCAGCAATAGTGGGTAGCAATGGATTTAGTGGTGTTATATATGAAACTGCAGAAATTTTAAGGGAAATAAGAAAAATGTTTATACTAATTTCCCTTAATTACTCTGGATAAATTGCTAAAGGATAAGAAGGAGCTCCATAATAGAATTAATCAACTTCATAAAACCAGAATATAATAAAAGACAATAATGAATTTAGTGATAAAGTAGCCCAGCTACAGGTGACAATAAACAGTCCAAAATTTCTAAGTGTGCCCTGGAAGAGAATCTTATCTCCAGCAGCCACAGAGCACAAGAGTTAGGAAATCAAAGTGAAGCCCTCATTATAAGGTTGAGTGAAAATTAAAGTCTCAGCCTCAAAGGGGGTCAGCAGTTAAAGTAAGGGCATTAATTGGTAAAGAATGGGATCTTATAAACTTGGGATAGGAGGTTTGGGAGGGTCCTACTGAAGCTGAGAAGAAGTCTAGGGAATTCATATGGGAATAGATTTTAAGGGTGTGAAATAACGGTAGAAGGAACATTAAACTAAATCAGGCTGAGTTTATTGATATGAGCCCTCTGAGTCAAGATTCTAGATTTAATAAGGAAGCTCACACAGTTAAAAACTGGTGTGGAAAGCCTGCTTGAATGGTTGACTGACACATTTATCCAAAAAAAGACCTATTGAAAAGAAGCTGGAGATGCCTGATATCCCTCGGTTTAGCATTGAAGAAGAGATTTTGAGGATCAGGGAAATTGCAAAGTGCAGTGCTAGAGAGGGTACACTGTGTAAAACCCAGCCATCCACAATGGAAGGCACAGAAGACAGTTCCTTCATGAATCCTATAAGAAGCAAAATGGTGAGAGGGGCACCAGCATGTTTGAAAAGTTTTGCTGTTGACCTTTTCTTTGTTTCAGACCTTAGGGCTAGAGATGCTGATGCTCAACTGGAAGAATTAAATGCAATGTGTTTAATTAGGCCCCAAGGTACCAGGGGCCATGTGGCAACATTGAATTGCCAGAGGCAAGGTGGTTATAGTGATCATAATGGCAACCTATACAAAACGATGTTCATAATGACCTAACTCATAATGGTCAGCAGAGGCAAGGTGAGTTTTATAATGGCATGACTCTTATGGACCGTTTGTCCTGGCTAATCAGTCATGGTGTTTTCAGGCACAGAATAGATATGAAGTCTGCTGTATTTATTTTTGATTTACATAGCCAAAAATTTCTGAAACCAACTTTGCTTGCAAATGGACGGAAATAGAAAACACTATCCTGAGTGAGGTAAGCCAGACCCCAAAAGAGGAACATGGGATGTACTCACTCATATTTGGTTTCTAGCCATAAACCAAGAACATTGAGCCTATAATTCGTGATCATAGAGAAGCTAAATAAGAAGGTGAACCCAAAGAAGAACATATAGGCATCCTCCTGGAAATTAACCTTCATCAGGCGATGAAAGGAGACAGAGACAGAGATCCACATTAGAGCACCGGACTGAAATCCCAAGGTCCAAATCAGGAGCAGAAGGAGAGAGAGCACGGACAAGGAACTCAGGACCTCGAGGGGTGCACCCACACACTGAGACAATGGGGATGTTCTATCGGGAACTCACCAAGGCCAGCTGGCCTGGGTCTGAAAAAGCATGGGATAAAACTGGACTCGCTGAACATAGCGGACAATGAGGACTACTGAGAACTCAAGAACAATGGCACTGGGTTTTGATCCTACTGCATGTACTGACTTTGTGGGAGCCTAGGCAGTTTGGATGCTCACTTAACTAGACCTGGAAGGAGGTGAGTGGTCCTTGGACTTCCCACAGGGCAGGGAACCCTGATTGCTCTTTGGGCTGATGGTGGGGGAGGGGGAGTTGACCGGGGGAGGGGGAGGGAAATGAGAGGCAGTGGCGGGAAGGAGGCAGAAATCTTTAATAAATAAATTTAAAAAATTCTGAAACCAATTAAAGACAGACTGTGTTGGATCATGTCAAAAGACAATCTCAAACAGTAAATCATTGTCCAGACTTGAGCTGGTTTGCATATTCAGAAAGCTTTGCAGTTTTCTCCTAAAGAAGGAACTTGGTAAGATACCTAAAGTTTTACAGTCTGCCTTTCTCCAGTTCTTCTCAGAGGAACGTATGGTCTTTTATAAGGGTAACTGTACAATGGAGGAGAGGAAACACTCACACTTTCCAGAGACTGTTGAGTATGAATTCTAAATTGACAATAATTATGGGAGATCCCAAGAAACATTGTGACCCCCCCCCCGCCCGCCCAGTTAAAATAAGCACTTATGGAAGCCAGACTGTTAATGGATATTTTACTGATATCTGACTCATAGTAGGTCACAAAACACATCCTGTGTTAAGATACTTAGAAGTTGGCAGATTTCTCATGTTTGTTTCCTGATGTGTGGAGTGAGGGCTATTATGGTTGGAAAGCTTCAATGGGAGCCCTTAGAGTTGCCTCTGGCAAAGAAAACAGAAAATCAAAACCAGTATCACATACCTGGAGGAAAGACAGCAATTATCTTGGTTTCCCAGGGTATCATGTACAGAAATCTCAAGGTCCAAATCAGGAGCAGAAGGAGACGGAGCACGAGCAAGGAACTCAGGACCGCGAGGTGTATACCCACACACTGAGACAATGGAGATGTTCTATCAGGAATTCACCAAGGCCAGCTGGCCTGGGTCTGAAAAAGCATGGGATAAATCCGGACTAGCTGAACATAGCAGACAATGAGGAATACTGAGAACTCAAGAACAATCGCAGTGGGTTTTTGATCCTACTGCACGTACTGGCTTTGTGGGAGCCTAGGCAGTTTGGATGCTCACCTTAGGAGACCTGGATAGAGGTGGGTGGTCCTTGGGCTTCCCACAGGTCAGGGAACCCTGATTGCTCTTCGAGCAGATGAGGGAGGGTGACTTGATCGGGGGAGGGGGAGAGAAATGGGAGGCGGTTGCGGGGAGGAGGCAGAAATCTTTAATAAATAAATTAATTTAAAGAAAAAAGAAAGACAGCAATTAGTGCCATTGTCAAAGACTTGAGAGAAACAGGAGTGGTGCTTCCCCCCACATCTCCCTTTAATGTTCCTGTCTAGCTGGAGCAGAAGGCAGGTGGGATGAGAGGACTGAAGTTGACTTCCAAAAGGTCAATCAGGTAGCAACTCTGATTGCAGCTGCTTTTCCAAATGCAAGGTCCTTAGTTGAGCAAATTAGCATACTTCCTGATATATGTTATGTAACTATAGATATAACAAATGCCTGTTTCTTGGTACCTCTCCATGAGAGCTACCAAAAGCAGTTTGCTTTCAGTTGGCAAGGCCAGTGGTATACCATTACAGTTTTGCCTGAGAGATATATTAATTCTCCTGCCCTGTGTCATAACTTAGATAAAAGGGATCTTGATCATCTGTGTCTTCCATAAAATATCACATTGGTTAACTATATTGATGAAATTATGCTGACTGGACCATGTGAGAAGGAGCTAGCAACTGCTTTGAAATCATTGGTAACAAATATGCACATCAGAAAATGGGAAATGAATACAAAAAAATCAAGACACCATTACCACAGTGAAATTCTTAGGACTCTAGTGGTATGGGTACATACAGAGATATTCATTCTAAGGTGAAAGATAAGGTATTTCACATTGTCCCTCCCACCACCAAAAAAGAAGCACAAAGTTTAGTGGTCCTATTAAGATTCTGAAGACAATACATTCCCCACTTGGGTGTGTTACATTTGGCCCATATGCCAAGTGTCTTGGAAAGCTGTTAGCTTTGTGTGGAACCTAGAACAAGAGAAAGCTCTTCAACAGGTCTAGGCTGCTCTACCACATGGAACATATGATCCAGCAGACCCTATGTTACTTGAGTTGTCAGTGGCAAATAGAGATGCTCTTAGGAGAATTTAGCAGGTCCCTCTAGGGGAATCACAGAAGAGACCTTTAAGATTTTAGATCAAGGCTCTAACATCAACTACAGACAACTATTCTCCCACTGAAAGGCAGCTCTGAGCCTACTATCAGGCCTTAGTGGAAACTGAACATTTGGCAACATGTCATCAAATTATCATGCAACCTGAACTTTCCATCATGAGCTGTGTTTTATCAGACCCACCAAGTCATCAATTGGGCTAATACAGAGCAGCAATCTATTATCAAATAAGAGTATACATGAGACCAGGCCCGTGCAGGTCTTGATGGCAATAGTAAACTATGAGAAGAAGTTGCCCAAATGTCAATAGTTTCAGCTCCTGCCACAATGCCATCTGCTGCCAAGCATATTAGGGCATTCTCTATGATTGTTGGGATGGGGAAAAAAGACTAGGTAAGGCCTGTTTTTACTGATGGTTCTGCATGTTACAGAGGCACTACCCAGAAGTGGACAGTTACAGCATTACAATCCTGCTCTGGGACAATCTTGAAAGACATAGGTGAAGGTAAATCTTCACAGTGTACAGAACTTTGGTCAGTACACATGGTCATACAGTTTGTTTGGGAATAAAGATAACCAGGTGTACAATTGTTCACTGATTCATGAACTGTAGCCAATGGACTGACTGGATAGTCAGGGACTTGCTAAAAGAATGATTGGAAAATTGGTAAGAAAGACATCTTAATAAGATGCTTGTGGATAGATCCCTTCAAATGGGCAAAAGACATGAAGATACTTGGGTCATATAATTGCTCACCAAAGGTGATTCCATGATGGAGGAAGGTCATTGGTTAAGTAATAAAGAAACTGCTTGGCCTCATAGGTTAAAACATAGGTGGGAGGAGTAAACAGAAAAGAATGCTGGGAGGAAGAGGAAGTGAGCTCAAAGACACCATGCTCCCCTCTCCAGCGATGCAGCCAGCCACCAGGTCAGACATGCTGAATCTTTCCTGGTAAGCGCACCTCGTGGTGCTACATAGATTATTAGAAATGGGTTAAGAGGCTGAAACTAATGGACCAGGCAGTGTTTAAAAGAATACAGTTTGTGTGTTGTTATTTCGGGGCATAAGCTAACCAGGAGGCTGGGGTTGCCAGGGACACAGCCCCACCTCTCCTATTACAACAATTCTAGATGAAGAGGAATTTCATAATCAAACAGGTAGAGTTTCCCATTCTGAACAATCAGCCTATTTCCCCAGCCATTCCTGTTATTGACAATGGACCCATGAACAAAATGGCCATGGTGGCAGAGATGGGAGTCATACATGCGCTCAGAAACCTATATTTCCACTCACCAATACTTACCTGGCTACAGCTGCTGCTGAGTGCTGGGTCTGCCAACAGCAGAGACCAAACTGAGGCCCAGATATGACACCATACTTCTTGATATCCAGCCAACAATCTAGTGGCAGGTTGGCAATATTAGACAACTTCTTTGGTGGAAAGAATACACTCTGTCTCTATGGTGTAGATACTTATTCTGGTTATGGATTTGCCTTTGCTGCGTGTAATATTTCAGCCATCCATGCACTTAGAGAATCCCTGCCCCACTACCATGGTATTCCACACAGTATTGCTTCTGACAAGGGAACTCACTTCACAGCAAGAGAAGTGAATCCATTGGTCTTACAGTGTTTTCTTCCATTCTGAAGCAGATGGCTAGATAAAAGGATGCAATGGCATTCTGAAGAAACAAAGAGAGTACCAATTAGGTGGGAGCATCTTGAAGGGCTGCGCAGGGCTCTCGAAAAGACAGTATTTGCTCTGAATCAACCTCTGATATATGCTACAATTTCTCCTATAGTCAGAGACCCTGGGTCCAGGAATCAAAGGGTGCAAAGGGGAATAGTTCCATTCACTATTATCCCTAGTGACTCACACAGAAAATTTTCATTTCCTGTTCCCACAACCTTAAGTTCTGCTAATCTAGAAGTTTTGTTTCCAGAGGAGAAAATGCTTTTGCCTGGAGTGACAACAAACATCCCACTGAAGTGAAAACTCACTTCCCTATGTTATTTTGGGTAACTAATGCCTATAAACCAACAGTCTAAGAAAGAAATAACAGTATTAGGAGGGGTGATAGGTACAGATTACCATGTGGAAATTGGATTGCCTCTCCACAATGGACATAAGAAGAATTATATCTGAAGTGGAGAAGAACCTTTAGGGCATCTCTTGGTACTTTTGTGCCCTGTGATTAAAGTTAATGGGAAACTACAATAATCCAACCCAGGCAAGACAGCAAAGGGCACAGACCCATGAAGAATGAAGGTATGGCTTACCTCCAGGAAAAGAGACAAGGTCTGCTGGAAGGGCACGTAGGAGGTGGGAAAAATCCAGAAAAGGTACTAGAGGAAGGTAGTTCTAATTACCATCACAGAATACATGTCCAGATGCAAAAACAAAGATTACAATGGGCATGAGTGTTTCTGTTGTATATTGTTTTTTTTTTTTTTTTGGTTTTTTTTTTTTTGGTTTTTTCAAGACAGAGCTTCTCTGTGGCTTTGGAGCCTGTCCTGGAACTAGCTCTGCAGACCAGGCTGGTCTCGAACTCACAGAGATCTGCCTGCCTCTGCCTCTCGAGTGTTGGGATTAAAGGCATGCGCCACCATCGCCCGGGCCTGTTGTATATTGTTAAAAATGTATTTATATAGATATTTCTGTTCTGTTTTAATTTCCTCATCATATTCTGTAACATCAATCAAAAAATATAATATTTAAATGTAAGATAATAGAAGAATGTCCTTCAAGGGACATTATCACTATTCTAAATTTATAGTGCATTGTGGTTGTATAAGGGATAATTATATCATGCTAAACCTAACTATGACATAATTAAACATATAATGCATTTGCAACTTAAAATGGAATAGTTATAATTAGGCATTATTATTACAAATTTATTGCTTTTCATTTGGAAATTAATTATGGCATAAGGAAATATGACTGTGTATCAAGCCGACAAAAGGTGGATTTTGATGGCACAATATTGCTTTCCTTCCAGATGTAGAGTTTGGAAGACACAGGTTTTTGATGTGTATCTTGATGTAGGATGACATGTGCCTCTAATCCATAGCTTAAGACTAGAAGGTACCATGATAATCTGGGTCATGCCTTCTTCTGGAAGCCTATGTAATGTCAATGGAGGAAGGAAGGGATGTCAGTTCTCTGCCTGCTTGCCCTCACCTTGTGAGTACATCTTTTCCTTCACTGGTATTGGGACCTACTTCTTTGGATTTCCGAAATATACATTCAGAAGACCAGCTCAGATAGGACTGAGAAACTACTAGAGTCTTAGGCTTTCTATTCACAGCTAGCCAATATGTGTGTATGTATATATACATTATATATATATATATATATATATATATATATATATATATATATATGTAGAGAGAGAGAGAGAGAGAGAGAGAGAGATTCATTTCATAAGGTCTGCCAGTCTAAAGAACCCTGATTTATATAAGTATTTAGGGACAGGGACAAATGAGCTCAGTATATAATCTGTGCAAAGGCATGCTTTTGTTTATCATATTTCTTATTGACTTCATCAAATAATTTAAGCTTGGGATAAGTCATTAAAAAGGATTAAGAGGAAGACTATAAGCATTTTTCTGTATGTCACTTTTAAAATGCTTTCAAAAGTGAGCATGGGTCTGCTAGGTGGATGACTGGCAATAAATTTTGGCTGGAGAAGCATGAGCAACTAGTATTGGATCCACAGTGCCCATATCAAAAGTGAGGCATGTTTGTACATGTTTCCAACTTCTTCACATGCCTGCACCTCCTACACTGGTGGGAAATAAGATAGGAGAATTTCTAATGCTTTCCAGCCAGCACAAAAACAAATGCAGTTTTGAGATCACTTAAAGACCCTCTATAAGGAAATCAGGAAGAGAGGGATAGAGAAAGGCATCATAAATCCTTCTCGGCCCTCCAGCTGAGTGCATTTGCAAATACTCTTGTACATACATATATAAAGCACACACATACACCATAATAAATATAATTTGATTAAAACAAAACTATTCAAGTTGCTCAAAGTGATACTGGAAGTCTATTTGGATGAACCTCAAGGTCTACATGTCCCAAGGACAAATTTGGACATTCTTTCTATAATAATATCATCAATTGAATAAAACAATGTATGAAAATTCTTTTAATTTTTGAAACCTGTAGGAATTTGCTACAAAATATCATCTAAATTTAATGTAACTTTCATAACAACTAAAATCTTGGAATCTGAGAAAACAAGATTCATAGAAAATATATGTAAAAAATGAAGATTAAGAAATATGATTAGTAGTATTTTATTGAAATTATTTTTTCTCAGAGTAAGTAATTCAGTTTTTAAGAAAATAAACATCAATATTTTTGAGGAAATAAAATATGTACATACATTTTATAATAAAAATATTAATATAGCATTTCAACCATTTTGAAAATTGCTTAACATTATATCTCAATCTTCCTAAATAGCACACAAGCAAAATGTAGGTGCCAAATTCCTATGAACCTGCTCAAGTCAGAGGTCTCTCCCAAGTGCTCAGTGTCAGATATGTCCCCAGGGCTGAAACTTTGATGATAAAATAACTCTTTTAATAAAGTGCTTTAATCCTATCACAGAAGAACAAAGCTAGGAAGAGAAATTTGGAAATTCTTTTAAACTGGGAGGCTAAAGGAGGAAGAGTAGGTAAACAGAGAGACCCCCTAGGATTATCCTATTTCCTAGTATGTCACTATAGAAAACAAACACGTTCATGTGTCGTTAAACATGCTACATAAATGACTAAAAACAAATGTAATAAATGCATTTTCTGATGAAGGATTACACTGCAATTTCATAGGTGCCTTTTTGTTGGAATATTTTCACATTATTCCCTGTTGATGAAGTCTTTCCACTTACTCTTTCACTATTTTGTAAACACATATCATAAACTTAGATTATATTGTTCCCCATCATGCTCTCATCACCCTTCAATCCCCACTGAGGCCCTTATTCCCCCCAATTTCTCTTTTTTTAATGTCTTAAAACAAATAACTTTATGCATTTGATAGGTGGAGGAACCCAGGTCATAGTGGTCCTGTGGATTTCAGGGACCAGTTTTCATGAGTCAGTTATTACACTTCACCACATGAGTTCTAGAAATCAAACTAGTATAATTAGTCTTGGCTATAGCATCATCTTTATGAAACCTGTTGTGTGATCTTGTTGAGACAATCTCTTTTCACAATATTATGTAGAAAGTTTTATGCTAAGCATTATAGTTTTATACCCCACTACATTGAACTATTGATAAACATTCCCTTGCATGAACACATGGGTGAACTGTTTGCTTAAAAAAAGACAAAAGCTAGTATCTATATAACTGGAGAACATTACTTCCTGTCTCACACAGCAACTTTTAACTGTCATTAGCCATCATAGAAGACCGGGGCTTCATGAGCTCTATCCCAATACAAGCTGGGATGCTGTTTGTCTAGGTCTGGTTCAGGCAACAACTGGTGTTCCTGTTTTCTAGATGTCATGTTACAGAATGTCAAAGCACTCCTTCCAATATTCCAGCTCTTACATTCTTTCTGCACCTTGCTACAGTGTACCCTGAGTTCTGGATAGAGGGGCACTTAAGGATTGAATAATTGATGAGGGATGATATTAGTGTATGGTTTGAGATTAAGCAATCAACAGTCATTTATTTGAATCATGTATACCTGTTGAAAATTAAAACAACCTTTTAATATATATATATATATTATTTTTTTTTATTTTGGTTCCATCAAAATGGTAAAGGCATATCTCACCAAGCATGATGACCAGTGTTTTTCTTCTGGAACCATCTTCTGCAAGCTGTCTTCTAACCTCTTCATGTGTGTCTTCAAATGTGTACACAAAAGCACTGGTGCACACAGACACACACACACACACACACACACACACACACACACACACTGATGAAAGTACAAAAAGATAAGAAGTAGACCACTTGAATTTCAAACACCAGAGTTTTAACTATATTTCAAGAAGGAACATTCTGGGAAAATATTATATTTATCCACTATTGTAAAAGTAAGCAAGAAACCAAACAACTACTCACTCCTGTACAAAACTATGAATTCACCTTCTCAAACAGAGGGCAAGGGCATAGTGATGGAACTCTCAAGAATAAGGTAGTACAAATGATTAAGCTGTGCTTTCTATTATGTTGGTGTAGACAATATGGATAGCAACTGCCTTCGTAGCTTTCCATGTTTGGAAGCTCACAAAATGTCCATATATTCCTTTGTAGCTGAAGCATAATCTTTTTGTGTGCCTATAAGCATGTACATCCCACTGCTTGCATCAGGCTGAGCCTTGTGTCCCATGCTCAATGAAGTGGATGCTCATATTACTATATCAGAGCAAACACTGATTCCTGACCTACACAAGGCAGTAGGTACAGTGGAAGTTTTTCTCTCTGGCAGCTAAGAATGATAATGCCTAGTCTCCTGGGACTGATGACCATTCCTCACGGTGGACTAAATTTGATGATGAAAATAATGATGCCCCATGCTTACACAGAACTGCACATTAGGGTGTGGTACAGTTTTTAAGTCATATTTCTTCCTGTTGAGCAGTTGAAGTTAGGGATGTCAGTAAATAGTGTTCGATGCATAAGCATGAGTCCTGGGTTGATCTTCACCATTAATATAAAGAGGTAATATTGATGGTTTGTGCTTCCTATTCCATCAGCAGGGAAGTAGAGGCAGAAGGATTTCTGGAGACAAACTAGCCAGAATGCCAGCTAACTTTGTGATCTTCAGAATCCAAGAGATTCTCTGCCTCACAAAACAAGGTGGATGGATCCCAGTTAACAATACTTGGGGATAACCTCCACATGAACACCCTGACATACATAAAACACAAAATGAAGTTCCAGTTGCCCATAGTTCACTCCATGATGCCCCCCTATCCCATGAGGGGTTTCTCTGAACAAAAGAAGCCATCCTTTACTTCATGACATCTGCCAGTAATTTCTTCTTTTTCCTGGAACAATGCTTACCTTCATTTGGGACTTGCCTTTAGAAGTTTTTATGTAAAGAAATGCTGAGTGCAAATATAATATAGATTTTGATATTTCAAAGCAAGAGAAAGACCAGAAAGGTTAGGTGCTTTGGCCTGGACATGAAGTGAAGAAAGAACTCCAGAAACACCATAAAATGTGGAATTAGGACAAGCTTAATTATTCAATTTTAAATTAAATATTAATTACCCAGATTAATATGAGTCTTACATTTATGGAAGACATTTCTTACCTGAAGGACTTTCAAAACCCCATTTGAATTTATAAGCTAAGGTATTATATAAAACATAAAAGCATTAATTAAAACATGAAATTCATAAAATATATACATTCTTAGCTAGCAAAAAATAGATGTGCTAAAGTCTCTCTTGAGTGTTCATTACTGGCAGAATTTCTGGAAGAAACTAAATGAGTTATTCTGTTTCTTTATGAATGTGTCATGGTATGAATTCCTTTGCTCCTTTGCCTCATGTCCCCCAAAACTACTACCAAGTTATTTCCCCCCTTTTCTTACCTGTTTATGCCCCAGTCAAGGTTTCACTTGTAGCATATAAGACGCTGGGTCTTCCGTCTTCTATGACTGTGGTGTGGAAACAACAAAGTCAAGTAAGTAAGAATAAAGCTGGGTATAGAGACTCAACCCTAATGATTGGATACTTTCTTACTATACTCGAAACCATAATTTCTATCTACATCATTGTATAAATCAGGTAGGTTGTTGCATGCTTGTAATCTCCACACTTGAAAGGTAAGAAAAAAATAATCAAAGTCTCAATGTACTCTTGGGCTACATAGGGTGTTTGAAGCCATGCTGATATAAATAAGACTATGTAAAAAAAAACAATGAAACAAATAAATATAAAAATATAAATACTGTCATACTTTGTTGATTTTAATGACAATGCCTCCATAGGCCTATATGTTTTAATAATTGTTCTCCCCTTAGTAGAACCTTTTGTGAACGATTAGAAGATGTGGCCTTTTTTGGAAGAGATAAGGCCATGTTGAATAAGATTTCCAAAGCCCAGACGATTCCTAGTTAGGTTTGTTTCTCTCTGTCTCGTGTTTGTGGATCAGTTATAAGCTTTCAGCTATTTCTATAGTGTCATGCCTACCTGTGCGCTGCCATGCTCTGAGTCATGTTGGTCACTGACTCACCCAGTGAAGTAGTAAACATGTCCTAAATTAACTGCTTTTTTTATGAGTTGCTTGGTTCATGGTATTTTGTCACAGTGACAAAAAAGTAACTAAGACACACACTCAATGGCTTTTGTGATCTGAGCCCTAAGAGTAAGGGTTGGGAGCAATTTTTCACACTAAGAAAAAGTGACATTTATCATAGGATCACATTACAATTGGATTCTTACTATGAATTAAACAAATCAAATAATGAGAGCCACTACCTATTCAATGCTTAATAAAATGTACCCTAACTCTAAATATTGCACTGAACATATTTAAATAACCCAACACCTCTATATATTGTTCTTTTTTGTTCAGAGTGTAGCATGGGTTCAATGTATTAACAAATGTAGTACTACTAAGGGCTTTGAGAAGGATGATGAGAACAGATATAAGAAAGGTGTAAGGTGCCCAAGAATTTATAACTAGGGATAGGTATTCCAGGGATAATTAAGGGTAAAGCTATTTTAAAAAAGTGTTGCTACTGACAAAGGCAACCATCGATGAATTGGGAAACACCCTGCCATGCATCACTTCTTTGACCCTGAAATGACCTGTGTCACACTTAACAGTAACTGTCAACTTGATTAGATTTAGAATCAAAATGGAAACACATCCCCAGGAATACTTAAAAGAAATTTTCTAAATGAGGTTGTGTAGTGATGAGGCAAGCTGAGTCCCGCCACCCAGCTAGCTTTACACCCAAAATAATTACATGGAAACTATATTCTTCTAAACACTGCCTGGCCCATTAGTTCTAGCCTCTTATTGGCTAATTCTCACATCTTGATTAACCAAGATGTTAATCTCACATTAGATTAACATTTCTAATAATCTGTGTAGCACCACAAGGTGGTGGATTATTGGGAAAGATTCTAGCCTACATCCGTCTCGAGATGAAGAATCATGATGACTGCCTCATTGCCTTCTTCCCAGCATTCTGTTCTGTCTACTCCACCCATGTTCTGACCTATCAGGCCAAGCAGTTTCTTTATTAATTAAACAATGAAAGAAATACATAGAAGAAGACCTACCTACATCACCTACATATTAAAGTATATATTTGTGACTCACCACTGGTGACTACCAACCATTCCATCCACTTTTGTGCACCAAGACCACATGAACAAGATTACAAAGAGTACTTGGTTACCTTCAGAGCCAGGCTTCTCTGTCTACCCTGTCCCTACATGCTTCCCTATTTGCCATGCCACTGACTACACCAATGGGACTGCTTGGAGGGTGAACCCAAAATTTTAAAAATTACTTCATAGAGTCCATCCACCTATCCATACTGTCAGGTATTCTACCTACTGTTGGACCAGGGGTCTTGTGAAGGTAAACCTTAAATACTAATTAGAGTTCTCAGAACTCAGTTTCCTTCTCTCACACCTGCTTGCTTATCACCAGGCCTCCTTAGCCTTTTTCCCCAGGAAAAGTTGAGTGCATTATCCTGCCATTCTGTAGCCCCACAATAAATGCAGGACAATCAGATGCCATAGGGAGTCAAGTCAAAGCAGGAACTCGGTTTATTACTGTGAGTTGTAGTAGGAAAATGGGCTGTTTGTCACCCCAGCCACCCAGCTAACTTACACCTAAAATAACCACACAGAAACTGTATTAATTAAATTACTGCCTGGCCTATTATCTCTACCCTCTTTTTGGCTAACTCTCAGATCTTGGTCTAACCCATTTCTAATAATCTGTGCATCACCATGAGGTCACGGCTTACCAGGAATGATTCTAACCAGTGTCAGTCTCAGGCACACTGCCCTTCTTCCCAGCATTCTGTTCTGTCTACTCCGCCCACCTAAGTGTGGCCCTATCAAAAGGCTAAGGCAGTTTCTTTATTCATCCAATGAATGCAATGCATAGACAGAAGAACCTCCTACATCTGTGAGTGAAAGCTCATATAGGCTAAGTGACATCATGTAATGTGGGGGTGCCTTCAGGCAATGGGAGACAGCCAAGCCCTCCCTCTGTCTGGAGAAGTGTCTATCTAAATTTTGCTGTCTCATCCCCCCTTGATAGCTTTGAGTCTATCCAAATTCTAGCCAGGTTTTTATCTGTCCTACAGGCCTCAAGGTACAGGCCCTGAGATAATTTTGGCCCAACAGGTTACCAGACACCCAAACTACCACCTCATACATCTGGTAGTGCTTGGCCTCCAAACATTGGGACTGAGTCAGGATCTCAGGTAAGGACTCCAAAAGCCAGTTATTTCACTACCCCATCAGTCCTGCCATATGCCCTGCTTATTTGAAAGAGATTGGAGTGGATCTTTGGTTTTGAACCTATGCTGCTCCCCTCCTCTGCGCATTAGAGCTCACATTTATGAGAATTTTTATGTATTTGCATTTTAATAGATACTTTATGTGCTTCCTTATTTGTTTTACATTAGCAATAATTTCATTCTCTTTTTTTTCTTATTTAGAACCAAGAGATATAAAGTAGCATCCTCAGTATGAGTTATATAAGTGGATAACTGGACTTTTCACCCTACCTGCCTTACTCACTGCTACTTGATCTTCAGTCTAAAGTCTAAAATTTTGTTCTTAGCAAATGGACTGACAGCTGGAGAAAGACCTTGTGTTACTCTTACAGTTGCTGAAAGAAGTTTCTGTTGTCTTGGGCTTTGAGTTGAAGTGTTTCAGGCATACATCCAAATCTCAGGACTCCTACTAAAGTTCAGGTTCTTTTTATGGGGACACTCAATTGCACCAGGGACATAAAGTTATTCATAAAGACAGAGACAGTTAATTAAGAAAGAAAAAGGCACCTTCAAGAAAGAGTGTTGACTAGTGAACTAAGGCAAGTCATATATGAAAGTACTAGGCTATTAAGCTCTTGACCCTTTTTAAGAGATTTACATAGCATCTTCCTCTCCTACATTTATATACTTATGACAAATTGTGTTTAAGGAAAGTAATTTTAGTTTAAAATACTGTATAACAGATATTTTGAACAATATTTACTATGCCATTTAACTATTTAAAGCTTCTATAATCTACAAAAAGAGGAATGAAGCAAATGAGGAATCCATTAGTAGTGAATGTGCTTGCTATGTACGAATGAGAAGTAGAGTTTGAGTCTCCAGTACCCATATAAATGCTAGGTGGACATAGCATCCTGCCTGTGATTCCAGCCTCGGAAGGAGGATGTGGGGATCCTCAGAGCAGACTGACTAGGGAGACTAACTCTAGGACTCAATGAAATTCCCTACCAGAAGAAATAAGAACCGCCAGGCATGATTCCTGACATCAAAACTTTGGCTCCCACATTACATTCACATCTATACATTTACAAATATGTATCACAAACACACACACACACACACACACAGAGAGAGAGAGAGAGAGAGAGAGAGAGAGAGAGAGAGAGAGAGAGAGAGAGAGAGAGTCAGTCCCACCACAAAAACGTAAGAGACAAAAACATAGGATAAAAGAATAAGCCACTTCCTTCTTCAGAAAATGGCCTTGGGGTTGAGGAAGTCACGCATCAAATACCAACGGTTTCCTCAGTTCTGTGTTCTGCTTTGTTCATGCTCACACTGTGGAATGTTTGCTCATGAGTAGTACTGACCGTAGTGTATATATATATATATATATATATGAGCTGAAGTCCTTAGTTAGTTGAATCAGAAACAATTCAAGGTAAGTACATTTATAAAGTTAAAATAGGTAATACTGTGGGGAGAAAAATCCAGGAAAATAATTGACATTTAAAGCAAGAAAGCTGAAACAAAGGTAAGATGAAGCTAAACAATTACCATGCCTGTCCTGTTAGTTGGTCAGAGACCCAGGATCACAGGGCTGCAGAATGTCTGGGTACAAAGATTAACAGATTAACACTGAACCACTTAACTTAAATTTACAAAATTTACTTAAATTAACTTAAATTAACAGAAAACACTGGGGGTGCCCTCACTATACCAGAAATATTCTGATTTGATCTATGAGGTAGTATGTGTAGTTTGGTGACTCTTTTGTGCATCAGTGCTTTCTTGGAGTGGCATCAACACATTTGTCTCCTTCTTAATCACTACTTATGTGACTATGAAGTCTCATAAGTTTCTCAGACTAAAATCCTCTTTTCTGCCTTTGCTTCCACATCTGCTCCACACTGTAACATTGTTCCTTCCTTCTCTGATGTTGAAGACTCAAACCCAATACCAAGTTGTCATACTGAGATGTACCCCAAAATTGTTTTTAACTTATCAAGTTTTTAAAAAGTTTTCATATACCTATATGTTTTATTATGAGCAAATTTACATTCTTACCTTTTTACTCTTTAATTTTTTTCAACTTATTAACTCCCATCATTCCCCACTTTTCCTCTATATGGTTGTACGCCTTCTTTTGCATCAAATATGTGTGTGAGTGTACATATAAATATGAAATTATAAATCTATAAAAAGAATTTAAAAACTAATAAAAAACATGAATGTGATACCTGTCCCAACTTGTTCAATACTGCTCACTTCAACATACAGTAATTTGACTCTCTGATATAAATACCAATGAAATACTAAGGAATTTTCTTTCTCTACTTGCTCTGGCTATAGAGAAGTGAATTTTGAATCCAGTTCTCATGAGAATGTATTGAGATTCGACATCCTTGGGGTTTGAGAGATGCAGCAGTTAAGGGTACTTGTGACTGCCTCTTAGTATTGACCCAGATTAGGTCTTTCCTTTGTACCTACTCAGAAGTAACAGGAAAATGTACCTCCACTAGAACCCAGTAACCTGCTGCAAGTAAGAGGACCTGCTTGGCCTATTAGCTCTATTAGTTATTGGATAACTCTCTCATCTTGATTTAGCCCATTATTATTAATATGTATGTTGCTACATGGTAGTGGCTTACCAGGAAAGATTCAGCATGTCTGACTCTCGTGGCTCCATAGCAGCTCTCCCTCACTCAGCTTTCTTCCTTCCATCATTCAGGTCTGTTTTCCCTCATACCTAAGTTCTGTTCTATCCAAAGGCCAAGGCAGTTTCTTTATTCATTAACCAATGAAAGCAATACATAAACAGAAGGACCTCCTATACCAAAGTAGGTCCTAAGATATGCAATTTAGCGAAGCACAGGACAAGACCTTCAAACTGACAATTATAGGTATGCTCAAGGACCTCAATGAGTATATGAAGAAATCCTTAATAAAAGCGCAAAAATACAGTTGAATAAAAAATGAAAACACTTCAAGGTATGAAAGTAAAATAAGAATCACAAAAGAAAACCCAAACTAAAATAAAATGGAAATGAAAACTTTAGGAAGTCAAAATAAAAATAAATAATAAATAAATAAAAAATAAAAAACCCTCAGAGGTAAGCCTCACCAACAGAATTTAAGATATAGAAGAGAAAATCTCAGGCTTTTAAGAAAAGATAGACAAAGTGGATAAGTCAGCCAAAGAAAATGTTAAATCATAATTAATCCTGGAACAAAGAATCCAGAAAATCTTGGATAATATAAAAAGTCTTAATATACAAATAATGGAACTAAAGGAATGAGAAGAAACTCAGGCAAAAGGCATAAAAATATTTTAACAAAGAGTCGGGTTTTATCCCATGCTTTTTTGGTAACAGTCCAGCTGGCCTTGGTGAGCTCCCAGTAGATCAGCTCCACTGTCTCAGTGGGTGGGTGCACCCCTCGTGGTCCCGACTTCTTTGCTCATGTTCTCCCTCCTTCTGCTCCTCATTGGGACCTTGGGAGCTCAGTCCAGTGCTCCAGTGTGGGTCTCTGTCTCTATCTCCATCCATCGCCAGATGAAAGTTCTAGGACGATATGCAAGATATTCGTCAGTATTGCTCTAGGATAGGGTCATTTCAGGTTCCCTATCCTCAGCTGCCCAAGGAACTAACTGGGGACCTCAGCTTGGGCACCTGGGAGCCCCTCTAGGGTCAAGTCTCCTGCTCACCCTAAAGTGGGTCCCTTAACTAAGAATTGTGGTTCCGTGCTCCCCTATCCACCTTCCTTTATCCTGATCCTCTGAACATGGCGAACAATGAGGGCTGATGAGACGCCAAGGACAATGGCACGCGGTTTTGATCCTACACAATGTGCTGGCTTGGTGGGAGCCTAGCCAGTTTGGATGTTCACCTTCCTAGATATGGACGGAGGGGGGAGGATCTAGGACTTACCACAGGGCAGGGAACCCTGACTGCTCTTTGGACTGGAGAGGGAGGGGGAGAGGAGTGGGGGGAAGGGGAGAGGGGTGGGAGGAGGGGGAGAAGAGTGGGAGGAGAGGGAGAAGAGTGGGAGGAGGTGGAGGGAAATGGGAGGCTGGGAGGAGGTGGAAATTTGTTTTTTTTCTTTATTCTCCTTTTATCAATAAAAAAAATACAAAAAATATTTTAACAAAATCATCAAAAACTTTCTCATATTAAAATGAGAAAAACTGTCAAGCTACAAGATGAGTACACCAAGTAGACATGGCCAGAAAAGAAACTTCACATGACATATAACAATGATAATATTAACTGTGCAGAATAAACAATGACTGATAAAAAAATGTAAGGACAAAATATCAAATACCATATAAAATAAGACCCATTAAGATAACAATGGACTTAATGAAGACTGAGAGCCAGTGTACCTAAACAGATGTCATACAAACTCTGAAATACAATAGATACTACTATAAAATACTGTACCCAGAAAAAAAAAAAACTGTCAGTTACAATCAGCAAGAAAATAATTCCACTTTGAAGACAAATTAAAGCAATAGCTGTCCATCATTTCAGTTCTGAAAAATGCACTAGAAGAAAAACTTTAATCTTTGGAAGTTAATCATATTCAAGATATAATAAGGAATAAATAATCACAGAATAGTAAATCAAAAAAGAAGGAAACCAATACAATAATGAAAATACTAGGAAAAAATAAATACTGCTCACTGATAACCTTCAATATAATTTTTAAATTCTACAATAAATAAACACTGAATAATAGAATGGTCTATATGACAGAATACGTATTTCTGCTGCATCTAAGAAACACATAGCATTATGAAGGATAGCTATAATCTTTGGATAAATGTGTGGATAAAATTAAGCAAACAATTGTAGCATTTTAATCTATGACAAAATAAACATCAAACCAAAACCATAGAGAAGAGATAGGGGAGAACACTACACATTCATCAAAGAGCAAAATCCACTAAGTGGATATTGCAATTCTAAGTATCATTGCACCAAACACAAGGGCACCCAATTTCTTTAACACTATGTTAGCTAAAATTGCATATTAACCCTCACCTAGAAATAGTGAGTGACTTCAGTCCCCTCTTCTTGCCAAACAAAAGGTCATCTAAACAATACCCAAACATATAAATGCTGAAGTGAAATAAGGTCATAAATCAAGTGGACATAATATATATTTACATAACATTTTATGCAAACACAAAAGAGTATACCTTCTTCTCAGTGGCTTCATATTTGAAAGTGAAAAAAGTCTCAACAAGATATCAGAAAATTAACATAACATCATAGCTAAACTAATACCATGCTTCCTTTCTGAAAATGTGGATAAAAGATGTATGTGGTTGTTTGAATAGAAATGGCTCCCACAGACTCAGGTGTTTGAATACATAGCCCAAAGGGACTGGCACTACTAGAAGTGTTACCTTGTTGTGCTACACCTGTATCCATTTTATATCATGAGAAAGAAGAGACACAACACTTATGGGTTCCAGGGTCTTCAAGAAATCATCATATAAGCAGGGTTGTTGATCAATCAAGGAGGCAGAACAAGGACTCAGGAGCCTTGTTTCTCTTGACAGCCAGAGCCAGTACAGAAGTGTGGGGTATAAGCACAAAACCATAAGCATACCTATGCCAAGCTACAGTAATATTTTTCAATAATCATGATTCAGGGATTAGAGGCTTCCTCACTATTTTGCATCATTGTTGACTGACACAAAATGTCCAGAAGATGCATTTGTTCTTTGGTTGTTGGGGACAATTCTTGTGTTTGGAGTATTGTTACTTAGAAAGGAAGTTGGTTAGCTTCTGGACAGTCCCCATAGAAACTCCATGGAAACATGCATTTTGTTTTACCCTACAGGTGAAATGGAATCTGAAGTCAAAATGGCAGAATTTAAGACAAGGTGCGTTTGCCTGCTCCCTTCACTCCTACCTTGTTTTATGGCAAATGAAACAAATCTTTATCTAGGGGCTAGAATATAGAGTTGTTTTGGACCCTCAAAATCATAAGTTTAACAGCATCTGTGCATTCTTGAACAAAGTGTGTATTGGCATTAATGATACAGTGGGCAGACAATAGTATAGGGACAGGATAGTCAGGGAACCCATTAGATTTGTAACTAGGATTATCAACCAAAGACATACTTGAGAAGTAAATCAAGCCAACTGGTATTTTGTTATCTTTCCTCCTCCCTTGTGAGAGATTTTTTTTTAATGTTCTTAGGGTGTCTTTAATAATATCTGAATGTTTGGCATAAAGGCAACATGTTTCTTCCCAGACTATACATAAATCTTCTTCTTTAAAGTAAAGTAGATCCAGCCACCACAGCTTTGTTACACCATTTCAGTTAGTGTATCAACTTGATTTTACAGTAAAGAGATGGAGGAATGTGCTGTGGAACAATGGACTTGTACCCTACCACTAGCATTGCTTTAATACAGTGATGAATGGCCAGTAGCCAAGCAGGAATTATAGGTGGGGTGGCTAGGCAGGAAGTATAGGTGGGGCAACCAGAACAAGAGATTTTGGAAAAGAGGAAAGGCAGCCCACAGTTGTTACCCAGATACAGGGGACTCAAGATGAGAATAAAAGGTACCAAGCCATATGGCTAACACAGAAAAGAAAAGAATTATGAGTTAATATAAGTTAAAGAGTTAATAAAAAGCTTGAGCTAAAAGACCAAGCAGTTTATAATTAATGTACGCCTCTGTGTGTTTATTTGGAGCTAAACAGCTGTGGAACCTGGTGGGACAGAAATCTCAGGACACAAGAATGGAGGTAGGAAATATTTCTGTTGGTTTGTTCATCAAGTATTCACGGGTTTTGGTTCCCATTGATTAAGGCTGTGCCTATGAAGAGGGGAATAAGAATGGGAGGTGTTCCTCTGTTATGCAATAAGCCAGTAATTCCCAGAAGCATCTTCCCTACCACCCCCTGACACACATAAAGCTCAGGCCTGTTATTTCCTGTGAAGAACCCTAGGGAATGGCAGGGCATTAAGTCAAAAGTACAGGGAAACCAAGTTAATGTGGGTGCAGCCCAGATGGTGTATTCATTGAGGGGAGCCCATTTGACACATCAGGAGACATAGGTGTCATAATTTCTGTATACAGAGGAGAAGGATGGTTTGCTATGGTATCAAAAATAGGATTTTTCCCCTTGGAGATTCCCCCCAAGAGATTTTGCCTTTGGTTTAGCATTTTTAGCCTCTTAAGGGGACAAGTATGATATATTCTCCTCTATTCCAGTGGAACCTGAAGTATTAGTTGTCAGGGCCCAGGAATGTTGAAAGCATAGTCAAAGGCTGGGAAATGGGGCATTTAACATCAGATTAGGTTTTCCAGGTAAGTGTCAGGTAGCAATCATATTGATTGGCCACTAGCAGTTGCACCAGGATTTATCCCTACTGCTTATACTGGCTTTTTGGGAACCTATTCTCTTTGGATGGATACCTTGCTCAGCCTAGATATGCTGGGGAGAACCATGGATTTTTCCCAAAGCAATGTGCCTTAGCATCTCTGAGAAGTGAATGAGGTGGGGTGGGTTGTATGTTGAAGGGATAGGAGACGGGGAGGTAGTTGGATCTTGGATTAGTATTTATAATGAAAGAACATAATTTGTTTCCTTTTTTAAAACCTAAATTTAAAAATGATTACCTATTTATCTTTCTGATTATTAACCCTGTGCTAAAGTTTTAAGTTAACTCTTTTTCTTACAAATACTACAGGTTTTTTTTAACTATAATCAATAATTTTAAGTCAATGATTTCTTAGTAGTGTTACTCTTCCTCTTCCTGTCCAGAAGTTTTAATTCTTGACATAGACATTTTTTTTATTTTTTTAGGCTCAATGTCCTTTATTTATGGCTAGAAACCAATTATGAGTGAGTACATCCCATGTTCAACTTTTTGGGTCTGGGTTATCTCACTCAAACATAGAGATTTTAAAACTGTGTCTGTGTCTGAAAAAGTGTGTTCCATAACCCAATTTCAGAGGCAACTCTTCAATAAAGCAGAATAGCATAAAAACTTTAATATTATTCATACTGAACTGACAGTTGAATTAGCTTAGTGCCTAGAAATCCCAGAGATAAATTCTGAACCTAGGTGGCTGACTGCAATAGTAACAGTTGATTTGAAACCAAGTCACACAAAGCACAGTAAACTCATACATTTAAGACCAGTCTGAAACTAATATTCAGTAGCCATACTCATGGATTCAAACCAACTAGATCAGCTGTAGTTTTAAGGCAGTGGGGGTAAATGAGAGAAGTAGATATCTGACTGGCAGACCAAAAGAAAAAAAAAAGAAAGAAAAAATAAACTTCTGAGTTTTTTCTCCTGCCTGGTTCCCACAATCATTACGTCCCAAAGAAATCACACAGAGTTCTACATCAGTGATAAACTTATTGGCCTAATAGCTTAAACTTCTTATTAACTCTTATAACTTGTATTAACCCATTATTCTTGTCTATACTAGCCACATGGCTCAAAACCTTATTCAGTGAGGCAGTCACATCTTGCTCTTTCTGTGGTGGGGTCACAGCTGCAGAGGAATGGACTTCCTTCTTCCCAGAAGTCTCCTATTCCTCTTGACCCACCTCCATTTCCTGTCTGGTTGTTTCGCCTATACTTCCTGCCTGACTTTTGGCCAATCAGCATTTATTTAAAGTATAATTAACTGAATACAGACCACTGTCTCACACCACTTCCCCCTCTTAAATAAAACAAGAACTCTGAATAAATTATTCTTTGTTTAGCTTTTCTCCTGGCCATTAGTCACAACAACTTGTACCCAACATTCTAAATGAAGGAAAATATTCATAGTCCTCTTTTTGCAAATGTGGGCATAGTTTTTCGGGTTATTTCCTGCTGGTTGGGGGCACTGATAATCTTATAGTGACCTAAAGAAAATTTAGAATTATGATCAAGTAGGTCTTGACTGGAGTATCCTATGAGGCTTGATCATTTCAGGCAGCAGTCTTGGATTAGTTTGGATGTAAAACTGAGACCTCTAGGCCATCTCCTTTGACAATTTCTCAGGTGGTCTTCCTTGATCAAACCTGATTTTTCTTAACTCAGAATAAATCCTCAGCCTCTTATTTCCTGTGGAAACAAAAGCAAATCCTCTTCTTCAAAATAAGAGATCTTTCAACTTAAATTTTGAAGTCAAAGTATTTTCAAAACCTCTCTTGGATTAATTCATCAGCATTTATGAGCAAATATTTTTTTAGCAACTGTTGCTCCTTCTTCAGCATTCAAACAATTCAAAGAGAGCATAATAACATACACTATCCAGACTCTCTGTGTATTTTTCATCTTTATGTTGCTTTATTTTAATCTCTATTTCTTTTATTTTTACTTTTAATTTTTGGATTTTTGAGACAGGTTCTTTGTGTCCTGGGACTCCTTCTGTAGACCAGGCTGTTTTTGAACTCACAGAGATCTGCCTGCTTTTGACTCCTAAGTTCTGGGATTAAGGGTATATGCTACCACATCTTGATTTCACAGAGATCTGTCTGCCTCTGCCTTCCAAGCATTGGGATTAAAGGCATGTGCCACTAGACCTTGAACTCACAGATGTCTGCCTGCGTCTGTCTTCCAAGTGTTGGGATTAAAGGTGTGTGCCACCACACCCAACTACTCTTTTTTAAGGACTTTAACCTCTTTCTTTTTTCTTCCAAGCCTGCATATATTTTTAACACACTATAAAACATTTAAAGGTTTTCATTGTCTTTGACTCTCTCTTTACTGTATATCTCTCTTTGTCTGACCATGTGAGTCTTTACTTTGCTAAGCAATATGGAGAGGACTGAAGCCGTGGCTTTGACAGATAGATCCAGCCCATTTCTAAGCCTTCTGAGATTCCAGCTTCAAGATGGAGGTACTAGCTATAGCCATGTTTATTGCCACAACTCTAGAACATTTCAAGGTCCCTGCCAGCAAGAAAGCTGTAGCAATCTGCCCACAAACAACAGTCAAAGCTCTGTAGCTGGACTTCCTGCCTGAAAGAGTCAGAGTTTTACTGGCAGGACATCCCAGAAAGCCAACATTTTAAAATAGCATGGTTTTTTTTCCCCTACTACAGCTAAAAACAAAAACGCATGCAGTCAGCTTTTCATCAACATCATTTAAGTGTTTTGTGTCAGGGCCTTTTAAAAGAGATGCAAGGTTTCGCAGCTAAATCTGAGTCAGGAAGCCTCTCTTAAATGAGATACATTTGCCTCTCTCAAACAGAGCCCGCCTGAGAAATTATTTCCCAAGCTCTCTTAGGCTGTATGTGGATGCAGATGACTCACGTTAAGTGCCATTTGTTGTCTAAGTTTTCTCTCCTGCCCAGTTCCTGAAATCTTTAATTCCCAAAGGAATCACACAGAGGTCTACATTTGTTATAAACTGATTGGCCTAGTAACTCAGACTTCTTATTAACACTTATAAATTATATAAACCCATTATTTTTGCCTATGCTAGCTATGCGGCTTAGTACCTTATTCAGCAAGGCAGTCACATCTTACTTCTTCTGTGGCAGGGTCACAATTGTAGAGGACTGGGCTTCCTTCTTCCCAGAAATTTCCTGCTCTCCTTGGCCCACCTCTACTTCCTGTATGGTTGTCCCACCTATACTTCCTACCTGGTTACTGGGCAATCAGAATTTATTTAAAATACAATTGACAGAATATAGACCATTGTCCCACACAAAATAAAGGCAAGACATTAACTGATATGAAAAATATACAAAACCATAACCCATGACACCTGGTTTTAAGTCAGGAGCCTTCGAGGGTAAGAGAGACTTTTTTCTTTACCCCAGATTCAAAGAGTACTATTACATCAACCCTCCATTTTGAGGCCTATACCTTGGTTTCAAACCCCCACCTGCCTTCAGAGAACTCCACAGCTCTGCTTATGGGGAATTTAAATCCTGTTCCTCATTGAACCAACTTGGTGTTACTTTCAAATATTATACCCAATTCCATTGTGAGGCTATGAGGAAGGATAGAGAAAACACTTATTTGTTCCAAATTTTTATAAAATCTCTACATAAGGGGTGGAGCTGGCTTAAAAATCAGGGCTACAGGACAAGGACTCAGGAGCCTTTTTCTTTTGGAATCCCAGAGCTGGGTCAAAACTGAAATTTATATGCACAAACCATATACATAACTGTGCCAAGTTACAATTACATGTTTCACAAATCAGAATTCGAGGGTTGGAGGCTTTCATATATGTCCAACCATTATCATCCGACATAGAATGTCCAATGAATTAAATTCATTTGTTCTTTTTGTTGTGGTTTGGGAATTGTTGCTTAGAGAGCAAATTGCTTAGCTTCTGAACAGTCCCTATGGGAACTCCGTTTGAATATTTACTTTTTTTTTTACCCTACAGGTAAAATGGAATCTGAAGTCAAAATAGCAGTTCTTAGAGAAAGGTCTCCGCATGAGCCCTTCAGTAGGAGTAAGTATGGTCTTTTTGGAGGATTGTGCCACTGTACAGTTGGGTCTTGACATTTTATACACTCAAGTTCTACCCTATATGGTTTACAGTTTCTTTATTTTGCCCGTGGGTCAAGGTGTAGAAGTTTCAGCTTCTTGTCTAGCACCATGTCTGCCTGCATTCTGCCATGCCCCACCATGATGATAATGGATTAAACCTTTGAAACTGTAAACTGTCTCTAATGTGGAGGTTTGAAAGAAAATGATCCCAAAAGGGAGCTTTTTCAGAGACAAGGCATTTTCAGAGTAGGTGTAGTCTTGCTGGAGGAATTATATTATTCTGGAGACAGACTTTGAGGTTTCATAAATGCTCAAGACACACTCAGTATTTCAGACACTTCCTATTGCCTGCTGACCAAGATGTAGAACTCTTAGCTCAGCACCATGTCTGGAACAGGATGCCATGTTCAACCATGATGATAATAAATTAAGTCTCAAGACTGTAAGCATGTTACCCCATTAAATGTTTTTGTTTTGTTTTGCTTTTGTGTTATGAGTTACTATGGTCATGTTGCCTCTTTACAGCAAAAAAAAAAAAACTTTAAGTAAGACAGAAGTATAAAGGACTAGGGTATTACTATGATAAGCCTGACCTTACCTTTATTTAAAGGAATATAGACTTTTGGAGTGTGGATTAGAAAGACTGCCAAAATTTTTAGTACTTCTCAATGGGCCATTCTAGTAGCAGCATGGAAGACAGTGGTGTTCTTTGTATTTTGAAATATGGGAGCTGGTTCAACAAGTTTCAGAGAGAAGAATGTTAGAATCTTGCCTAGAGACCAGTCTTTTCATATTTTGATGAATAATATTGCTAATTTTCCCCCCTGGTCCTGAGTCTAAAGTAAAGAAATTTCTATTAATTACACTAGGAGAATTCTCAAAACAACCCAATATAGACTGTGAATTGTGGTTATTAGTTATAACTGTAATGAGGATTTATAATGAAATGAAACAAGTTTATCAGAGAAAATTACAAAATAAAATTTGAGGAGAAAAGAAGCATCAGGAAGTAGAATTGAGCTCAGTCCTGTTTTCAAGGAGATAAACAGATTAAGAAACAGAATAAGAGTAGTAGTTACCATAGGGCAAGATCCTACCTAGCTAAATTTCCCACTTGTGAAAATGAATTAAAGAAAAGTCTAGAGCTGCATGTGATAGTGCATGCCTTTAAATTCAGGACTCAGAACACAGAGACCAGTAGACTTCTGAGTTTGATGTCAGTCTGGTCAACACAGCAAATTATAGAAAAGTCAATCTTTTCTATAGGTAGGGAAAATAACCATTGTAATCAGAAATCTGGGGATGATGTAAATAAACTAGGGAGCCATGTTCAGGCCCCATTAAATAGCAGAATTCGGCAGCTTCAGCTTTATGGTTTTGGAGTATGTGTCAAAAACTAGGAAAGCTGCTGAGGTCAACCATGCCTCAGAGGTGTTCTTGAATGAAGGCCTAAAGAAGCCATTGAATGAAGCTGCGTATATGAAGCCTGGGTTGTGTTGTTGTCCCCAAGATGCTGAAGATGCCAGAGTTATGGGGATATCTGCCAAGGAGAGCTGCCAACAAGTATTAGAATGAGCTCAGAAGAAACAAGTGTGTTGTAGTATCAGGGAGCGCACCACTTTGGCCTGAAATTAGTTGGAAATCAGCTTTGACATAGATACCATTTGCCAGAGTAGGAGAATGGGGATTCAAAAAATTAGTAAAAGGTATGAAGACACAAGTGAAAATAGTAAAACAGAAAATATAGGATAGTATCAGGAGGAAGTTCCAGTGAATACTGAAATTTGCCCTGTGTTTAATTTTCAATACAAACTTATACCGCCCCCCCAAATCAGGGGGAGTATACAAAAGACTGCTTTAACAAGGACAACTTGAAGAGTTACTTGCTTCAATACTTTGAGCCATCAAGCCATTAATCTATAAAAAACGCATTCTGTTTTTTTTAGGCAGTGAACCAACCTAGGCTGTGTATCCTGAAGGCAATGACTCCCTTCTTATTTCAAAAGAAGTAACAGAAGTGTGCTTGAGTATCCTGACCATTGGTCAGGATAGAGTGGATCTATATGTAATGAACATATTAGTGTCAAAAATAACAACTAACCACATCCTAGGTAAGGATTTGCAGCCACACTTGTTGTCAACATCTTTGACCAGCTAAAACTCTCTGTTCTTCAGAAAAGGTAGAAATAGGCTTACATTTTGGGCCACCTAAACAAATGTGAAAGGGTTGGACTTTGAAGAGTCTTTTGACATCATTCATTGATATGCAGAGTTTGGCATTTGCCCAGCTTGTTTTTGGTCTTGCTTTGATTCAGTATTTTCTTGTTAGCTATCCTTTTCTTTATTATGGACCAGTAATATATATTCCATGCCACTATATATTGGAAGTATATGATCTGATTCTTGATTTTGGTTATTTTGATTTTAAAGGTGATTACAGTTAAAGCTCATAAGAGACTTTGAACTTTGGACTTTTAAACATTGTTAAGTCTCTGAGAGGTTTTGGAGATGTTATGTCTACAAACCTGTGAGGGCCATTTTGATTTTAAAGGAGATTACAGTTAAGTTATTACATGAGTCTTAGAAGAGACTTTGAACTTTGGACATATTTTTTTGGAAAAAAAATTCTGCCTCCTCCCAGCCTCCCATTTTCCTCCCACTCCTCTCCCCCTCCCCCAACTCCTCTCCCCCTCCCTCTCCAGTCCAAAGAGCAGTCAATGTTCCCTGCCCTGTGGAAAGTCCCCCTCCATCCTTCCTGGTCTAGGAAGGTGAACATCCAAACTGGCTAAGCTCCCACAAAGCCAGAACATGAAGTAGGATCAAAACCCAGTGCCATTGTCCTTGGCTTCTCAGCAGCCCTCATTGTCCGTCAAATTCAGAGAGTCCGGTTTTATCCCATGCTTTTTCAGTCAAAGTCCAGCTGGCCTTGGTGAGCTCCCAATAGATCAGCCCCACTGTCTCCGTGGGTAGGTGCACCCCTCTTGGTCCTGACTTCTTTGCTCATGTTCTCCCTCCTTCTGCTCCTCATTGGGACATTGGGAGCTCAGTCCGGTACTCCACTGTGGGTCTCTGTCTCTATCTCCATCCATCGCCAGATGAAGGTTCTATGGTGATATGGAAGATATTCATCAGTATGGCTATAGGATAAGGTCATTTCAGGTTCCCTATCCTCAGCTGCCCCAGGATCTAACTGGGGATATCACACTGGGCACCTGGGAGCCCCTCTAGGTCCAGGTCTCTTGCCAACGCTAAGATGGCTCCCTTAATTAAGATATGTGCTTACCTGCTCCCCTATCCAACCTTCCTTTATCCCAATCATCCCGTTTCCCCAAGTTCCCCCCATCCTCCCCTTTTCCCTTTTCTCTCCCCATCTCCCCTTACCCCCTCCCACCCCACCCCCAAGATCCCAATTTTTTGCCCGGCAATCTTGTCTACTTCCCATAACCAGGAGGATAGCTATATGTTTTTCTTTGGGTTCACCTTCATATTTAGCTTCTTTAGGATATCAAATTATAGACTTGCTGGTCTTTGTTTATAGCTAGAAACCAATTATGAGTGAGTACATCCCATGTTCATCTTTTTGGGTCTGGGTTACCTCACTCAGGATAGTGTTTTCTATTTCCATCCATTTGCATGCAAAATTCAAGAAATCATTGTTTTTTACCGCCGAGTAGTACTCTAATGTGTATATATTCCACACTTTCTTCATCCATTCTTCCATTGAAGGGCATCTAGGTTGTTTCCAGGTTCTGGCTATTACAAATAATACTGCTATAAACATAGTTGAACAAATGCTCTTGTCATATGATAGGGCATCTCTTGGGTATATTCCCAAGAGTGGCATTGCTGGGTCCAGGGGTAGGTTGATCCCGAATTTCCTGAGAAACTGCCACACTGCTTTCCAAAGTGGTTGCACAAATTTGCATTCCCACCAGCAATGGTTGAGGGTACCCTTCCTCCACAACCTCTCCAGCAAAGGCTATCATTGGTGTCTTTGATTTTAGCCATTCTGACAGGTGTAAGATGATATCTCAAAGTTGTTTTGACTTGCATTTCCCTGATTGCTAAGGAGGTTGAGCATGACCTTAAGTGTCTTTTGGCCATTTGAATTTCTTCTGTTGAGAATTCTCTGTTCAGATCAGTGTCCCATTTTTTAATTGGGTTAATTAGCATTTTAAAGTCTAGTTTCTTGAGTTCTTTATATATTTTGGACATCAGACCTTTGTCTGTTGTGGGGTTGGTAAAGATCTTCTCCCAGTCAGTGGGTTGCCTTTTTGTCTTAGTGACAGTGTCCTTTGCTTTACAGAAGCTTCTCAGTTTCAGTAGGTCCCATTTATTCAATGTTGCCCTTAATGTCTGTACTGCTGTGGTTATACCTAGGAAGCGATTGCCTGTGCCCATCTGTTGTAGGGTACTTCCCACTTTCTCTTCTATCAGGTTCAGTGTGTTCAGATTGATATTGAGGTTTTTGATCCATTTGGACTTGAGTTTTCTGCATGGTGATAGATATGGATCTATTTTCATTATTCTACAGGTTGACATCCAGTTGTGCCAGCACCATTTGTTGAAGATGCTTTTTTTTTTTTTTAATTTATTTATTTATTAAAGATTTCTGTCTCTTCCCCGCCACCGCCTCCCATTTCCCTCCCCCTCCCCCAATTAAGTCTCCCCCCCAGCCCGAAAAGCAATCAGGGTTCCCTGTCCTGTGGGAAGTCCAAGGAACCCCCACCTCCATCCAGGTCTAGTAAGTTGAGCATCCAAACTGCCTAGGCTCCCACAAAGCCAGTGCATGCAGTAGGATCAGAAACCCATTGCCATTGTTCTTGCTTTTTATCTTCCATTGTATACTTTTAGCTCCTTTATCAAAAATCAGGTGTTCATAAGATTGAGGGTTAAAATCCAGGTCTTCTATTCGATTCCATTGGTCGACTCCTCTGTTTTTATGCCAATACCAAGCTGTTTTCAATACTGTAGCTCTGTAATAGTTTGAAGTCAGGGATGGTAATGCCTCCAGACATTCCTTTATTGTATAAGATTGTTTTGGCTATCCTGGGTTTTTTTGTTTTTCCATATAAAGTTGATTATTGTCCTCTCAAGGTCTGTAAAGAATTTTGATGGGACCTTGATGGGGATTTTATTGAATCTATAAATTGTCTTTTGTAGAATTATCATTTTTACTATGTTGGTCCTCCCAATCCAAGAGCAAGGGAGATCCTTTCATTTCCTGGTATCCTCTTCAATTTCTTTCTTCAAAGACTTAAAGTTCTTGTCAAATAGATGAATGAAAATGAAAAGACAATAGATCCACATTTATAAGATACAAGGAAGGAGGATGTGAGAATTTATAGCAAATTTTTAGCACAAAGAGCCCACATGAAATAACTGAGAACTTCACATATTAGTAACTTAACAGCACAATTAAAAGCTCTAGAACAAAAAGAAGAAATAACACCTAAAAGGAATAAGCACAAAGAAATGATCAAACTGAACTCTTAAATTAATGAAATAGAAATAAACAACAACAAATACATAGGCAGAAATAAAACAAGGAGTTGGTTGTTTGAGATAAATCAATAAGATTGACAAATAATTAGCTACGTTAGCTGAAATATAGATAATCCAATTACTAACACTAGAAAATAAAAGGGGAACATCACAGCAGATACTGAGAAAATCCAGAGAGTCATAAGAACATAATTCAAAAGTCTATACTCTTCCAAATAGAAAATCTAAGACAAAAGAATAATTATCTAATTGAATACTATATACCAAAGTTAAATCAATATCAAATAAACAAATTAAACTGATTTATAACCTCTAGTAAAATAGAAGCAGGCATTAAAAGTCTCCCAACTGAAAAACAATCAAAATCCACTTGGACTCATTACAAAAATCTAATTAATGTTAATCCTCCTCAAATTATATACAGAATATAAACTGAAAGAACACTTTCTAATCCTTTTGTGAATCCACAATTATCATGACACTTAAACCAAACAAAGGCCCAAGAAAAAGTAAAATTGTAGTCCAATATTTAATATGAACATATATGAAAAAATTCTCAATAAAATACCTGCAATATGAATCTAAGAACACATAAAAATCATTTGTCAAAATCAATTATGTGTCATCTCAAAATGCAGGAATATTTCAATATAGATAAATTGATAAATGTGTTCCACTGTATAAACACATTAAAAGTTGTTGAAAAACACATGATCATCTCATTAGGTGTGGAAAATGTCCTTATTAAACCCAACACCTCTTTATGATAAAAGTCCTAAAGAAACTATGGATACAGAAGACAAGCCAAAATATAATAAAGGTGATTTACCCTAAGTCCAGAGCCAATACCAGCATAAATGAAGAGAAATTTCCACTAAAATCACGAAGAAGAGGGGGATATATTCATACATATTCAATATAGTATTTGAAGTCTTAGTTTGATCAGTAAGAAAAGTGAAAGGCATTAAGGAGATACAAATAGTGAAGCATGAAATCAAAGTATCTTTTGTTACAGATGATATGATTTTATTCATAAAAGATGCTGAAAATTTCTGCAGTTGATGAACCCTTTAAGAGAAGTAGCAGGATACAAAATTAACATGCAAAATCAGTAGCCTTCCTGTATGCAAATGACAATAATACTGAGAAAGAAATTTAGGGAAACAATACTTTTCACAATAGCCTTAAAAAAAGGAATTAGAAAGGAAGGAAAGGAAGCAATGAAAGAAAGAAAGAAGACAAAAAGCTTGTGGTATAACTCTAACCATGCAAGTAAAAGAATTGTGTATTAAAATCTTTAAGACATTGAAATAAAATTAAATAATACATCAGAAGATGGAGAGATAGCCAATGACATAGAGTGGTAGAATTAATGTAGTGAAATTTGCCATTCCATCAAAATCTATCTACATGTTCAATAAAATTCCCAACAAAATTACAACAGGATTTCTCACAGAAAAACAAAAAAAAAAACATAAAAATATTTCTGCTTCATACAGAAACACAGTCTTGAAAACCTAGATACAAATAATATTATATGTAATGAGCAGATTATATTAACTATATACATATATGTGTGTCTGTGTTTCTGTGTGTGCACTTATACATATGCATACAGTAATAATTAGTAATAAAAGAGGCCATGAACTTTAAAAAGAACTCAGAGTGTTCAGAAATAGAGAGCTGAAGGAGACAATATTTTAATTATATTAAAATATCAAAAGTATAAGTAAAAAACAGAATAGATAAAATAATCCTGAATAATAAAAGGAGAACTGAAGGCATCTCCATCCCAGATTTCATGTCCCCTCCAGTGCTGTAATAATAGTATGGTATTGATATAAAACCACACTTGTTTGTCATTGCAAAGTAGTTGAAGACTCAGACATTAGTTTATCTTCCAATATATACTTTATTTTTTCCAGGTAAGCCAAAAATTCACACAGGAGAAAAGAAAGCGTCTTCAATAAATGGTGCTAGTAAATAGGATGACTGAATGTAGATGAAAACAAATAGATCTATATGTATCACACCGAACAAAACTTGATTAGAAATCGATTAAGGACTTTAGCATAAGACCATTTGCCTTGCATCTGAAAAAGAAAAATGTAGGGAACAGACTTTCGTACTCATTGGCAGAAGAAAAGATATTTTGAACAGAACACTAACATCACTGGCACTAAGAACAACAACTAATCAATGGGATCTCATAAAACTGAAAAAATTTTGTATCACAAAGGACACCATAATTTGCAAAAAATTCTAACTATAGAGTGGGAAATTTACCAATTGCATATCTGAGGATTAATATCTAAAATGTATAGAGTACTAAGAAAGCTGGACATAATAAAATTTTTCATTTTTAATGGAGCACAAAGTTAATAAGAAGACTATCAAAATATGAAACACAATGACTGAGAAACAAATAAAGAAATGTTCACCATCTTTAGTCAACATAGACATCAAAATCATGCTACACAATTAACAATGGCCAATATTAGTAGAGTAACTGAGCTCATGCTGGGGAGGATGTGGAATAAGGGGAAACTCCTCCATTGATGGTATAAATGCGTATAACTACAGAACAAAGCAGTGTGGTTGTTCCTAGGAAGATGGAAATAGATCTGCCTCAAGGTACAGTCATACCACTCTTGGTATATATCCAAAGGTCTCTATATCCTATTGCAATGATATTTGTTCTACTGTGTTTATTGCTGTTCTATTCATAAAAAAAAGAAATTAGGAGTAGCCTAGCTGCTCATCAACTGATGAGTATATAAGAAAAACGTGGTAGTTGTACATAATGGAAAAACATTCCTTTGTTAAGAGAAATTTATGAAAATTTCAGATAAATGGATAGAGCTAGAAAAAAACATCCTGAGTGACGTAACCCACCCCATGAAAAACTAATATTGTATGGTTGCTTTCATATGTGGATGTTAGCTTTTAAGCCTTTGATTTGCATTTTACAGTGAGAATAATAAAGATTATGCACCTAGTAAGGGACTAGAAGGTATGAGAGGGTCTCCCCAGTAAGGGGAAATAGAATATATACAATAAAGAAATAGGGTGTAGGCTGGTGTGGGAGGACTAAATGAGGAGGGGGAAGGAAGACAAGAGTAAGAACAGGGACATGGAAGGATAACTAACACTAAAAGTTATTTGAGTCATATGAAAACATACTACTGTAGAGACTTTAATATGTACATATATGAATAATTTATATATGCAAATATTTATATCTAGATAAAAAGAAATGTATATGGTTTTACCAAACAAGGGTGGAGACCGTGTCCCGAGTAGTTACGTCACAAAGTAAGCCTTCTACTGTTAGTAATAGGTTACTTTTGGTTGAATCTTTGGGGCACCAAGGAAATTCCCAAACATTTCAGCTACTCCCAAGGGTGTTTGTTACACTTCATAAATTTATGGAGGTTCTATTGCTTAAGACAATGCCTATATGTCTCAATGATCTTGGAGAAGTCAATTTGGTACCTACTTAGAGGTTTTACTTCTACTGATTGCTGTTCACAGTACTTTAAAGAACTCTCATGCTACCATAGAAGAAAGATAAACATGAATACAGCTACAAAATCTGTGGTCTATTTGTCTGCATGATATGCTGTACCCTGCCTTCAAGATATACTAGTGCAATAGCGGCAAAAATGTAGTCTCTGGGGTTGAATTTAAGGATCACTGCCAGAAGCCTTGTGGCTTCTTCATGGCACAAGACCTGAAAACAGCATGAGTAGGTTCTCCTTGTGTCAAGGCCCTAAAGAATCTGATCCAATTTGGCAAGGCCAATGGATAGGTTGCTGCATTATTCTGGGCATGACCCCAGGAGCATATGTGCTACCTGCTCTCCTTGTTTTCTTTATATAAATCATATTGCTGGCTCCCTCTAGTTATACTTAGAGCTGTTACAAAAGGAAAGCTTCCTCTTGATGACTCTTTTCTGGGTGAGCCAGAGGGAATGTTGTTAAAAATATACCATGGATCTAATCCAGCCTCCAATGCCTCTGATGTTTCAAGTGTGACCATGAATCCAGGTTTTTTGTTATTAAGATGTTGCCTTTCTATATATGCTGTGACTAGACAGAAAGGGTCATAGTAGTTCATGGTGTTGTATATCTGCACAACTATTCTGGAGAGAATAATTTTAATGATTTTAACCACAAGAGTCTAGGAGAAATGCTAATAGAGAGATGATATCAGGGATGGGAACAGTCTAGGAAGAGTTAATGAAACAGAATCACAGAAACCTGCAATGCCCTCATTTCTAATAGATGTGCCAATATTTTTGCAAACTAAGAGGAAGGGGACATAAGAAGAAGAGATAAGAAGTGCCAACTATTAAGAGTAAGCTTTTAAGTTTTTAAGTTATATTGCTTATAGGATGATAGGAAAAACACATAGAAAATAGACTAGTGCAGAACAAAGAATTGAAACAATATAAACAAAGATGACCCAAGCTATCCAGGGACACTTGTTTGAAAGAGGTGATAATAGTTTCTTTGCAGTGTTGACTTCACACATCTGTCCTAGGACATCTGACCTATTTGGAGTTAGATTCCCAACAGACCATTCCTTGAATGTAAATCATGACTGATACTCTTTAAAAAGAGACCAAGAATCTGACATACTTGATGGACCATGTGCCTAAAAGAAAACCAAATGATATTGTTCTACTAAATTAACAAAGCAATAAAAAGACTCCTAATGGCATTCTGCAATACTTATACAGCAGTACTTTACACAAATATTATTATATATGCTTCTTCATAAAAGAAATAGGAACTAATGCAAGGAGCTACAATTGAATAATGTGCAGAATAAGAAATTTTGGAACACTCAATCCTAAATTGAGTGTCTTCATCAAACCTTCACCTCAGATTCAGATATCAATGCAGAAGAAGAGAAAAAAAGATAGTAAGAGCCAGACAAGATGGCTAACTCCAAGGAAAAAGTGTCCTTCATGGTGCGCATATGGGATTACAGAGTTTGGTAGCATACACAAGGCATGCACAGGTTCAAGCCACATAGAGCCCCAGCACTGAGAGTAGAGTATTGACATGGGCTCTCTCCCTGTAACTAGGGAAGTGTTCTATAATTTTCACACACTTACAAAGGAAAAAAAAATCCACTGGTTATATTAACCACATTTCAGGGTGGGTCCTATGCCCCATACAGGGCCAACAGCAAATTCAATACTATCTTTTGTAGATTTTTTTGTCTCAAACTGCTTTGTTGGGGACATGTTTTGTCTCATTGGTCTTTTGCTTCTGTACTTTGGTTTGTTGTGTTTGTGCTTCCCTGTAGTTTTATATATTTGTGTTTCTTTTCCTATTTTTTATCCTTTTGGCTTGCTTTTTGTTTGTTTGCTTCTTTTAAATTGATTTTATTGATTGATATATTTTTTCTCTGCTCCCCTCCCTGCCTCTCCCATTCCCTTCAACCCTCGCTCATGGTTCCCACGTTCCCAGTTTACTCAGGAGATCTTGTCTTTTACTGATTCCAATGTAGATTAGATCAATGTATGTCTCACTTAGGGTCTTCATTCTTGTCTAGTTTCTCTGGGATTGTGATTTTTAGGCTAGTTTTCTTTGCTTTATGTTTAAAAACCACTTATGAATGAGTATATGTGATAACTGTCTTTATGTATCTAGGTTACCTCATTCAATATGATGTTTTTCTAGCTGCATCTAATTGTCCGCAAATTTCAAGATGTCATTAATTTTCTCTGCTGTCTAGTACTCCAATGTGTAAATGTACCACATTTTCCTTACTCATCCTTCGGTCAAGGGGCATTTAGGTTGTTTTTAGATTCTGGTTATGACAAACAAAAATGCTGCTATGAACATAGTTGAGTAGTTGTCCTTGTGGCACAATTGAGCATACTTTGGATATATACCCAAAAGAGTGATATTGCTGGGTCTTGATGAAGATTGTTTCCTAATTTTCTGAGAAATTGCCATAGAGATATCCAAAGGGGCTGTAGCAGTTTGCACTCCCACCAGAAATGCACGAGTGTTCCCTTTACCCCACAACATCTCCAATATAAGTTGTCATCAGTATTTTTGATCTTGGCCATTCTTAAAGGTATAAAATGGAATCTCAGAGTTCTTTTGATTTTCATTTTTCTGATGATTAAAGATGCTGAGCATTTCCTAAGTTTCCTTTAGCCATTTTAGATTCCTTTGTTGAGAGTTCTTTGTTTAAGTCTGTACTCTATTTTTTATTGGGTTATTTGTTCTTTTTGATGACCAATGTCTTGAGTTAATTGTATATTTTGGAGATCAGCACTCTGTCTGCTGTGGGATCAGTGAAGATCTTTTCCCATTCGTTAGGCTGACGTTTTGTCTTGTTGACCATGTATTTTGCTTTACAGAAACTTTTCAGTTTCAGAAGGTCCCATTTATTTAGTAGGATACAAGACTAACTTAAAAAAATCAATACCCTTCCTTTACACAGATGATAAACAGGCTGAAAAAGAAATCAGAGAAATATTACCCTTCACAGTAGCCAGCAAAATTCTTCACAGACCTTAAAAGCAAAAATACCCAGGATAACCAAAACAATCCTGTACAATAAAAGTGCTTCTAGAGGCATCACAATCCCTGTCTTCAAACTCTACTACAGAGCTACAGTGCTGAAAACAGGCTGGTATTGGTATAAAAACAGACATGAGGACCAATGGAACCGAATAGAAGACCAGGATCATAATTCACACCTACAAACACCTTACTTTGATGAAGAAACAAAACGTATAAAGTGAATAAAAGAAAGCATATTTAACACAATAACAAATGGTGATGGCATAACTGGATATGAACATGTAAAAGAATGAATAGAGATCCACATCTATCACCATGCACAAAACTCATGTCCAAATGGATCAAAGACCCCAACATAAAACTAGCCACACTGAACCTCATAAAAGAGAAAGTGGGATGTATAGTTGAATGCATTGGCACAGGCGACCACTTCCTAAATATAACCCCAGTAGCACAGATACTGAGAGAAACAATTAATAAATGTTTGCTTGGTTTTTAATGATAGAATTGGGTGGTGGATAGAGAGTTGCGAAAACTCTGGTAAGAGTTGTGAGAGGAGAAATCCAGAATCAGAAAATATCATAAGAATGTTTTTGCAGAACATTTATAAACAATAAAAAAGAATGTTTTTTCAATAGTAGTAATTATAATAAGACCACTTAATGCCCTCACAGAAGAAATAGATTTAGTTCCCTGTACACTGAATAACTCACAACTGCCTTTTAATTTTTTCTAAGGTGTCTGACCATCTCTTCTGAACTGCTTTGTACTGTATGTATGTGCACACAAGCTAACAGGTACCACTATATACAAAATAAAATAAATCATTTTTTAAAAAATTAGTTATATGTGGCCCTAAGGGCAGAAAGCAACTTTGATCTTCCTAGTGTCCTGAGTTCTTCCATGGAACAATAGCAGTGGTAAAAGTAATGCAAGAGAATTTCACAAGTGACATTGGAAAACAATTCATAACTTGGAGTGAAGCTGAATGCATAAAATGGTGAGAGGAAAATGTGAGTCAAATAATCCCAAGATGACTCAGAAATGGTCTATTCTAAGGCTTTTCTTTATTAAAGGGGACAAGTCACAAAGCAGGAACGGTGATCCAACCTCAAGGTGTGGAGTGCGGGAAGAAAGGCAGCTTTTTGGAAATCCAAAAGTCACGCCCCAACCTGGTCCAGCCTTGCAAAGGCCTTTGGTAGAAGGAGGTTTCCCATTACCTCCCTGTTTTCTAAATAAGAGAGTTTAAAACCAGTATAAAACTATATACACTAAGAAGAGATATCAAGTATAAAAATTAGATTTACAACCAGCATAAAAATATTAAAGAAGAAGCATATGATAAATGTTTTAGCAATCATTTCATCCTAATGAGTCTAAGTCTTGTATTATAAATGACTTGGCTAGATCATAAGAAGAAGGTAATTATGACTATCTGGTCCACCCTCCCAAAGGCCATTTGCTAAAGTAGGTTCCCCATTACTGGAGAGTATACAATCAATCAGAAGAACAAACTACTTGTATTTAATGCAGATGAATTACTAGGTTAAGTACTTGCTGTACAGGCAATAGTCACAGAGTTCAAGCTTTCAGAATGCATATAAAATTTAGCATGATGATAGACAAATGTGATCCTAGTATTGAAAGGGAAGGGCAGGTAGATTTCTGGAGCTTTCTGGCACCAGAAATTAGTGAACTAGGTTCAGTGAGGGACCCACTTCAAAAACAATGTGAAGACTAAGAGAACAACATCTGAAGTTAGCCTCTGATTTACACACGCATATGCATATGTAAACACATACAAACACACACACATACTTGTGCTCTCGTGCATATACAAACAAAATGATAAATGCTCAAGCTGAAAAATGCACATGTGGAAATATTATATACATACATACATGCATACATACATACATATTCTGCCCTATTTCTTGGCTAAATAAAGCACTAAGTGATATTAATTAAAAGAGCATATGATATTAGAGTGAAATTTGGCATTATATTCATGAAGGAAATTCCCAAACAGTGAAATTAAATAATGATATAAAAAAGGGGGGAGCTCAGATCTAGGACACACCAGTCAGAAGAAAAGTTACAGGTCATGCCACACAGAAGAACAGACCACACCAGTGATAAATACAGTCCTCAACTTGGGAAGGGACCCCCTGTTAAATCAACGACCAAGCTAACCACCAGATGTCTAATACCCAACTCAGATATCCCTACTCAGCCAGAGGCAATGCCAGCTTCCAGAACTCCAGGCTACAAAAATTGGAACAACAAAGAAGAAACAGAAACCAAGGAAGAAAACAATTAACCAACAAATACAAACTCAGAAAATAGAACCCATAACCATAATCAGCTCAAATGTAAATGCCTAGATACCAGCATAAGAATACCATTAACAATAGTCATGTCAATATGTTCCCACTAGAGATCAGCCATCATACTATAGCAAACTCTGAAAATTCCAACACAGCTGAAGCACAAGAAAAAAAATTCAAACCAACATTATAGAGATGATAGTGGTCCTTAAAGGGGAAATAGATAAATCCCATGAAGAAATCAAGGAAAAGGCAAACAAAAAATTGGAGGAAATAAATAAATCCATTAATGAAAGCCAAGAAAAACAAACAAACAAAACAAAAAGAAAAAGAAAGAAAGAAAACACTTGAAGGAAACAAACTGGTTCCAGACCTGGAAATGGAAATAGAAGTAACACAGAAAAAAACAAGCAGAGAAAATTCTGAAAATGGAAAACCTTGGCAATCAAACAGGAGCTACAGATATAGCACCAATAACAGAACACAAGAGATGGACAAGAAAATCTTAGGTGTTGAAGATACAATAGAAAAAAGATCCATTGGGTTCAAAATATACTGAATCTAAAATTTTCCTGAAACAAATCATCAGGAAATTTTAGACACTCTGAGATGACTGAAACAAAGAATACTAAGAATAGGAGATGGGGAAGAATCCCAAATCAAAGGCCCATAAAATATTTTCAACCAGATAATAGAAGAAAATTTTCTTAAACTAAAAAAAGAGATGTCTATAAAAGGGCAAGAAACACAAAGAACATCTAATATTATGGACCAGGAAAAAAAATCTCCTTGTCACATGATAATAAAAGCACTAAACAAACAGAACAAGACAAGAAAATTAAACACTGGAAACAAAATAAAAAGCAAGTAATATATAAAGATAAACCTATTAAAATTATATGCAAATTCTCAGGGGAGACTCTAAATTCCAGGAAGACCTATACAATTGTCCTGCAGACTTGAAGAGACCACAGATATCAACTCAAAATATTATGCCCAGAAAAACTTTCAATCAAATATAGATGAAGAAAACAAGATGTTCCATGATAAAGTCAAATTCAAACAATACCTATCAACAAAGTCAATCCTACAAAAGATACTAGAAAGAAAATTCCAACCTTAGGAGGTTAACTAAACCCATGAAAATACAGTAATCTAATACTCCCATATCAGCAAATCTAAAACAAGAGAACCACACATACACACACACACACCTCCACCAGTGCCACCACTACCACCAACAACAAAAAACAACATGAATTGACTATCATTGGTCATAAATATTTCTCAATACCAATGGACTCAATTTCCAATAAAATGATTCAGGTGAACAGAATGGACTTGAAAATAGAATCCATCATTCTACTGCATATAAGAAGCATGCCTCAACACCAAGGATAGACATTATCTCAGAGAATAGAGTTAAAAAACATTTACTTAGTCATTCTATTATCTTACAAAATAGACGTCAAACCCAATTTCATCAAAAGAGATAGGAGAGACGCTTCATAGTCATCAATGAAATATCTACAAAGATTACATTCCAATCATTAACATCTATGCTCCAAACACAAGGACACCCATATTTGTAAAAGAAATTTTACTAAAGATTAAATCAGACATGGACTCTCACACATTAATATTGTGAGATTTCAATATTTCACTCTTGTCAATGGACAGGTCATCCAGACAAAGACTGAACAGAGATTTATTAGAACAGACATTATGAACCAAGTGTACCTAATAGATATTTAGAGAATTGTTTTACCAAAACACAAAATAATATACGTTTTTCTGAGCACCTTATGGAACTTTCTCCAAAATTAAATTAATTCTCAGTCACAAAACAAGTGTCATACAGCACACAAGAAAGTATAAATATCCCCCTGCATCCTATTAGACCACTATGCTTGATTTCAACAACAACAGAATGTGTATAAACTCTTGAAAACTGAACAACTCTGTACTGATCATTACTTGATCAAGACAGAAATAAAAAAAAAAACTAAAGACTTCAGAGAATTCAATTAAAATCAATGTACACACTTATGGGGCACACTAAAAGTTGTGTTATGATGAAAAGTATTAGTACTGAGAGCCTAGGTAAAGAAATAAGATCTCATACTAGCTAATTAACAGAACACATGAAGCCCTAGAAAAAAAGAAGAAAGTACACAAAAGGTGCAGGCAGCAGGAAATAATCAAACTGAAGACTCACATCAATAAAATAGAAACAAAGAAAACAAAATAAAAAACCAAGGTAACAATGGTGCAGTCCTTAAAAATTAAGGCAATAGACAAATCATTAGGTCATATTTTAAAAACAATAGCCATGTTGTTGCATAGCATTTGTTGCCACTGAAGTCAATGAAGGCCTCTTTGGTCCTTGTCACAGAGGACTGGGTTGATTCCATGGCCTGTGCCACAGTGAAGCTCTGTGATTAGGTTCATGTTCTGTGCTTATTTCTGGGTGGATGTCCATGGTACGTACTCCCACAGGAGTCCTTGTTGGTGTGCATTGACCATGTTATCTTTGAAGTCCATGTGAATGCCCTTGATCGTTGTTGTCTCCTGAAGTCATGCTGCTATCTATAGTCTATGCCATCACCTTGTTGATGTTCATGACCCATGCTGCCATCAATGAACATGATGGTGTCTGTGGTCTACACTGCATCTGAGGGTCATATTTATCTCTATCATATCTACTGTCACAAGAAACCATGCTGAGATCCAGGTTCCATGCTGACTCTAAAGGTCATGTGGATATCTATTGTCTGTGCTGCCATCAGAAACCATGTGGCAGTTCATGAACCATGAAACTGCTGACTATAAGAGGCAAGGAACCCCCTCTTGCAAGGGTATTAGTGTCTACAGACTCACAGTTTATAGTGAAAAACAGTGAAGGCTACTGTGACAACCTCACCCCCAAAAGGAAGCAGTCTAGACAGGAAGCCATTGAGGAGAACTCATTAAAAATGGAATAGAGATGCTAAAGTATATTTCTTCAAAGCTGATGACTACTGCTGGGCATTGGCATGGGAGGGGAAAGATTCAAGTACCTGGACAATGAGTGTTAGACCATAAGCCAGTGAGTATATTGGCAACATAAAAGGGACCAGGTATTTTTTTTTCCTTTTTCTTCTTCTTTTTCTGGGATGAAAACAACACAAAGATGGAGAGGTGAACATGGGAAGACTGAGAAGTGAGTATTCTCAGGGTACATTATATGAAATCCCCAAATACTCAATAAAAACATTATGTTAAACAAACCCGTACTCTACAAAATTAGAAAGCCTAAAAGGTATGGACAATGTTCTTGATGAATATCACATACCAAGATTAAATCAAGATAAAATACAAAATTTTAAGTAGACATATATCACCTGAAGAACTAGAAACAGTCATTAAAAGTCTCCCAGTGAAAAGAAGACCAGGTCCCAGCCATTTTAGCAGAGAATTCTATCAGATTTTCAAAAAAGAAATGATGTCATTATTCCTCAGTTTTTGTCAACAAATAGTACAAGAAGGAATATTGCCAAATTCATTGATTTGAAAATACTCAATAAAATACTCACAAATTTAATCCAAGAATACTTCAAAAAGATTATCAACTATGATTAAGTAGTCTTCATCCCAGAAATGCAAAGACAGTTCCACATATGCAAATCTGTGAAGGTTACCCACCATATAAACAAACTGAAAGAAAAAATCCACATAATAATTTCATTAGATACTAAAAAGCCTTTGAAAAAATCCAATATCTCTTTATGGAGAGATTGAGGGTACGGGGGACATATTTAAGGAAATTTACAGCAATCCTATAGCCAAAAGCAAATTAAATAGAGATACTCAAAACAATTACACCAAAATCAGGAACAAAACAAGACTGTCTTTTTTCTCCATATCTATTCAGTATAGTTCTAAATTTCTAGTTTGAGCAATAAGACAACCCAAAAAGATCAAGGGTATACAAATTGGAAAGAAATATCAAAGTATTGTTATTTTCAGATGATTTGGGAGTATGCATAGTGATCCCAGAAATTCTACCAGGGAACTCCTACAGTTGATGAAAATCTTCAGCATAGTAGCTTCAGAAAATTGGCTTACTACAAGATTAACTAAAAATAATAGTATCTTTTCTGTATACAAATGACAAACAGATGAGAAAGAAATCAGAAACAACACCCACAAATGATGTAAAATATTTCAGGATAATGCTAACCAACCAAGTAAAAGATACTTATGACAAAGATTTAAATCTATGAAGAAAGAAATTGAAGAAAATATCAAAAGATGGAAAGATCATCCCTGTGTATGCATTGATAGGATTAACATAGTAAAAATGGCGATTTCATTGAAAGTAATCTACAGATTAAATGCAGTCCCCATCACATTCCAACATAATTCTTTTCCAATCTTAAAAAACAATACACAATTTCATATAAAAAAAACAAAAACCCAGGATAGCTAAAACCACCCTGTAAGAGTTTTTCCATAGCTCAAGGTCAGCCTGGTCTACAAGAACTAGCATGGGCTCCAAAGCCACAGAGAAACCCTATCTTGAAAAAAAAAAGAAAAAGAAAGTCCTTTCAAAGTTATCACCATCCTTGACTTCAAGCTGTACTCCAGAACTATTGTAATAAAAACCACAAGATTCTGGCATAAAAACTGACAGGTTGATCAATGGAATCAAGTTAAAGTTCCAGACATAATTCCAGAACAGCTATGGATAATTCATTTTTGATTAAGAAGCTAGAACTATATAATGGATAAGAAAAAGTATCTGCAACTAATGGTGCTGTTCTAACTGGGTGTCTGCATGCAGAATAATGCAGTTAGATATATATCTACCTAATCCTGTACAAAACTCATGTCTAAGTGAAACATAGGCCTGAATGTAAAACCAGATACACTGAGTCAGATAGAAAAGATAGTGGGGAATAGATCAGAAGGCAATGGCATAACAGACAATTGAGTGATAAAACACCATATAACAGACACTAAAATGAACAATTAATTAATTGGATCTCATGAAACTGAAAAGTTCTCCAAGAAAAGGGGGACTGTCAATAGGACAAAGAGGCAACCTATGGAATGGGAAAAGATTTTAAACCATATCTGACAATGTGCTTATATTCCAACTATATAAAGAACTCAAGACATTAGACATCAACAAACTAAATAACCCAAACACAAAATGAAATATAGATCAAAACAGAATTCTCAACAAAGAAATCTGAAGTGGATGAGAAAAACCAAGAAATGTTCATCATCCTTAGACTTCGGGGAATGCAAATAAAAATTATTTTGAGACTACATTTTACACATGTTAAAATGGCTAAGATCAAGCAACAGCTTGTGTTGTCAAGAATGTAAAGCAAGGGGAACACTCCTTCATTGTTGGTGGGAGTGAAAACTTTGGAAATCAATACGCCAATTTCTCAGAAGATCGGGAGTCAGTCTACCTCAAGACCCAGCTATACCACTCTTGGGCATACACTGAAAGGATGCTCCATCCTAGCATGAGGACACTTGCTCCACTATGTTTACAGCAGTTGTATTCATAGCAGCTAGTGTGGAGCCCCAAATATGTGAGCCTATTCTATCTTGTCTGAAGGCCAGAGAGTTTGAGGTTGCTCAAAGTTTTTGAAAAAACCTGTGGCTATACACCGTGACCTAGGGTATAGTTACTTGGTGTTTTGAACATTTAGATGGCCCATAGGGGTGTATCCTTTCCATCCTGACCAAAGGTCAAATAATTCAAGCATACTTCTGCTCCTTCTTTTAAATTAGGTGGTTTGGCCTAGGGAGGAATTCCCTTCAGGATACTTGCTCTCGAGTGGGATAATTGCCTAAACAACAGGATACAATTCTCATGAATTAATGATATATCTTGAAGTATTGAAGCAAGCAACTGTTCTAGTTGTCCTTTGTATCATCTTAAAACAGTCTTTTGCCGTCTTCTCCATTTTGTATTGAGGTATAATAGTGTCTGGAAATTAAGCATAGGTGAATTCAGGACTCAGGACTCAGTATGCAAGAGACACTAAGTATCCCTCCTGATATTATCCTATGTTTCTTTCTTATCTCTGTTTATCCTACCTAACTTTTCAAATCCTCATACTCCTACCCTGAAACATATGAATCCCCCATCGCTCGATCATGACAGTAGTCAACTCCAAAAAGTGGCACCTTCAAAATAGCAGCCCAATGTGTCATGCCTTGTGGCAAGTTACAAACTGGAAACAACCTAGATGTGCCTCAACTGAAGAATAAATAAAGAAAGATGGTATATTCACATAATAGAATAATACTCACCTGTAGCAATAAGGAGCGGTGGCGGGGCTGCATTCCCAACACCCCAGCCGCCTGCCCGGCTAGCTTTACCCGAAATAATTACATAGACACTGTATTCATTTAAACACTGCTTTGGCCCATTTCTATCTAGCCTCTTCTAGGCTAATTCTCACATATTAATTTAGCCAATTTCTAATCATCTGTGTAGCACCCCTAGGTGCGCTTACCGGGAAGATTCTAGCCTATGTCCATCCTGGGTCGGAGCTTCATTGCTTGCGTCTGCCTGGGAGCTGAGACATGGCGTCTCTCTCTGAAGCGTCCGCTCTGGAGAGGAGAGCTGCAGAGTCTGACCTCACTTCCTCTTCCTCCCGGCATTTTGTTCTGTTTACTCCTCCCACCTATCTCCTAATCAATGAGAGCCAAGCAGTTTCTTTTAATTTAACCAATGACCTTCCTCCATCACTCACCTGTTAAAAATAACATCATGATATTTGCATGTAGATGGAAAGAACTAGAAAAATCATGGTGAGGGAGATAATGTTGACCCAGAGAAACAAAGTGGATATTAGATTTTAAATATCAGATAATCATTCTACAAGGCACATACCCAGACATGATGAGCAACAAGGAAAGCCCAAGTGTGAGTGATTGGATCTCACTGGGAAGAGAAAACATAATAGATTTATGGAGTAGGCTGAGGGTAGGTGGGAAAGGGAACAAGAGGGATCCAGTAGAGGGAGGGGTGGATGAAGTGTTTACTGGGAGAGAAGACCAGAATTGGGGGACATTTGGAGGCTATGTGAAAACCTAGTGCTATGGAAACTCCCTGGGATCCATGAGGCTAACCCTAAGGAGGACTCCTAGAAATGGGGTACATACAGCCTAAACTGGCCATCTTCTACAACCAGCATGGCTTCTAGTGGTGGGATTCGGACATAAACCCAGGCACAAAATCTTCAACCTACAAATTGTCCTATCTGTAATATGTGTTGAAATAGGAGCGGCGGGCTACATTCCTGGCACCCATCCGCGTGCACGTCTAGCTTTACCCAAAATAATTACATAGAAACTGTATTCTTTTAAACACTGCTTGGCCCATTTCTATCTAGCCTCTTCTAGGCTAGCTCTCGCACCTGGACTAGCCCATTTCTAATAATCTGCTGTAGTCCACGAGCTGGCTTACCAGGAATGATCTTAACCTGCATCTGCCTGAAGTGGGAAAATCATGGCGACTCTCTGACTCAGCTTCTTTCTCCCAGCCTTCCATTATGTTTACTCCACCCACCTAATGGTGGCCCTATCAAATGGGCCTAGTAGTTTCTTTATTGCTTAACCAATGAAGTCAACAGATTGATATATGACACTTCCACATCAAATATGTGCTGGGTTGAAGGTACTAATGCAATTGTGTAACATTTTAGCCAATGAAGAGTCCAACCTGAGCCTCATGCCACAAGAAGAAGTCCAAAACTAAGAGTACCTGGATGGAATCAGAGGCTGGGTAGCCCAGAGAATCAGGATAGTACCAAACAGAACTGGCAAAATAAAAAGAAATTATTCTTAATGATATGTTTCTATACTCATAGACTGGAAATGGATCCTAAATGCATCAGCATCAGAGAGGTTTCAACCAGCAGCTGATGGGAACAGATATACAAACCTATGGCTAAACATTATGTAGAGTTAAGGGAACCTTGGATAAGAGAGGAACAAAGGATTATATGAGCATGTATGGGGGTTGCATGTGCTACAAGAACAGGATCCACAGAATTAATTAAGCAGGGTCTATAGGGGCTCATATAGACTGAAGTGACAATCAGGTAGTCTGCCTCGGGCTGTGCTAGGTTCTCTGCATATATGCTATTGTTGTGTAGCTTGGTGTATTTCTGAGACTTCTAAAAGTGGGACAAAAGTAGTTGTCTCTTACTCTTTTTTTGTTCTACTCTTGGTGTAGAAGGAGCTGCGGGACTGCTTTCCATCTCGCCCGGCTCCCACACTGCTAGCTTTACACCAGAAATAGCCTACGTCTATCCTGTGTTGGAGCTTCATCACGTCTTCCCCAAAGAGGAGAGGAAATGGCATCTGAGCTCACTTCCTCTTCCTCCCAGCATTCTGTTCTGTTTATTCCACCTACCTAATTTTCTGTCCTATCAGGGCCAAGGCAGTTTCTTTATTTAACCAATGACCTTCCTAAATCATATCCCCTATTTCTGTTTAAACAAAAAAGAAGGAAGGCTTTAATTTTAACATAGCAAAATTACATATAACAAAATAGTTATAAAGGAAGAATTACAGTTACAATAATTACATCTATTTTATCTTTTATCATAACTAAGGAAAACTATAATTTTTTATATATTCTTTAACTCCATCAAAGAATCCAGCAGGATATAATATTACCTAATTAAACAAGAAATAAGCAACTTCCAAACTTCTAGAAATGACAGAGACATCTCTCTGCCTTTTGTGCTGCTGGGGCGTCCATCTTCAGCCTTCAGGCACATGGTATCCAGCAGACATTTCCATGAAGCAGGAAATTTCAAAGGCAGTTCAGTCACTATCTGTTCTGTCCTGCAGAATGTCTCGCAGACTCTTTCATAAATCAGGAAGCCCGAAAGACCATCTCACCTTTAGGCAAGTTCAGCAGTCCTCTCTCTGAGGGTTCTCTGTGTCCAGTTTATGCAATAGTCCAGGCAAGAGCAGTTTCTTGCCCAAATGGCTATCAAACTCCATAAGGATCCTCTTCGATGCCCATCTTCCCTTTAAGTAGATTGGTGCTGCCAGGAGCAGACACGTCTCATTGTCATGAAAAGCCCTAAGGTATTAAAACATTTAAAATGCCATATTCTATAATCTTTGGAAGATATAAAGAATGCCTATCTAAAATATATCTATGTACATCTAGAAAATCTTAACTAACATGACTACAAACTTGACTATTATGATTATCTATTAACAACCTATATACTTTACATTTTTAAGTGAACTACAAAATCACAATACCTTAATCAAGATCAAAAATACATATACATATAACAAAATTGACCTTAAATCTCTACCAATAAAGCAAAATCTATACTAATGCAAATTATTCATACCTATATCATATCCCCCTTTAAATGTAAAAGAACATTTATAAACAATTTTTGGGAATATGGGCGCAGTTATTTCTCTCCAAACTGCTTCCTGCTGAATGGGGCCGTTGTTAATTAGGTCTTTCATGGTATAACCTGTGTGCTAGTTTCGTCTCAGTTGGCAGTTGAGTGAAGCAATTTTCTGAAGGTGTTCACAGCAACCCTTCAGGAGGGCATGGTCCATCATGCCATACTGGAATAAAAGCAATCCACAGACTCTCACCCTCTGTGAAAACAAAATAAGAGGCTCCTTTCCAAAGCATCATGTCCTTATATCCAAATTTCAAAGTCAAGGCATTTTCAAAATGTCTATGTTGGATTAGTTCAGCAGCATTTATAAACAAATATCTTTTAGTAGCTTTTGCTCTTTCCTCGGCATTCAAATAATTCAAAGAGAGCATAATAGCAAACAGTATCAAAATTCTGTTTATTTTCCATCTTTGTAAGGCTTTATTTTAACTCTATTCTGTTCATTTTTACTTTTACTTATTTATTTATTATTTATTTATTTATTTATTTTGAGACAGGTTCTCTGTATCTTTGACCTGGAATAACTCTGTAGACCATGCTGTCCTTGAACTCTCAGAGATCTGCTTGTCTCTGCCTCCCAGGCATTGGGATTAAAGGTATACACTACTACACCTTGAACTCACAGAGATATGTTTGCCTCTGCCTTCTAGGCACTGGGATTAAAGGCATGTGCTACCACACCTTGAAGTCACAGAGGTCAATCTCCCTCTGCCTCCCAAGTGCTGGGATTAAAAGTATGTACTACCACACCCAACTACCATCTTTCTTCCTTTTTTCTTACTTTTAAGAACTTTTAACTTTTAGCTTGCATATATTTTTAACACACTGTAAATCATTTAAAAAATGTTTTGTCTTTGAATCTGTTTTTACTGTATATCTCTCTCTTTTTCTGACCACATGAGCCTTTAAATTACTGAGCAATATGGGTAGGATTAAAGCCGTGGCTTTGCCGGCTAGATCAAGGCCATTCCTTAGCTTTCAGCCTCATGGTGGAGGTATCAGCTGTGGCCATGTTTATTGCCACAAGTCTATGGCATTTAAGGTCCCTGCCAGCAAGTAAGTTGCAGCATTATGTCCACAGACAACACTCAAGTCCTCTCTGTAGTCAGCCCTCCTGCATCAAACAGTCAGAGTTTTCACTGGCAGGACAGCCCAGAAAGCTGGCATTTTAAAACAGCACAACTTTTTTCCTGCTACAGCTGAAAACAAACAAGCATTCAGTCGGCTTTTCATCAACACCATTTAAATGTTTTGTGGCAGGACCTCTTTAGAGCTGCAGGGTTTTGCAGCTGAAGCTGAGTCAGGAAGCCTCTTTTAGATGAGAGTGCTTGCTTGCCTCTAGCAAGCAGAGCAGACCCAAGAAATTGCTGCCCCATGTTGAGCACCATTTTGTAGTAAGAGCTGTGGGTTGCATTCCACCACCCAGCTCCCGCCACCGGCTAGCTTTACCCGAAATAACAACACACAAATTGTATTCTTTTAAACACTGCTTGGCCCACTAGCTCTAGCTCTTATTGGCTAATTCTGATATCCTGATCAACTCATTTCTAATAAAATGTGTAGCACCAGTCTTACCAGGAAAGATTCAGCATGTCTGACCTGGAGGCTTGGTTCATTGCGTGTGTCTGCCTCAGAGAGCAGAGCTATTGTGTCTGCCTGGGAGAGGGGAGCATGGCGTCTCTGAGCTCACTTCCTCTTCCTCCCAGCATTCTGTTCTGTTTACTCTACCCACCTATTTTCTAACTTGTCAGGGCAAGCAGTTTTTTTTTATTTAATTAACCAATGACCTTCCTCCATCATATATAGATAGATATAATTTCAATTATGACTGACTAATGATGCCAAAATATAATGCTGATGCACTAAACATAAAATATGTATATAATAACTAATGGGAAATACATTTTCTTCAAAAAACATTTGTTTTATGTAAGTGAAATTAGTAATGTACTTACATCTTCAAGAAAAAATACAAATGTGATATTTTACACTTAGGATGTCACCTGAGATTATCATTAAGCTCTGCGTTGATAGGGGTAAATTGCCAACTTATTAAATCCTATTCCTCTCCAGCTCCAGAACAATTATAAGTATAAATCAGCAAGATCACAATAATGATGGGTGAAGTTAGAGTCATAATTCTGTTCAATAACATTCTTAGTATTATAAAGGAAAATGCACCTGTGTATTTCAACCTTGCTCTAATCATTGATGGAGAATTATTATGAATTATTATTCCTAGATTAATGATTACTTTTGTAACATACACATACAGGATTAAAAGCATACATAGCGATTTTGTTCCTTTCTTTTTGGTATAAAAAAAGGCTGTAATGATAGCAACTTGAAAAATAAAAGGTTTATTTGGACTTATAGTTCAAGGGTACTGTGCATCATGCCAAAGAAGCCAAGAGTGCAAGATCTTAGAGCAGTGTGTCCACAACCAGGAGAATAATGAATGTATACTTCTAGGCTCCTTTCTCCAATTATACAGTTCAGAATATCAGCCAGAACAATGTGCCACCCAAAGTTCAATTACCATCAACAAATCTGGTACAGAGATTCTCAGAGGCTGACTTTAATTGAGAGAATCTCTATTACGTTCAAGTGGTTTGTTATAGTAAGTAATCAAGATAATAAACCAAACCTTTAAGCCTGAAATAGAACAAAATAATAACAAAAATTGTCTTAGGGAAGACCAGAACACAGATATTTAAATGAAGTCACTTGTTCTTATTTATTTCTTAGGGGAAGAAGCACTAAAATATTATACATATACTTTGTATGGTTTACAAATGTCAATGTGTAATATATAATCTCAAAGTACATGTATAAGCATTCTAAGCAAAATAATTTTTCTCTCTCTGATCCTGCTATGTAGTCTCGATCCAAGGTCCTCTGTGGATAACAAAATCCAAGAATGCCTTGCAGAAAAATGACATACTATATGCTTATACTCTCTACACATATTCTCTTATATGATTTAATTCATGTTCAGGTTCTTTCAAATACTTACTGCTTTATAAATTCTACACAAATAGTTGGTGCATCATATTGTTCATGTAAGAATGACCAAAATCTTATACATGTTCTGCAAAGATATAGTTTTTAAATACATTTGTTCTAGGTTTAATTGAATCATTGATGTAAAACTTGCTGATTTAGAGGGATTTCAATGTAGTGACTTTTCGGATATTATTAGACACTATTAAATTTAGTGGCTTTAATATAAGCAGCACAGCAAACAGCTGGACTCCAGAGTGACTAAAGAACCTACTAAATACTTTTCACTATATTCTATTTCAGCTGATATGTATCTATCAAAATATGTGAATTGTGTCTGTGCCTATCTACTCCTTTTCTTTATTTAAGGCAACAATTCAGACAAATTATTTCCCAAGTCTTCAGTGTATTTGTAATAAGAAAAACAGACAATAAATTATGGAAGCTTAGCTCTAGATCCATATTGATATCTATCTTAATAAAGCCTTGAAAGTATTTAGAGTTTTTAGTCTACTTTCTCTGTATGAATACATGATGTACCTGAGCTTATGCAGCTGCCAAGAGGAATACACGGCTGACCGCATCAACTCCTAGCCTTCCTGGAATCACAGCATCTGATAAGGTTTATTTCTCTGACCACTGCTCAATGAGTCTATCCTCTTTACAATTGGAAGGAAATTCACCTAGGAAACGTTTTATCTCTTTCTTTTCTTGTCTTTCTTCCTTCCATCTTTCTTTCTTTCATTCATTCTTTCTTTCATTTGTAAGTTCTGCTTAATTTTCTGGAATCCTGATTCCTTTCCTGTTATACTTTTATCTCTCAATGGTGCTGTTCAAAAAGGCGGGCTTCTTTCATGCTTTGCACTAATATCTGGAGCTGTATTGCCGACACAAGCCCTGGCAGTTCCTTTGGGGAGGACCTTAAGACATCACAGCTTTTCCGGTGGCACTCTCCTCATATACAACAAAAGGATTTAAAGAGTTCATAATTTTTTTCTTTTTCTTTTTTATTTTATTAAAAATTTCTACCTCCTCCCCGCCTCCCTTTTCCCTCCCCCTCCCTCTCCAGTCCAAAGAGCAGTCAGGGTTCCCTGCCCTGTGGGAAGTCCAAGGTCCTACCCCCTCCATCCAGGTCTAGGAAGGTGAACATCCAAACAGGCTAGGTTCCCACAAAGCCAGTACATGCAGTAGGATCAAAACCCAGTGCCATTGTCCTTGGCTTCTCATCAGCCCTCATTGTCTGCCATGTTCAGAGAGTCCAGTTTTATCCCATGCATTTTCAGTCCCAGTCCAGCTGGCCTTGGTGAGCTCAGCCCCACTGTCTCAGTGGGTGGGTGCACCCCTCGCAGTCCTGACTTCCTTGCTCATGTTCTCCCTCCTTCTGCTCCTCATTTGGACCTTGGGAGCTGAGTCCAGTGCTCCATTGTGGGTCCCTGTCTCTATCTCCATCCATCGCCAGATGAAGGTTCTATGGTGATATACAAGATATTCATTAGTATGGCTATAGGATAGGTCCATTTCAGGCTCTCTCGCCTCAGGTGCACAAGGACCTAGCTAGGGACATCTCTCTGGACACCTGGGAACTCCTCTAGAGTCATGAATCTTGCCAACTCTAAAAGTGTTCATAAATTTTTATAAAATTTTACAGATTTAAAGGATTTTCTATGTATATTATTATTACTGATCAGAACTATAGTGCTGTGGCTTCATTTTATCTGGAAAAAGTTGATGAAATACTTTCTTATGTTGACACTGTTAGGAAGCCTATATTATTTGCTACATTGATTCTGGTTATTGATGATTGTCAAATAATAACAATTATAATTTTTACAAAATAGACATATTTAATATTGACTAATATATTAGTCACAGTTCTCTAGAGATGTAGAAATTATCGAATGACTATATACAATATAATAAATCATATGGATATGATTTATTGGAAAGACTTGCAGTCTGTTTTCTGCCTGCTCCAACAATGATGTCTACCAAAGGAAGGCCCAAGAATCAAATAGGTGTTCAGTCCAGGAGGCTGTATGTCTCAGCTAGTCATCAATATACATCAGAATTCTGAAGAAGTAGACTCTAATGTCAGTGAACAATGGACTAGCCAGTAAGAGTGAAGGAATGTAGGCAAAGAGACCCAGCCTCCTCTTCCATGTCCTTTATATAGCCTGCCAGCAGAAGTTGTGTCCTAGGTTAAAGGTGGATCTTTCCACCTCAAATGTCTGGATTAAAAATGGGTCTTTCTAATTCAAATAATTTAATTTAAAAATGTCTCTGAGGAGTGTCCAGACATTTGGGTTTCAGTTAATTTCTGATATAAAGTTGACAAATAAGAATAGCCATAGCAACCAATAATTAAAGGTAACAAATACCATATCATGTTTTCTATACATATCTTGTCCATATGACTAATGGTTTAATATTTATTTTTAAGAATTCTAAAAGATTTAATAATGGAGTAATTTTAAAATGTTAATATTTGTTGCATTTTATCCAAATTATATCAACTTCTTAGAATAAGACAGCAAAATTCACTTTTTCAAAATTTAGTAAAAACAAAAATGGGGAATTCAAAAATTTCTTCTCATTTTTTTAAAAAATTGGAAATTAGTAATAATTAAAGATGGGTAGAAATATGAATAACATCTGAAATATTTAACAACAGATATATTTTTGTTTGTATATATGATAACATTAATATAATGCTATGTAAAATTAAGATGTCTCCAACATTAGCATATTGTTCGTTGTGACCCTTGTAAAGATGGTTTTATAATGTTAGTTTGAACTTGATCCCATTTCTATGTCAATGTTTTATAGGTTTTGTCTTTTCCTAGTTGCCCATAGGTTTATATTGTGTTATAGTTTTCCTATTTTTAGGGTTACTTCATTGTCTGGTCCCAATTATACCCCTTATCTTCAATCTTTGATAACCTATCTCTCATTTAGTCTATTTTATTAATGAAGATTTCTAGTGAACCTTTCATTTGGCAAGTTAACCTATTTCTAAAACTCTAAAATTTCAGTTTGATTCCTTTCAGGATTTCTATTTTTCATCCTTAATGACTTCTGTCTTAAGGTTTATATTGCTGTGATAAAATACCATACCAAAAGCCACTTGAGGAGGAAAGAAGATATTTCAACTTTACAAGCCTTAGGTCACTTTCCATTTATAAAGATTTGACAGGACCTCAAGCTGGGTCCTAGATGCAGAAGCTAATGCAAAGGCCATGGTTGATCACTGCTCACCGCCATGCTTCACATGTCTTGTTCAACTTGCTTTGTTATAGCACTTAGGACCACCATTCCAGGTATGACACCTCCCAGAGTGAGTTGGGTCCTCCACAATCAATCACCATTCAAGGATATTCACCAACATATTGCCCACAGGTTAACGTTGTGGGTGCATTTCTCAATTGACAACCCCCCATACTGAAATGACTCCTGTGTGTGTCAAGTTAACATAGAACTAGCTGAAATAGTTTCTTTATATCTCCACTACTTTGTTTTATCTTTGTATTGTTCCGAAGTGTGTTTGTGGAATATTCTAGCATTCTATAATTATTCTTTTGCATTCCTTTAGTTACATTTCACAATTTTAATTTCTTTGAAGAGTCTATTTCTGTCTTGAAACAGGGTTTCACAGTAGCTATGGAGCCAGTCCTAGAACTCATTCTATAGACCAGACTGGCATCAAACTTACAGAGATCTGCCTGCCTCTGCCTCCCGAGTTCTGGGATTAAAGGTGTGGCCCTCACTGTCTGACACAAATTAGTAATTTTTGAAGTAGTAATATTATGTTTATATTTCTCATTTTTTGTGATCCCACATTAAGGAATTAAGCACTGTGATTAAATTGTCAATTGGATTTTTTTTTACTTATCTTCATTATTTCATTGGAAATATTTGCAATGCCAACATGGAACTAAGTAATAACAGAAAGATGTATTTTTCTCCATTTGACTGTGACTACAGGGTGGGAAGTAAACCCTCCTTTTGTTACCGGAGCACCTGCAGCACTACACTGAGGGTGCAACAGTGTCTGAAGAAGCAATCCTATTTAATATGTAGACTAACTACAAAAATACAGTAATGTCCAACTTAAAACAATTACCTAACTTCAATAGTTTTGGAGACTGAATGAGCAATGCTAGTAGGGTGTATGTTTACATGTTAGTTACTACGAGTATCAGTCAAAGCGTAATACGGTCACAGTCACCAAATCTAGCATTAGGGTTAGGACAGTAGTGATGAAATAGAATGAGAGACAAATAGAAAGGGGGACAACAAAAAAAATGCAGGGAGGAGAAAGGTAAAGATAAACTAGAAATAGACATAGATTATTAAAAATACATTATCACACTTAAATCAGTTATATTCTCAACAGGATGAAGTGGTGAAACCTTCAACTGTGAAAGATGTAGAGGGTGGGCAACACTACAGAGGAATTATTGCAAGGTAATATAGTCACACCATGGAGATTACAGAGGGATGGGAAGACCAAGCTGAGATGCAGAGAAAATCAAGAAATAAAGAACATGCCATTGAAACATGCTGGGCTTTATTAAGAGGACTCCTGACAGTCATTGAAGGGAAGATTTAGAAGAGGAAAGAGAATCTTAATTTCATCATTGGCTCAGAATTCCATTTCTAATAAAAATATGAAAGCTACATTTAATATTGGGAAGCTGTTAGAGGACTGTTACCATGCTAATCAAGAGGATAAGGATCCTGGTTGCCAGCCACAGAACCAGAAGGATAAAAGGGGCTGTCCAACACAAATTATACTGCTTCTTTTTCCATACCCTAGCAGAAACAGAGCACGATCTAACCCATTCATCATAATCTCATGCCAGGATATAGGAATAAGTAATGTCACACTCATATCTGCTGCTGGTATAATGGTATAACTCAGGTTCGTATATATAGTTGATTTGATTCTGGTCTTTGTCTTCTAAGACCTTGCTCAAGAGGAGTAGCAATCTCCCAAAAGGACTATAGAAGGCATGTCATCAGAAAAAGCATATAGTAGAGGTTAAACCATTATTCTGAGTACACAAAATTAAATGTTACCATATTCTACAAGGAGAGGGGAAAACAGAGAAGGAGGAAATGCGTGTGGACACATCAAGACTACTTAGCCAAGAAGCCAGAACCTCTAATAGATTTGTTACCTCAAAAATAACTGGCTGCACTTTTCAGGCCAGCAACAGAACTCCTGGAATTCATTGTAGGAATAAAGGCTAAGAGTTTTCTGTGGTTGCTTAGGGAAGCGAACTGTCCTCAGATTATTCCTTATTTATTTGTTTGAGTTTGTTACAAATCATATTTTAGTTACATAAAGAGACAGAATTGTCTTGTGTAGTTTATAAACCCAGTGTGTGGGATTCTACTGACCTTCTTCCCCTTCCTGTCCAGTAGAAGAGAGTCAAGGTTAAGTGTATACACACATATCAATTTGCTGTAGATAAGCATTTTAAAGATAGATTCTATATTTTCATTGTCAAGTAAATCTCATGCTTCACATTATATCTTTTTATTTATTAATGAAATAATTTTCAGGTCATATTAAGTGTTTCTTTAAATCTTGTTCTCTTTTTTTTATAACTAGGCATTTCTAACTAATATGCTTACATAGATACCTGTGTAGCCTTGGTTGTCCTGTATCAATCATTCTAGATCAGGCTAGCCTTGAACTCAGAGAACTACCTGGTTGTGCCTCCCGAGTCCTGGGATTAAAAGGATGTGCCACTACCACTTGGTATGCATAGCTGCTCCGTGATTTTCATTGTAAGTATTAACTCATGACTTTTCACAACAGACTATAACCAATATAGATTTACCTGCCTCTCTTCAACCCAAAAGAATGTTATATCACATATCCAACATAAAAATTCAATGCAGTTTAATTTAATCATCAGTTTTTCATTGCTGTGACAAATTGAGCTAATCTTAGGTGAACTTCATGGCAACCTGATCATTTTTTTCTTCCCATCACAAATTTTCCTGAAACAAATAATTTCCTGTTGTTTGTTTTGATTTTAATCTTGTTTTCTAATACACTTGCTAATGATTCCATTCTGCTGGTGACATAGCTGAAGTCACGCCGGGGGTGTCTTCTGGGAAACTCATTTATGAAATCCAAGGCTGCATTATCAATGAAATGAGTATCTAATTGTGAAGCAAATCTGTCACTTCACTTTTTCCTTGAGTCATTTCAGATGCACCTTTCCACGTATCTTTGCAATCAGTGGACCTGTGTTCTTTCTCTCATTAGTCTAGTCTCACTTTCCTATGGTACACACTATCTTGTAGCCCTAAAATAATTTTTTATTTTTTTCAGATACTCAATTATGAAATCATGTCATGTTTTTCAGATACTCAATTATGAAATCCTTTCAGTATATGTTTCCATTTCATTGGTAATTCATCTTGAAAAAGTTTCTAGCTAGCAACATTTATTTTTTCAATCAAACTTGTAAAGTATTTCTTTCTTTGTGTTTATATAAAGTAACTCTTAAGCTATCATGGAAACACCTTTAAATTTATTTTGAGTACACATACCTTTTATCCCAGAACTCAGGAGGCAGAGGCAGGTTGATCTTTCTGAGTTCCAAGTCAGAAGGACTGTATAGAGAGAACCTCTGTTTAGATATATAGCTAGGTAGGTAGGTAGGTAGGTAGGTAAATAGATAGATAGATAGATAGATAGATAGATAGATAGATAGATAGGAAAGGAAGTAGAGTTTTGAGTTATTTGCTTTTATATTTCATTGTTTTGTTGGCTTTTTGAAACAAATATCCCTTTGTTGCCTAGGTTAACCTCAAACCCTCAGTCCTTTTACTCTTCTCTATGGAGTGCTGCATCAACAGAATGAGTCACTTAAACACAGATCCCTAGATTTCATCAACCCAGAAACTTCAAACTGGTCCATGTGCTGAGAATTAGTTACTTGAGTGCTCAGTCAAAAGGGCATTGTCCTCAAGAATACCCCAAATATCATCATGGAGACTAAATCCAGTAACTGATGGAACCAGATGCAGAGATCCACAACCCAGGACCAGGCTGAGCTCTAGGAATCCAATTGAAGAGAGTAAGGAGGGAATATACAAACAAGGGACATCAAGATCATAATATAGAGATCTACAGAGACAACTGAACCAAGCTGGTAGAAACTCATGAACTCTAGATCCCCTCCATATGTGGGAGACAGTGGTGAAGCTTGGACTATTGAGGACTCCCAGGCAGTAGGACCAGAATCTACTCTTTGTGCATGAACTAGTTTAGAGCCATTCCCTGTGAAGTGATGTCATGCTCAATCTTAATACAGGGCATGGCTTGGTCCTGCCCCACTTTAATGTGCCAGACTTTGGGGATTCCTCATGGAAGCTCTTACTCATGAAGAGAAGACAATGTAGGATCGGCTTGTGAGGAGGGAAGGGTGGGGGGGCAAGAGAAAGGAGAAAGAACTGTGGTTGGATGTAAACTGAAATTTAAGAAATAAAAATATCATAAAAATTAAAACAAGACTGGACAGGATTGAGTTAGCTAAAATTCCAGAAGAATAGGGAAGGAGTTCATGAGGCCCCCAAAACTGTTGGCAGTTGACAGGAACTATGAGAAGGAGAATAATTCTTCTTTGGGATGTGATGAGTGGTAGATTTCCGATGCTCAGGGGATAATTTTATACCTAAGTGTAACATGGAGGGGTGCCAGGCCTGCTTGTTTGGGTTTCTGTCTCACCCGGCACCCCACAACTGTTTAGCCCCAAAGAAAATCACACATATGTCTCTATAAATTATAAGCTGATTGGCCCATTAGCTCTAGCCTCTCACTGGCTAACTCTCACATCTTGATTAACCCATTTTTCTTATCTATGTTAGCCATGTGGCTCAGTACCTTTTTCAGTGAGGCAGATCACATCCTGCTGCTTTGGTGGTCTGGGCAGGAGAATGGGGAATCAACTTCCTCCTTCCCAGAATTCTCCTGTTCTCATTACATCATTACTACTTCCTATCTGGTTTTCCCGCCTATATTTCCTGCCTGGCCAATCAGCATTTATTTAAAACATGATTGATAGAATACAGACAATTCTCCTGCACCTATGAAATTATACTGGTTGAAAATTTGGCTTTATGTGCTTTTGTTATTTTAAGAAGAGAATATGAACTTGGAAAGAGTGGGAATTATGGGTTGGGTGGTACCCAGCATGAATTGTAAGGAGTAAGATTGTATTCACTGTACATATGTATAAATTGATCAAAAATAAACTTTAAAAATGTATACAAGCAAGGATCTTGTTGGGAGCATGTAAAGTAACTAGTTCACATTTCTTGTGTGACAGATCAACAGTCACATCAAGGCTCTTAGCCTCATGGGAAGAGTAAAGCTTTCCCCAGGTGAGGCACAGTGGGATAGCAAAGGCTTCTTCATGTTCTTAGTGCAGCTGATGATAGTGTGTGCAGAAAATGTCTATTATAGATATTCCCTCCAGATGTTTACACACTGAAGACTGCCCTTCTAGAGAGATTGCAATTACTGAAAAAGCTAAACCTGTTTCTATGCTAAGTTAAATACAATAACCTTGCCTTGTTTATTTGTATGTACTTTTCTGCCTTTGACCTGATGTGTGTAGTAACCTTGCCTCTCTGTTCAACTGTGTACAATAAATATGCTGAGCTTCCAGTGTGCTGGGGTTTCTCCAGCTGATACTAGCCTCACTGTATCCATGTGTCCATGTGCCTGTCCTTTCTTCGTTTCCTTACTGCCCATTTAAGTCAATCCCTGAAAATGTATGCCTTTACCTTATCATGTTTCACATGTTTGACATCACCCCCAAATAATTTAGATACTTTTGAATACTAAAATATGCCATCAGCTTTTTACCCTAGGCTCTCTGGCTCTGTATGTAAGGTATTCCATTCTGATTCTTCTATTTGTTTCTGATTCTTTTCACAATCATTGTGAAGTATGTCTTAGAAACATTTTGTAACTTTCTAATTGTTCCTATAAGTCTTCTTTTATTATTACCCATCCCATCTCATTTTTTGTCTGATGACAAAATTGTCTAGAAAAGGTTTTTAATGTAATGGTTTTGTAGTTACTTTTTTCAATATTCTATTGAGTTCTTTATACACATCTTGCTGAAAATTTTCTTTTGTTCTGTGAATATTAATTTTGTTTCCAGGTTTTTTATTTGTTTCAAATTTAAATACATTTTGTGCTTTTCTACAGACATTTACTGATAGTTATTTATTTGAGCTTTTCTTCTTCTTGACAAAGCTGTTCTAATTTGTTATTTTGCTAGTTACATCTGTGCCCACTTTCTCATGATATAGGCATCTCAGAAAATGTCCTCGGGCTGCATTGTTACAATTAAGCGTGGGAAACTGAAGCCTCTTTGTAAATTGAGCATATGTACTCTATACTTGCCCGATAAGAATGAGATTGATCTGGTTGGTTAAGACGGCCAGAACACCCTGAGGAATGACTCTCAGGGATGAGGAGGAAGCATAGTGAAGTGTTTGCTGAATGAGCATGACCATTTAGTTTGCCCTCAGAGCCCACATGAAAGAATAAAAATTTCATAGTGTGCTTTTGTAATCTCATCACTGACAAGCAAGAGGAATGGAACTCTGAGCTTAACTCACCAGTCAGTCCGAAATCGAAAAGTTCTAAGCCAATCAAGAAGCCCTATTTCCATAAATTAGATGAAGGGCACCCTAAGGATTAATCCTGACATCTGGCATCCATATATAGACACACATACATAAGAAATAACTCTAGTCTGTAGATGAAAAGAACAAGATGACTGGCAACATTTAGGAAACTGAATTAATGAGTGTTCATCTCTGTATCAACAATTTTGTACATTGAAGATGCTCTGTGTATCTCTTCTTACCATGTATACACAATCATGTACCTACATACAAAAACACTCACACATGAATGCACACAATGTGTACAAAATGTTTTTTTAGTAATAAACACATACATGCGCCCTTTAGAAAAACAGACTTCCATAAATAAGATGTTTAAGAGCTCAGGTTTTATATGAAATAAGGTCAGGATTCAATTCATTTTACATTTGACATTCTTTTTTTCATTTCTCCTTATTTTCATCCTCTTTTTTCTCCCTCTCTTTATTCTTCTATTATATTAGAACAGTTTTGTCAAGAAGAAAAGTTCAAATAAATATCAGTAAATATCTGTAGAAAAGCACAAAACGTTTTTTGTTTGTTTTGATGATTTCATACATAAGTACCCTATATCTGCATCATTTGCTGTCTGCTCTCTGTCAAGTCCTCTTGAGTCCCCTCAACCACTACTTCTTCAGTTTAGGACTTTTCTAAATTAATTATACACATACATGTACACCCATACACACACAACTTACTGTGTCCAATGAATGTTAGCTAATCATTTTAGGCTAAGAGTTTGCCATTGATAATTTATTATTTGTCTCTCTTCTTCTATAGGAGGCATGATGTGAAATCTATCCATATTCATTTGTTAACTGGTGTGGTCCTTGTAGGTTTTGAGCAGGCAATCACATTGTTAAGGAGTTCTTGGGAGCAACATCTCAGTTCTGCATAGAAGATAGTACCTATTGCTTCAAGCTCTTAGAATCGTTCTCCTTCATCTTCTCTAATGGTTTCTGAGTCTAAGATGTAGGAGTCATGTTTCTGATATCCCTTTTGGTTCTATGTGCTCATTGTCACCTTTTCTCTGTATCTTGACCAGTTGTGAATCTCTCTGATACTTGTTACAAAAATAAGCTCCTTGATGAGACATGAAGGCTGAACATATCTCTGTGTATAAGGATGATGAATTTCTTAGATGATCCTGGCCTGCAGCCATGTCTGTGCAGCATTTTCTTAATAGCTAATTGATGGAGGAGTGTGAAGCTCACTGTGGAAAGTGCCATCCATTGGCAGGTGGTCCTGGGCTATGTAATAGAAAGCAGCTGAATGAGCCAGAAGGCAAGCTAGAAGCACTTTCCTTTGGCACTTTGTGTTATAACCTCCTGCCTCAAGTTCCTGGGTGGTTTCCCTAGGAGATGGCCTGTAACCTGCAAGACAAAATAAAGTCCTTCTCAGAGTTTGCTTCAGTCAGTTTAATACTAAAGCAACCAAAACAACTAGAATGTCATGTCATTTTCGGAGGCGGAGTTCAGTTTTGCATTTCTACAAATCATCTGACATAGCTGGGGGTAAAATCAGTGCAGTGAATTAACATATTACCAGTACACAAAAAATCAAATATGTGCTCAAATTTTACTCTTCATTGTGACATCAAAGCATCTCCCAAAAAGGATTAAAATTGTTTCTAAAACCAAATTTAGTGTAGCATTTTCAGAACATGAAACAGAAGAGAAAAACTTCATCAAGAGGATTATAATAAAATTACATCTTCAATGTGTTAGTGTATCGTTAAAAATTAAATAAAAATCACAAAATGAAGCAGTTTCTAGAAAAGAAAGAGAGAGAACTAACTAAGAAACATCACAATAGTCATACCTCCTTAAATAGGGTCACAAGGTCTCCTACTGCTTCCCAAAGAATTCTCACAACTGGGGCCAGACATTAAAACAAAGGAGCCTGTGAAAGATATTCTCTTTCAAATCACCACAGGAAGGGAAGGAATTGTGTAATTGTTTATTAACTAAAACTTTTAACATTTTAAGACTCACCATTATGAGACAATAGAGATATATCTTTGACCAGCAGGAGAAGCAATGGCTTGCTCCCCAGTATTGTGGTCAAAATAAAGATGGATACTATCATATTCTATGACTATAAAAAGCACTAAACCTGTGACATTACTGGTAAATGAGAAAAATAACAGAAAAACTTGCCATTTATTTGTAGCTATCATATCAGATTCCCTTCTCCGTGTGTGTGTGTGTGTGTGTGTGTGTGTGTGTGTGTGTGTGTGTGAGAGAGAGAGAGAGAGAGAGAGAGAGAGAGAGAGAGAGAGAGAGAGAGAGAGAGAGAGAGAGAGAGAATATGTGTTTTGGGGTATATACAGTGGAAGTCAAAAGTCAACGTTAGGTGCCCTTTCTCAGATGTTGTACCATCATTTTAAGACAGTATCTCTCATTAGCCTGGAACTCACACAGTAGACTGGACTAGTTTGCCACTGAATTCCAGAGACCATCCTTCTCTCTTGTTTCTCTCCAGCTCTGAGATTATAAGTGAAAGTCAAAAACCCTGGCCTTATAAGTTAAATTTTGAGGATTGAGCTTGCAACACAAGCACATTTCTGACTGAACTCTCTCTGTGTTGTTCTTTCTGCGGGGTTAGAGAGAAAACACGAGATGCATGACGGTCCCACGTGGGTAAACTTTAATGGGGGGGGGTAACAACTGGTAAGGGACTGGGGGCGGGGTGAAGAGACAAAAGGAAAAAGGGGGAGAGGTATGGCGTTCACCGTTTTTAAGGGGGATCCAGGTGCGTCTGGGAAAAATGTACTCACATGCTTGGCTTTCGTTGAATTGGGATTTGTAGTCCAATGGGATGCTGTGTCCTCTACCGCTTCTGGGAATTGTAGTCCAGTGATCCTTCTGCGCATGTGCTGCCTTGTCTCTGAAAGGAAAAGCACTCAGTTTCATACTTAGCAGTTTTACAAAAGAAGTGAAATGCATGTTAAAAAAATCTATGGATATTAACAGAATATAGAAATAGCTTGTTGATCAACTAAGAAATCAATAAATAAGCCATGGACTAAATGACTAGAAAATTGTATTCAGAAATAGTACACACAGTTAAATGTCTAACATATACTGTATAAAGACAGCTTTACACAAATACCTTCATCCTTCAGTGACTACATTATTGAATTCATGAGGTTCACAAATCTAAACTATAGAACAAAATCAAGATAATTATTGTCCTGTGGTTGCATGTGACTGGTAATGATCCAGTTAGACTTTCTGAGGTGGAGGTAAAGAGTAATTGCTGTTTCAGAATAAAATTCTACCAATACTCAGCTAGAGAAAATCCAATGTAATTCATCTTTTGTCAAAGGTTCCTCAAAGTGACAAACCACTATTAACAAATACTAACATCTAGCTGGTAATATGTAGGTTGGAGTTTTTGTCAAGCACATTTATTTAAATAATTATGAATGAAAATTGAAAAGGATATGGCTCAATGGATAAAGTGTTAAGTTAGGAGCTTAGGCCCCAGGCCCTTGCATCTGTCCTAGCCCCCTGACTTTGAGAGTTAGCACTCTGGACTCCAAATCCCAGCAGGCCAGGTCCTGACCTCCTCCCCCCACTCCTATTTATGTGAACTCCCAAAAGAGGAATATGTGGTCTTTTTTTCTTCCTCCTGTTCTAGCAGCTTCCCAGTTTCCCCTTGAGGCCACCTGAGAGCGCAGAACTCCCATTAAACCTGGATATTTTTTAATCTGGCTTGTTTTGATTTGGCTTTATTAGGAATTTTGTGTTGGCAGAGAGCTCGGGTTAGGAAATATTCCTAACATACAGAACTTGCTATATAAGCATAAGAACCTGAGTTCAGATCCCTAGAACACATAGGAAGCCAGATATGCTAAGTTCATGCCTATAATCATTGCACTACTACAGTAATATGGAAAGAAACAGAACAGTCTCCAGACACTTGAAATCCAGGTGGCTTGGTGTACTCAGCAAAAAATAGCAAGAGAACACATCACAAAGTAAAAGATGAGAACTAATACCCAAGGTTTTTCTCTGACCATACTCATGCTTTTACAAATGCATAGTCACATAGCCACATGAACTAGAGTACACACACACACACACACACACACACACACACACACACGAGATAAGAGGAATTAGCCAACCTAAAATAACTAATAATAAGTAGCTGCATATAGAAAATTCTCACTGTAAAAAGTTGCACCAGTTTTATGATGTGCTATATAATTTTTATAACATTGTGTTAGATAAAACCTCAGAATATACAGGTTTCAGGAGCTAACATGTGGATTTTAATTGTACCTGTTACCTATGACTTTTCAGGAATTAGAGTAAGAGAGTGATTATAGCTAAATTGATAACATCCATATGTATCCCTCATACATAGCAATCAGGAAGGGCTAGATTCAACCCCAGCATTGACTGTATAAATTGGTTGAGATTGTTCATATCTACATCTCAAAACTCCTTGAGTAGAATCTGAAAGATCGGGAATTCAAGGTCATCAGAGGCTAGTCTGAACTATCAATCTACATGAGACCCTGTCCTATCTAAAAGCAGAAAGGAGGAGGATGTAAAGGAGGGGAAGCAAGAAAGAAGAAAGGAAGAAAGAAATGAAGAAAGAGAGGAAGGAAGGGGAAAGAAAAATCTACTAGGTTATGGAGTTCTCGTTCCTGCTCACAAAATCTCATAGAACTCTAAATACCCTCATCCTACTCTCAAATTACCATCCTAGTTCCTACACAATTTGATGAGCAAATAAGCACCATCCCATTTCTCCCTGCCATTTGGTGCTTAAAAAATATTTTCCAAGAATGATCCATTTAAGTACTATAGATATGAGCTGTCTTTAAGATACAGACATGACAGTGTCTTTAAATGAAGCCAGCCCAATTTTTGGCTTGTGAAATTGTTCTGTCACAGTCATCCTCCCTGTGGCTAAATCAATATGTACAGCTTGTGTGTAATCCCCACCAAACATTTCTGTGCCTGCTGTTTCAGAAACATTGCTTCAACCACTTTGTTATACACAGATTTGTGAAGGGAAATACAAGCATCCCAAAAAATTCTCAGTGATACAAAATAGAGGGAGATGGATGTGGGTGTGCTCCTCATCTCATCATATTCACTTCACACTTCTATGAAATCTTTTTTTTGTTTTTTTTGCAGAGTTTTATTTTATTTTATTATTTATTATTTATTAAAGATTTCTGCCTCCTCTCCGCCACCGCCTACCATTTCCCTCCCCCTCCCCTGATCAAGTCCCCCTCCCTCGTCAGCCCAAAGATCAATCAGGGTTCCCTGCCCTGTGGGAAGTCCAAGGACCACCCACCTCCATCCAGGTCTAGTAAGGTGAGCATCCAAACTGCCTAGGCTCCCACAAAGCCAGCACGTGCAGTAGGATCAAAAACCCATTGCCATTGTTCTTGAGTTCTCAGTAGTCCTCAATGTCCGCTATGTTCAGCGAGTCCAGTTTTATCCCATGCTTTTTCAGATCCGGGCCAGCTGGCCTTGGTGAGTTCCCGATAGAACATCCCCATTGTCTCAGTGTGTGGGTGCACCCCTCGCGGTCCTGAGTTCCTTGCTCGTGGTCTCTCTCCTTCTGCTCCTGATTTGGAACTTGAGATTTCAGTCCTGTGCTCCAATGTGGGTCTCTGTCTCTTTCTCCTTTCATCGCCTGATGAAGGTTAATATCCAGGAGGATGCCTATATGTTATTTTTTTGGGTTCACCTTCTTATTTAGCTTCTCTATGATCATGAATTATAGGCTCAATGTCCTTTATTTATGGCTAGAAACCACATATGAGTGAGAAAGAATACATTATGAAAAAGGAAGCACATGTGTCAACAACATGATTCCTGCACCATGGAAGAGAGATAGAAAAGTTTTAAGAGCCCAAAAAATGATCTAACATGAGACTACATCTCTGAGACATGACAGGAGAGTTGTACCCATGATATTTCAACAACATGGCAGTAAATAATAATAGAACAAAAACAGCACCAATGGACACATCAAGTCAGAATCGGGGAATTTTATGTGGTATCAATCCTAGGCTAAAATAATCTTACCTAGGGAAAAGCACCCCCTACCACAATTGAATATCTAATGCCAAGTGGTCAGTACTGAACTCATACATACAAATAGCATTGTATGGGTTAAAGAGATTATATTTATATGTTTAGAAATATATATATATATATGTGATCTGAAGGAAAAGAGAAAATTGAGACAGAAAGAAAGGGGATATATTGAAGAGACTGAAAAGGGAAAGGGTAAATGATGTAAATATATTTTAATTAAATTTTTTAAAATGTAAATTCTAAATACAATTTCAAATGTATCATATATCTTAATATGAAATATATTAAGAAGAATTGTAAGACAAAAGAACAACAAAATATATAGACATTATTAACATTAAATAATTTATTCAGCAAAAGTTTTCATTCAGACATCACTTACAAACTAAAGTCTTTCTCTATTTATATAATAAGTCTGAATGTTCAAAGCCCAGGGAACATTTATGTGTTTGTTTTGCAACAGTTTCCACATTGGGTTATAATCATTTGCATAGAAACTTCCTGTGAAACTATGAGACCCTGAAGTAAGCCCTAAACATTTTAATTATATATTTCAATTAGGCACCAGAGAAAGAGAGAGATTTCCAAATTAACTGGCTGACGAATGAATGATAAATATAAGAGTAAATTTAGTGTTATTTCCTATTGAGAGGACTGTCACATGCTGTATCTTAAGCCCTTAGGGATATATGAAAATAAATCACAAAATTAACTCAAATTGGTTTAACGATGTATGCAATGAAAATCTCAGAGTCAAAATATACTGACTATCCATGACCCGGATTTCTATTAATTAAGTGTTCTTCTATCACAGTATTCTCTGTCATTCTTTAAATATTTATTCCTATGTAAAGTGTGTAAGACTTTTGCCGGGATATGTTTCTGTATCAAAGGCATGCAGTACCTGCTGCAGTAAGTAAGAGGGCATCAGATCTCTTGAAACTGGAATTACAGATGGTGTGAGTGTTGGGTACTGAACCGTGTGTTCTTCATCAACATCAAGTGCTTTTTATCCACTGAGCTCTCTTTCTTGCTCCCTGTTATTTACATTTTTGCCTTAGTCCCTGTCATACACTCTACTGAGGGCCTAGTGAACATGTGTCATGGTTCTGATCAAGGGCATAAAATATAAGTCTGATCATGGAGCTAGTGAAATGGCTTTTGCCTTGTAAGCCTGAGACCTGAAGTTCCAATCCCCAAGTGAGAGGGATTCCTACAGAGCATGGGCAAGGTGTCCCTTCAGAGCATGGTGGAGCTGTTCTTTACAGGAGCATGTGGGAGGGTTTCCTATACAGATGGGAGAGGGCTTCCTTTCAGGATCATGGGAAAGGTATTCCTACATAGCATGGGCAAAGGGTTCCTTGCAAATCATGGGTAAAGGGTTTCCTATAGATCATGGGGAAGGGGCTCCTAGAGAGTGTGGGGAGATATTTCTTACATGAATATAGATGTAACTTTCTGTCCTGCCCAGTCCCACAGTCATTCAGTCCCAAATACACACACACATAGGCTTATATTAATTATAAACTATAAGAGTACTACTCAGCAATAAAAAAAGGACTTCTTGAATTTTGCATGCAAATGGATGGAAATAGAAAACTATCCTGAGTGAGGTAAGCCAGACCCAAAAAGAAGAACATGGGATGTACTCACTCATATTTGGTTTCTAGCCATAAACCAAGGACATTGAGCCTATAATTAGTGACCCTAGAGAAGCTAAATAAGAAGAACCCAAAGAAAAACATATAGGCATCCTCCTGAATATTAACCTTCAGCAAGCGATGAAAGGAGAAAGAGACAGAGACCCACATTGGAGCACAGGACTGAAATCTCAAGGTCCAAATCAGGAGCAGAAGGAGAGAGAGCACGAGCAAGGAACTCAGGACCGCGAGGGGTGCACCCACACACTGAGACAATGGGGATGTTCTACTGGGAACTCACCAAGACCAGCTGGCCTGGGTCTGGAAAAGCCTGGGATAAAACCGGACTCTCTGAACATAGCAGACAATGAGGACTACTGACAACTCAAGAACAATGGCAATGGGTTTCTGATCCTACTGCACGCACTGGCTTTGTGGGAGCCTAGGCAGTTTGGATGCTCAACTTACTAGACCTGGATGGAGGTGGGGGTTCCTTGGACTTCCCACAGGACAGGGAACCCTGATTGCTTTTCTGGCTGGAGGGGGACTTAATTGGGGGAGGGGGAGGAAAATGGGAGGCGGTGGCGTGGAAGAGACAGAAATCTTTAATAAATAAATAAATTTAAAAAAAATATAAACTGTTTGACCTATTATCTCAGTCTTATTATTAACCAGTTCTTACAATTTAAACTAACCCTTAATTCTTGTCTTTGTTTAATCACATGGCTTTGTACCTTCTCCCAGTAATGTAGTCTCATCTGTATTCCTCTGCATCTCACTGAGGACAACATCTCTGTCTTTTCTCGTCCCAGAATTCTCCTAGTCTGTTTGTCCCACCTATATGTCTTGCCTTACTACTGGATAATCAGTATTTTATTAAACCAATGAGTCACAAATCTTTAGAGTGTACAAGAGCATTTCCCCATAGCACAAGAGCATGGGGGAGGGGATTTCTACAGAGTATGGAAGAGGGCTTTCTTACAGAGCTTGGTTGTGGGTTTCCCTATAGAGTGTGAGTGGAGTATTTACAGAGCATGAGTTAAGATTTACTTACAGAGTGTGAGGGAGGGCTTCCTACAGAGCATGGGCACAGGTTTTCTGAAAGAGCATGGGAAAGGGATTCCTGAAGAGCATGGGTAATGGTTTCCCGACAGAACACGGGGGAGGGAGTCCTACAGAACATGGAGGAGGGGTTCCTTACAGTGCAATGGAGAGGGTCCTTATAAAGCAAGGGGGGAGGAGTTCCTTTCAGAGAATGTGTGTGAAGTTCTGTATAAAAGCATCATTGAGGGGTACTTGTAGAAGCATGAGTGAGGAGACACAGAAGTACTGGTCACTAACTACAAAACAGCTGTATCACTGAGTTATCAGTGCAGCAAGATTAGAAAAGATTAGCTGCATCATTAAGTCCTATCTCCAGGTAACCTTCCACCTGGTAACCTACCTCCTAAATAAGTTAGTTGCCAAAGTTGTTTCAGCACGATGATGACAACAAACTCTATAAGGATAGTGAGATATGTGAACGCTGAGGGCTGTAGAAAAGCATTGATGATCAAGGCACACCATGCACATTATCTTATATTTAGAGCTGATGTTTTCTACTAAAAGAAATTAGTGCATGGGAATATTTGAAACACAAAGTCTACATGCTCATAAAGATTATATTTTGGTATATATATATGTATAATTATAGATATACCTTTTGTATATATATATAAGTAATATATAATATATATAACTTTTGATGTATTTCTTTTCTTTTCTGAAATTGTTTTGCTCCTGATTCAATTTTCAAGGGCCCTAGACTCTAGAAGTCTACCCTTACAGTCCGGGACATTGAGCTCTTTCATTTCCCTTTATGTTGTTGAGAAAAACTTCTGGCAGGATAATGATTGAGGAGGGAAATAAAGCTCATGAGAGCCATTATTTCAGGATGGACAAGTTCTCTTTGCAGAGAACATTCTTTGAAAGAGAATTTCAGTGAAACTATTTGTCTTCATTAAACATTATCTGGTGAAAATTCTGAATTTGATTTTTCTTAAGTATTTCTACAATGAGTACCTTAAGTAGAAATGTGATTTATTTTGACATGCCACTGTGATTTGCTGTTATAGATTTCAAATGTGTTTCAGACTCTTCATGGATCCAGACAGAGACCCTGGAATTTCTTATTCATCCTGGCTCCAGCTGTTTGAATTGCTCAAAGAGACAAATGCACAGAGAAGAAACCCCAAGATGGCACCGTTAGCTAGATCAACCCACACATTAGTGAATGAATACATCACTGCTCGCTCATGCTTTAATATGCTGTGTTGGAGTGTACTGTTACACAGTAACACTTAAAAAGATGGCTTTACAGTCACTAGCAAAAATAATGTTCTCATAGTTAACTGAAGGTTCTGGATACTATAATTATATTATCATATGTTGAACATGTATGTAGGAAATGTATCTGATGTCAAAGCAATTGATTAGAGAAAGAAACTATTTCTCAACTACAGGTCAAATTTATTAAGTAGTACATTTTCACATGTTCACCTCATTTTTACCAGTACATTTTCCATTCTTAGAACTAAGTGACTATGCTTCTCAGTGTTGCACACTTTCTTGCTTATCCATGCACAACTGAAGAGTTACTGCCTGAGTTTTTGGCTCCTGAAAGTAGCCAATCCATGGGAGCAGGAATCTTTCTCTTGTGTGTTCATTAAATTATCATAAAATTTAGGAACAGTGTAAACTGGAAACTCACACTGACAAAAAATATATCCTAGACATTTTAAAATTGCAAACTAAAAACAGCTTTAATGTGTTATTAGTGTTTAAAGGTCTATCAAATCCAATAGTTGACAAAGACATAAAGAATTGGGTACTCCAAGAACTGAAGATGTTTGAATACATCAATACCATGGATTTAGTTTTCATCATTTCAGTAGTACATAAGATGAGGCATCTAAAATTGTATTTGTTTTACTTTAATCTCATTACAATTCTTATCCAAATGATAAAGAACAACTACAAATCATCTTCCTTTCTTTCCCTCTGGTGTAATAAAAATAAATGGATAATGGCAACTTTTGGGAGAAAGGATTTATTCTGACTCAAAATTCCAGGTACAATGTGACTGGGAAGTTGTACTTGCAGGAACTTGAAGCAACTTGTCATATTGCATCATCAGTCATGAAACAGAAAACAGTGAGCACTTGTAGTGGCCAGCACATTTTTGCCATGTATACAGCCCAAGATCCCCTGTTTAGGGACTTGTCTGGTTGTCACACAGTACAGGCATCATAGCTCCCCCTACATCAACTAACATATTCAAGATAATCTCTCACAGGTACAGTCAGAAGCTGTCTCTTATGAACATCTAGATTTTGTCAAGTCATTACTACTATCGTATATAATGCAAATAGAAATAAACAAATAATTAAAGCATGTTCAGTGTGATACCATTTATTTCTATTAAAAACAAATTTTATGTAAGACATTTAATCACATACATAAGTATTACATATTTAGCTGATATAACACACACACACACACACATAGAGTCATGACTCCATACATTAATAAAAGGTGTCAGGTAGTGCATTGCTCAGAGTAATACAGACAAACATGAAAACACTGGAACCTGTACCTATAGGCAGATAAAAATTGATAAGGAAACAGTCTCCAAGGATATATATCGATTTTTATGTTTTCAGTCATGGAAAGGGTGAGGTTAGTTTTAAATTGCTAGTGACATAACCTAGAGCCACACTTGAAGATTGTTTCGGTGAGGGATTGTCTAGATCAGTTTGACCTGTGGATGTGCCTATGGGGATTGTCTTCATTGTTTTCCAGCCTGAATTTAAATGGAGCCTTCTGGAGGTGGCCCAGATAGGAGAACCCTGAAGAAGGAAGCTTGGATTCTCTGATGTTTACCTTTTAATTTGCCTGGCAAGTTCATCTAACTGCTTCTGCTGCTGCTGTTGCTGATTCCTTCACGGATATCAGAATTAGCATCTTTGGCATCTTTGGGCTTTCTCCAGAAATCTTTCAGGCCATCACAGTGCAGAGAGATTCAGCCTCCTAGACTGAACAACTATAGTATTTTGCCCCTCTGCTGTGGGACAGTCATCGTTGGACTACTAGGACCTCGCTGTGTAAGCTAACCTAATAAATTCTCTTCAATATATGTCTATTACATTAATTTTGTTTCTGCAGAGAATCATAAAACAGAAACTATTCATATCAATTAAGATCTTTATTAAAAGTGACAAAATGTTAACAATTTTTGAATCTAGCTGGCAGGCCCTTGATGATTTGTACTTTCTTTTATTTATATTTGAAATATGTAACAAAACTGACCTAATCCCCGACTTTCCAGACATACTTGCAGGCTTTCAGCAAAATGATGAGTGGCTGCGCTAGAGACATGCTCAGTGCTAACTGCTTGCGTAACATGCTTGAAGGCCTTTATTTAATCTATAAAACCGAAATTTAAAAGTGATTTATATAAATGTAGGCAGAGGTGTATTTTGGCAAACTATAGGGTTCTCCACTGAACCTTTCCAGCAGAACTGTGTCAAGATTTGGCATGAAGGAGATAAAATGACCCTTTATTTCTTAATCAGGTTTTGCCAAGGTGCCACACAAGAGAAAATCTCCTTGGGGAGAAGCACAGGCCCTTTAATGAGCAGGAATGATCTCCAATGATTAGAGGAAAGTGCATATTGGAAGGCTGGCAAGGAAGGCAAGGATTCCTTGATGAGCTCCACCAGAATGGAAGAAGGTGCAGGTGAGCAGGCTGACAGAGAGAGAGAGGGCCCTGCTATTGTGGAGAGTCCATGGCTGATGTTTCACCCAGCAGCCTCCTTTCCCTCCTTCCAAAGGCTTTCCCAGCTTATTTTATAATGATAGTGAGTCATTTTAGCAGTTCTTTCCTTTGTAGGACAAAACGATTTGCAATTTTAATAATTCAATAAGATCCATAAACCAATGGCAAAGAACGAAAATATAAGCAGTAAGAAATGTTCTTTTAATAGACTTCGTAATAATGCCTTGAAGCTGTAAGACAATAAATAGAAAGTAAAATAAAATGAATATTAAAGTATTCAAAAAAAGACCAGCCAGAAAACCATCCACAAAGGTGCTAGTCTTACCATGTGCCAACCATGGCACATTAGGGAACGGTGTCTTTCTCCCATTTTTCATTTTGAATAATTTATTTAGTATTTTATGTTTGTGGTCAGTTACAAGCCACAACAAGGAAAATAAAGTTAGGGGACTATGTGGTTGGGGATTGGTTCTCTCCTTCCAGAGTGTCAGTTCTGGAATCAAACTCAGGTTGTCAGGCTTGGCAGAAAAAGTCCAAATGGACTGAGACTCTTCTTGGTCCATCTCACAACTTACTTTATTTAAGAATAATTTATTTACTTATTTTATTTATTTATATGTATGTTTACCTATGTGAATTTAGATGTACCATATAGATGCAGGAGGTAATGGAGGTCAGAATAGGTCATTGGATTCCCTGGAACTGGAGTAACAGATAGTTGTAAGCTGTCATCTATGTGCTTGGAATGAGACTGAGTTCCTCTGCAAGAGCAGCCAGTGCTCTTAACCACTAAGCCATATCTCCAGTCTCCATATTGGATTCTAAAGTATTAAGTAAAATGAACTAGCCTATAGTGTGTGTGTGTGTGTGTGTGTGTGTGTGTGTGAGTTGTGGGCAAATCCTAATTGTGAGAAAACCAATCAAAAAGGGTAGCCATAGTAATAGAGCAAGGAGGGGGAAGTGAACAGACAGATGGAGAGTGAAAGAGGACGAGATCGTGAAAGAGTTGAGGGGAGGGGACTCAGGAGCAGCAAGGGCTGAAAGAGATGAAGAGACAAGCAGAGAAGATAGTCAACTAAGGTACACTCTGTCTGAAAACGTTGTAATGATAATATAGGACGTTGTTTATCATATTTAGTAAATTTAAAAATTTCCAATTTTCAGCAGAATAGCAGACTCAAACTTTAATATTGATTCATAAAAACTTAGTATATGCTAGGCTGGCAATGGCACACTGTACACATGTATTGTTACACTGCACTGAAACATATGAATAGCTGAATAACAATGACAATAATCAAAAGAGACACTAAACCTATTTGTTCTTGGTTTCAAAAATATTTATCTGTTTTGAGAAGAAAATTTGGCTTTGCCAATTGTGTAACATACTTTTTAAAAAGAAGAGCAATCTGAAGAAACCTAAGTTCTGTTTCCTCTTTTTCTTCCCAAATGATCAGTGTTTGATTCAGCAGAAGTCTGTGCTTCCACAGGAGTTGCTAAGAAAGCAAGATTGGGCAGCTCAACCTCAGCAGCTACTGTCCATCAAAGGGCACTAGGAGGGAGCTTGCAGTTCGCTCTGTGCCATTATGTGAGGACAAAGCCTCAGTTCGTCCAGGTGCAGCTGGAAACAGAGTGTGTATGTTTAGAAGGAGGACTGTCTGAGAAAGAACTGATAAAACAACTTCTCCACTAACCCTCTACATAACTAGCATGACAGTCTACAGTCATCCTTGCCAGGGAAGGATAGGGGTTAAGTTTAACTATGCAAATATTTGGGGAATAATATTCGTTATGTTCTTCATTTCTGAGGGGAAGTTCTAATGGGATCTGGAAATACTGTAAATACGTGGCATCTAAAATTCAACTGAGAATTTAACTGCATGCTTCACACCAGAACAGACAGTCTTTCCCCTTGTTTTGAACTAGTATTCCTAAACATTACTGATCCACAAGAACTAGCTCCTAATATATATAAATAAGTGTTTCATTTGATAATTTGATAAGTAATTATTCTGCCAGGAAAACCATGACAACACATACTATAGTTTAATTTACTTCAGAGTTATAGACTCTAGGAGTTCAAGGTCAGAGCAAGGTCCTGAAAAAGTTTGTTTTAGAGGGAACATCTTTCAAAATTGAAACTTTACTTACTGCTGGGTCTTCCCGTGCCCTCTTTCTGTGTGTCCCAGTTAGAGAGCTTTCTGGGTGTCAATCATCTTCCCATAAGGACCCTCATCCTCTAAGGTTAGTGGGCCACCCTGTTACCTCAGTTCACCATGGTCTTGTCACCAAGTCAAGCCACATTAAGAGCTATGTGTTCAGTGTATGAATTTGGAGCAAAGGATACAAATTATTTAACAAAATAACCACAGTAGAGATAGCACTAAATCTCAAATGATGCATTTATTTTATCAGCATATTAAGCAGGGAAAGTCCGTTTGGAATAATGCCAAGGGTTCTTAAGGGCTAAGGCAAGGCAGTGAGAAAGGCCTGAGAAAGGAGAGGAGAGTTTTAATTACCTTTCACATCACCAAAGCCTTGCCCCACTTTTAGGCAGGAGAAACTTTATCTACACTGACATCACACATATTTGTTTGAAAAACTAGCTTTTAAAAAAGGACACCTTTATAAAAAATGTGTGTGTGTGGGGGGGGGGTTGTTGTGTGTGTGTGAATTTTCCTGAAAGGACTGAGCAACACTGTTAGACTTACCAAGCCTTCATGTGGATTGAATTATATTTGGCATGTAGTTAATTTTGTCTGAGAAAAATGAAGATGGAAAATGATGAGGAGAGGAGGAAATGTTTTAAGAAGACATTAAGCTAATGAAGCAAAAGAAAACTTTGATAGCATCAATTCAAAGCTCAAAAGCAGAGGAATAGCACTAAAGAGTATACTCCAAATGAAGCGAGAGGGGATAGGAGACACACAGACAGACAGACAGATCCATGTGTCCAAAACATTTTCGTCAGAAACAGTCAGAAATAAAGAAGAATTTATGAAAGAAATGCTGGCATTTTCCTAGGCAGCATCTGAAGGAAGGAAAGATACAAAACAGAAAAGAGGGAAAGACAGTCTCATCACATGGTGTCCTCATGGAATTCTAGAGTAACAGGGAAGGCAAGGCATTGAAGGGTGAAGAAATGAATGTGGAGTTGTTCTAAAGCTGCGCTGAGATGGGAACAAACACACAGGTCTGTTAGCAGCTATGTTTGTCATAGAGTGACGCCTTTAACTTCTGATGGGAACACAGTAGAGATATGTCTGTGAAATAACCTCAGATATTTCATTCATTTCTCTTCAGTGGCAAAACAGGGATGCAAGAGCTGGGGAGATAGATGGCTGAGAGTTTTGAACTACCTGGAATTCCAGACTTAGAAGATAGAGAAAGAGAGTCCTTAGAGCACGCCGACTATTTACACAGCCATATCAGAGAGCTCTGGTTTGACAGAGACCCTGCCTCCAAAATAAGGTGTTAAATAGATTAATCCTAGCATCCACCACTGGCCTCCATATGCACAATGATCCACACACATGCACACCTGAAAGAATATGCATACACACAGTTGCCCACACACATACATGAAAGTGTTGGGGAGGAAAAAAGTATGAAGATGTATCTCTAAAACTTTTACTAAGATTTGTTTATCAGTGCATGAAGGTCTAAATATGGGGATTGAACATGGTAACGCATGAACACCTTTTATCAGTGTACTTAGAAAGAAGAAGCAGGTAGGTTTCTTTGAGTTTAAGGCGAGCCTTGTCTACATAATGAGTTCTAAACTATATGGGGCTACTTTGTTTGACTCTATTAAATGTGAACCTGTAAAGAGAACAAACTGTTGAAGACATGTTGCTGAACTTTTAGTAACACAAATCCCAGGAAAGGGAGGAATTTGTTGTGGTTTTATACCTTCTGGGAAGCCCACAAGGTTACAATGAATGGTTCCACACCTCTGGCTGTTCCAACAGACATGGTGCTAGCTAAACTCTGTGGAACACAAAATGAAATGAAAAGGCATGGATTTCAGAATATTTGTAAGAAATAAAGGACTGAGGAAAGTACAGGGGAGATAAGAGAGAGCAAGGAGAACAATAGGGATACATTACATACAAGGATGAAATTCTTAAAGAAAATGTCAATAAAAAGGGTTAAAAAAATCTATACCGCACTTGGATAAATAATGCAATATGTGAAATTTGTAAGACTTGTCAGAAAAGCAGATATAAAAATAGGCCCCCTTTGCTTCTTCCCTGACACTTTCTTCACAAGTGACACCAGGACACAAGGCAGGGCATTTTTGTTCCAGACAAAAGTGAGGAAATGCAATGGAAAGCACAACCCACCCCTGACTGGCTGAGGGAAGCCCCAGGGGAATCACTCAGCCACAGGCCTGAGAGCAACAGCCTTGACTGTTGAAGCAAGATCAAAAGCTTCCAGAGGCAAGGGTGAAATGAAACAGCATAGCTGATGTGTGTCAGCATACAAGGGAGGATCACACCCCCGGCAGTTAATGGTAAATTTGCAGCTGACACAGAGACCTTCAGACACATGGAAATATCAGACAGATTTTCAATGCAGAATACATTCAATCACAGCATAATAATTGGCTGGGTCAGTCAATTCTTTTGTATTTACAATGAACTAAACACTGACTGCCAGTGTTAAAAGTACCCATGAATTCATCTTCTGGATGGGATTGTAGGCTGCAAAAGCCTTACCAATATTTTCTTGTATCTACTAAATTAATATTCAAAATTCAGAAGTGCATGAGGTTTTAGGAAACTAGAGACGGCACGAGAGAAAACTACTGAGTAGCTTAACAACTTTTCTTTCAGCAATTAAAGTTTTGGAGGGGTTTGGGTGCATCGGAGATGTGTTCTTTTCCCTGTGAGGCTTATTATCAATTGTTTACTTTTTAAAATTAGTGCAAGTGTTTAGGTCAATTAAATACATTTTCTCAGTTAATTTCCCAATAAAAATGTAACTGTGAGCCACTACTGTGACCCAGGAATTGAAAATGAGTTAGGGGTATGGTTCAGCAAGCAATGTGCTCACTGTGCAAGAAAAAGGACCTAGTGTCCATGCAAAGGGAAAGGGTTAGAGCTGGAACCTCTATTTCCAGACCAGGGGAGTGGAGACAAAAGGATCTTTGGGACTTGCCACTGGCAAGCCTGCCTAAATGACACAGTACAGGTTCAGTGAAACAGCTATTATCAATTAATAGGAGGGAAAACATAGGGGAAGATATCTCATGTGGATCTCTGGTATCACAAGTACATACATATAACACAAATACACGAAAACACACACACACAGAGAGAGAGAGAGAGAGAGAGAGAGAGAGAGAGAGAGAGAGAGAGAGAGAGAAAGAGAAAGAGAGAAAGAGAGAATGAGAATACTATGGGCATTTCCATATATATTCCTCAGAAAACCTGGAATTGAATTCAACTCATTTTTTTAAATGTTTTTATTTACTATTAGTATGCTTTATGGTGTGTCTGTGCACATGCTAAAAGGTGTCTGTGTAGGTCAGAGGGCAAGTTTATGAAACTGATTCTCTTCTCCCACTTTTACATAGATTCTGGGAACAATATTCATTTGGGTCCTTTGGCTTGTGTGGCAAGAGTAAACTTGCTGAGCCACCACACCATCCTTTGCAATCAGTCTTCTGTTCTTTGGTTCGAGCAATGTTGGGAATTGAATCCAGGGCCTATGGAGGGCTATTCAAATGCTGTGTCACCAAGCTGTACCTCTCTCCACAAAGTATAATATATTGTTAATTGAGAGAATTTTTTATGGAACAGAATATAGTAACTGACTGCTGAAGTAGGCTGTACCACACAGATTAAACAGTCATGAGTTGTTGTATAAAGGTGGTTGAATTTCTGTAGGTTTTCAAAAGATATTATATAGATTGGTACTTGATATCAGATTCTAGTACAACTTTCTCTCCTCCTACTTTCTCTCAAGTGATAATAGATAAGTACATAAAAACATAAATTTTTTAGGCAGAGTGAACAGCCTTCTTCATAGTTTAATCATTGATCCCATAATTCTCAGCCTCTTATTTTTTTCTGGGGTTCAATTGAGTATGGTATGGGGGATGATTTGAACCCAGTATGTCTGTGTCTTGTTTTCTTAAATATGAACAATATTCCTCATTTCTTTTCAGGTTGTAAAGTAACAGTGAGAACAAAGGGAGGAAAAATATGGGTGGTGGTTAAGACAAATATGCCGAAATCCAAAAATGAACCAACTAATTCACTCCTGTGACTGAGGTCTTCTTGTCTGCACCTTGTTAAAAGATTGCTATACTTTAAGGCAGTGGAAGCAAGCTCTGGACAATAGCCCAGCTATAATTACAAATATCCTTAACTTACATTCTAATTGAATCAGATGGCTTGACTGAGTTCTTGACCCAGAGCAGCACATTTAACTGCTTCATGAACTCTCAGTCTTACCTATATGCATTTCAGGCTCTGGGAAGCTTAAACATCCTGTATTCATTTATCCACCATGAGCACCCTGATTCAGTTATCCAACTGTGATAAAACCAGGCATCCACACAGGATGCTCCATAGTACACTGTTTTTCCCAGGGCTGCAGGAAGTAAGCAGAACACACTTCTGAGATCACAGCATTACAATGTGAAGTCTTTCCAAGTACCCTTGATGTGCCTTAGCTACATGGCCTGTGGTGTCTCTCTGCAACTCAAGGTGCTTCTTCATTAGAAAATCGAAGTATCTTTGATCAAGGCTGAGGTATTAAAGTAAACAATAAGTGAGAAAGCTGATCTCAGTGATGATAGTTTACTGTTTCCATAATCAGCAATGCTGAATTTGATGGGTCTGGTGCTAAATTGCTCTATTTCTGACTTTAATACATCATCCATGTTTTCTGTATTTATCAATGTTATTCTACATATTGTGTCTCACTCTGTCTATAGTCTTATCTAAAAGAATTTATACATATGTATAATCTTCCTATCCTTTATTACTATTTAATCTATTATCTGTTTATTATGTATGTCTCATCTTTTCTGTGTCTATTATCTACCTATCTATTATCTACTTATCAATCTCTATCTATCTCTTCATCTTCTTCAGGGACTTACTGACAAAGTGTGGTTCTATTCTTACTCCCAGCTCCTTCTGGGGCTCACTCTTAGTCAGACTGACTTCAAATTCAGTAACTGAATGTCTTTTAATCAATCAATTTCTAGCCCTGTGTCATTATTTTTGACATGGCCAAAGGAGGTAAATACTGTAATTGTTGAGGATGAGATAACCGAATTCATATACTGATGTCTTAAAAGACTTAGAACATACAACTGAATGGCACTGCCAAACATGAAAAATAGGTTTTTCAAACTATGTCCTCCTGTTTTCCTCCCTGCCCTCTGTCCCCCAATCAAGAACACCATGACCATTTCTTTTCCTTCCTGGGTCACTGGCCATAGGGAAGCCAGCACCTTCTCTGCTTGTGGAAGTCCTCTAGTGACAAGTGTTCTCTTTCTATCAACAGGAAAATAGCCGCCATAGAGATATAAAAAACTTTAAGAGAAGTAGGACTTCCTTGATTCCTCATCCCACTCTGATCACTAGGTGACTGTCATATGTCTTCACAACTGTCCACTTCTCATCTCAGGAACAGAATAAAAATACAAAGAAGTCTCTCACTTCTCTGCCTGTTTCTGAAGGATCTTCTGTCACATAAAATTTTGATTAGACACATTTAAGTTTCTTTCTAGTCACTCCATTTCTTTCAAAGTGCCAATCAAAGCCCCTGCCATGCATTAGAGAGATATTACCATCTCTCTTCTGGTGTTGGTTACAATCAAGGACTAAGCATCGGAGTCAAATAACCATGTATCTGATTTTTCCTTCTTTCAATTTTGCCTAAGAGCAGTAACTGGAGACCTTATATAACTTTTCAGAGACTGAATCCCCTCTTCAGCAACATGGGAATGTTGGATCTTATTTTGCATCAGGTTTCTGATATTAAGAGATAGGGAATGAATGGAAGTGTACACAGTATAAGCTCAAAAGATATTCTGACTGCTGCTGCATTAGTTATAGGAAAAGGCTAACTCATTTCTATTAACACTGAATTTGATCAGGATAGCAAAAATTTTCCATTGCTGTTGTTGTTAGAAGGTGATGACATTTGTATTTTGTGAGTCTGCTTCAGAATGCCTGCCAGGAGCTGCAGAGATGGCTCAGCACTGGAAAGTGGTTGCTGTATCTCAGTACTTATATTCTATCACTTATTACTGCTGGAAACTCCAGCTCCAGGTGATTCAGCGCCCTCGTATGGCCTCCATAACATGAGCACTCATATGCTCCCACACAAGCAGCATACACAATTAAAAACAAAAACAAAATCTTTTTTAAAAAATCTCAAATATGGGGGCTGGAGAGATGGCTCAGTAGATAAGAACCCTGGCTGCTCTTCCAGAGTACCCGGGTTCAATTTCCAGTACCCACATGGCAGCCCACCCTTATCTGTTATTTCAGATCTGGGGATCCTATGGCCTCACATAGACACACATTTAAGCAAAATACCAATGCATGTAAAATAAAAAGAAATAAAGGAAATATCCCAAACAAATATGTTCTTGAACTCTCTCTCTCTCATGTGTGTGTGTATGACTGTGTGTATGTACATATGCAGGTGTATATGTGTGTGCCTGAAAGTGATGACCAGAGATCAGTCTTAGGTATTATTCCTAAGGATTCTATCGTGCTATTTTTGATATAGAATTTCATTAGCCAGGAGCTCACCAGTATGCGCTTGCTATCCAGTGAATGGCACTCATCCTACTGGGACTGCTGCTCTGCCACTAGGGTTCCAGGCACATGCTACTCTCATTTTCTTAAAATGGATTCAAAGCATTGAATGTAGACACTCATATTTCTTTACTGATGAGTTGTTTCCCATCCTAGGTAGGTCTTTCTTCTCCTCAAATGATAGAATTATAAATTCAGGTTAGATGCCAAACAACCACAAGACAGAGTGTACCTCTTCCCTTCATTTTAGAAGGAAGAAACAGAGGTCCAGAGTGGCAGTGCTAGATACATTCAGACCCTATGACAGAGAAGTCTGCCTCTTTAAGAAACTCACAGATATATATCATAGCAGCCTTTATTCTTTTCTGGGACTTAACATCAGATCCCCTGGCAGTTTCCTTGTCACTCAAAACTGTTCAAAATGAACAGAAACAATTAAACAGCAACACTTCTTACCTATTTTACTCTAGACCTGACGTAGCATCTGTGCTAGGGTTTCTGCAAGACATAAAATCTAATCTCTCCAGTTCACAGCTTCAGTCTGTTATAACTAAAATAGCCATTTTATCTTGGGTTTTGTCCTAGTTTCTACAAAGATCTTCAGAAAGTGACAGTCTATGACTGGTAAGATGGCTACTAAGCCTAATGATATGAATTCCATTTCTGGGACCCTGAGAGCAGCAGAAGAGAACTCACTCAAGAAGTCATCCTTTGATTTCTATAAGCATGCTCTCTCTCTCTCTCTCTCTCTCTCTCTCTCTCTCTCTCTCTCTCTTTCTCTCTCTCTCTCTCCGTCACACACACACACACACACACACAGAGAGAGAGAGAGAGACACAGAGACAGAGATATTTATTTAATTCATTTTTAAAGAAAACAAAGCCTGGAAGCTCATCTCCTGGGAAGGTTGATTTGAAAGTCAAACTTCTCAAAATTGCCAACCACATTGTATTTATTGGACTCTTTTTTATTTTCATCTAAACTACGCCAGCCCAGGTAAACTTCTTTCTTGGATCTAGCTTTAAAGATCACCATCTACTCAGCCTTCTACTGCTCTTAGCCAAGGAGTGAGGGTCCTGGGTATGAAATTCTGTTGTTTACTTGAATGGATGTGTCAGTCCATGCTTCCCCAGGAAAAGAGAATAACTATGGACCAAGTCAATGATTCGGCATCTTGGCAAAAGTAGTGACCAAAAATTCTACAGAACACAAGTCAAAAGCTGGTGAATGCCTGAACTTGGAGTCAGGCTCCTCTTGTTGTGTTTATTTAAGACCCTTCCTAGTCTAGAGGCTTTAGCAGAATGGAGAAGATGTTGAAGAAGTCTATGAGATGGAATTGAAGTCAGAGCAACCTTCAGAGGTACTCCTTTAGTTACTCTGCTTACCCTGTAGCCTCACCTGGGATCTAATTCAACCCAGTAACAATCTTACTTTACACATTTGACATCTATTGACTGATCTTCAGTTTCCCTGTGTTTAAATGCAGGGGAGAATATTTTCTAATTAATTAATTTTTAAACAATCTTTTCTCATTTTACATACTTATAACAGTTCCCACTTCCTCCCCTTCTCCTTCTTCCCCCATCTTCCTCCAATCCCACCTCCCATCCACTACTCAGAAAGGGTAAGGCTTCCCATGGGGAGTCAAGGAAGTCTGACACATCACTTTGAGGCAGCACGAAGCACCCACCCATGTAGGTGGGTCATCTGTCTATGTGTTACCTTCATTGGTTAATAAAGAAACTGCCTTGGCCCTTTGATAGGACAGAAAATTAAGTGCATGGAGTAGACAGAACAGAATGCTGGGAAAAAGGGAAATGAGGGCAGACTGCCATGGAGCCAGCCACCAGGTCAGACATGCTGAATCTTTCCCAGTAAGCCACAACCTCATGGTGCAACACACATTAATAGAAAATGGGTTAATGAAGATGTGAGAATTAGCCAATAAGAGGCTGAAACTAATGGGCTAGGCAGTGTTTAAATGAATACAATTTGTGTGTTGTTATTTTGGGTGTAAAGCTAATAGTGCAGGAGCCAGGAGGGATAAAAAGCAGGCCTACCCGCTCCCCTCACTACACTCCCCTCTAAATTTAGGCTGAGCAAGGTATCCCTCCAAAAAAATTGGCTCAAAACAGCCAGTTCAAGCACGAGGGATAAATCCTGATCCACTGCCAGTGGCTTGGAAGACTGCCCCAACCACACATCTGACACCCACATTCAGAGAGCTAGTTTGGGCCTATGAAATTTTCCTTGCTCTTAGTCCAGAGTCGGTTCACTCCTACTAGCTCAGGTCAGATGTTTATATGGGTGTCGCCATCATGGGCTTGACCCCTTTGCTCATATTATTGTTTCTCCTTCTCTTCAACCAGTCTCTGGGAGTTCAGACCACTTCTTTGCCATAGATTCCTGCATCTACCTCCATCACTTGCTGGATGAAGGTTCTATAATGATAATTAGAGTAGTCATCAGTTTGGTTATAAGGGAAGTCCAGTTCAGGCACCTTCTTTACTATTTTTTAGGGTCTTTGCTGGGATCATCCTTTTGGATTTCTGGGAATTTCACTGGTTCCAGGTTTTGTGTTAGCCCCATAATGGCTCCCACAATCAAGATATCTCTTTCCTTTCTCTCCCTCTGTATTTCCCCCATCTTGACCATTCTGATCCCTCATGTTCTCCTTCTCTACTCCCCTACACCACCATGCTTTTTTCTTGGGAGATCTTGCCTATTTTTCCTTCCCTGGGGGATCAATGAATGTCTTTCTTATGGTTCTCCTTGATCAAGTTGGCTTCATCCCTGAGATGTAAAGATGGTTCAACATATGAAAATCTGTCAATGTAATCTACCATATAAATAAACTGAAAGAAAAAAATATGATAATCTCATTAGATGCTGAAAAAGCATTGGAGAAAATCCATACCTCTTCATGATAAAAGAATTAGAGAGATCAGGGATACAAGGGACGCTATCTAAATATAATAAAATCAATATATAGAAAGTCGACAGCCAACATCAGATTAAGGAGAGAGAAACTGAAAGTGATTCCACTAAAATCAGGGACAAGACAAGGCTGTCCACTCTCTTTATTTCTATTAAACATAGTTCTCAAAGTTCCAGCTACAGCAATAAGATAACAAAACAAGATCCAGGGGATACAAATTGGAAGGGAAGAAGTCAAAATTTTGCTACTTGCAGATGATATAATATTGTATATAAGTGGCCCCAAAAATTCTACAAGGGAACTCCTACAGCTAATAAACAGCTTCAGTCATGTGTCAGGATACAAGATCAACTTAAAAAATAAGTAGCCTTTCTATATAAAAATTATAAAAGGGCTGAGAAATAAATCATAGAAACATCATGCTTTATAATAGCCACAAATAACATGAAATACCTTGAGGTCATGCTAAAAAAAGAAGTGAAAGACCTATAGGAAAGGAACCTTAAGTCTTTGGAAAAGATATCAGAAACTGAAAAGATCTCCCATGCTCTTGGATAGGTAGGATCAACATAATAAAAATGGCAATCTTACAAAAAGCAATCTACAGATTCAACGTAATCCCCATCAAAATCCCAACTCAATTTTTCATAGATCTTGAAAGAACAATTCTCAACTTCAAATGGAAAAAAAATCCAGGATACCCAAAACCATGCTGTACAATAAAGGAACTTCTGAAAGTGTCACCATCCCTGACTTCAAACTCTACTATAGAGCTACAGTAATGAAAACACTTGGTATGGGCATAAAAACAGGGAGGTAGACCAATGGAATTGAATTGAGGACCCTAATATTAATTCACACACATATGAACACCTAATTTTTGACAAATAATATAAAATTACACAATGGAAAAAGAAAGTGTTTTCAAAAAATGGTACTGACATAACTGGATGTCAATATGTAGAATAGATGCAAAAAGATTCATATCTATCCCCATGAACAAAACTCATGTCCAAATGGATCAAAGACCTCAACATAAATCTAGTAACACTGAACCTCATAGAAGCAAAAGTGAGAAGTAGCCTTGTACACATGGGTACAGAAGTCTGCTTCATAAATATAACACCAATAGCACAGATACTGAGAATAACAATAAATAAATGGGATCTCCTGAAACTGAGAAGCTTCTGTAAGGCAACAAACACAGTCAATAAGACAAGAAGGCAACCTACAGACTTGGAAAAGATCTTCACCACCCTCACATCAGACAGAGGACTGATCTCCAAAATACATAAAGAACTCAACAAACTAGACATCAAAATACCAAATAATCTAAATTAAAAAAAAATGGGTTCAGATCTAAATAGAGAATATCAAATGGCTGAAAGACACTTAAGGAACTGCTCAACATCCTTTGCCATTAGGGAAATGTAAATCAAAATGACCTTGAGATACCATCTTACACCAATCAGAATGGCTAAGATCAAACAACACCAATGATAGTTTATGATAGACAGGATGTGGAGAAAGGGAACATTCCTTTATTGCTGGTGAGAGTGCAAACTTGTACAGCCACTTTGGAAATCAGTATGGTAATTTCTTGGAATATTCAGAACCAATCTCCCTCAAAACCCAGCAATACCACTCTTGGGCATATACCCAAAAGATGTAGAACCATATCACAAGGATGTTTGCTCAACTATGTTCATAGCAGCATTATTTGTAATAGTCAGAAACTGGAAACAACCAAGATGCCCCCAACCAAAGAATGTATAAAGAAGATGTGGTACATTTATACAATGGAGTACTGCTTAGCAGCAAAAAACAAAGACATCTTGAAATTTGCATGCAAATGGATAGTGTTAGAAAAAACATCCTGAGTTAGGGAACTCCGACCAAGAAAGACAAACATGGTAAATACTTATTCATAAGTAGATATTAGATGTAAAGCAAAGGATACCCAGCCTAGGGAGCAGGGGAGAATGTTTTGCATGTATTCTTTAAAATGTGAACCAATCATGCTAAAGGAAAGGCATTACACAGCCACTCAATATTTGGTATAGATGATGCTGTTGATGGTGTGGTTAATATAAAACCAACAAAGCAGTTGGTGTCTACCTGAAAACATGGAAAAGAGGCATATAGCCTTAAACAGTCAGGGTAACAGTTTTGGTAAAACCAATAGAAAAGGTTTTTCCATAAAACTTAAACCTGGGGGTTTTAAGGCCTGACAACCCTAACAAACTAGACTCTTCCACCAGTTCTTCACAAACTGGTTAAACAGAGAAGTAATAGAGAAAAACAGAAATGTATTCAATGTTGCCACACTGAGAAGAACAAAGAGGCCCAGTGATGCTCCCAGGCCTCATTTGGTTTTTCTTTTACATGAACGCTAGGTTTAAACAGTGGAGAACATGTATGCCTAGCTAAGCAGTCCTGGTCAAGATGTGTGCCCATTCATCATCCTTGATTGTTATCTCAGCTCCAGTGTGGCAAGTTTCAGAACTGTGTGAAATCTTTTCCTGGGGAGAGGTTCCCAAGCTAACTCTGTTTCCTTTTTCTTTTCCCCCTTCAAAGAGATTCCTAGGGAAATTCTATTTATTGGGGTCCATTATTTCAAGAGACTGATCGCTAAATGGAGGGGTACAAGTGTCTATCTAAAATATCCTACTTCTTGAAGCATGGTTACAACTCCATTTCCTATTAAGGAAGACTGAACTGCAGAGGATTGAATTGTTTTGTCATGGCCCAAGCAGTTATATAGAATAGGCTTTCATAGAATAAAATTTAGTTTACGGAAATTAGGAGGAGATTCTCTATTCTGATAAACATTGGATAAGTAGCACAAACCATGTACAACCTGTGTCCCTACCATGTGGTTTAGTCTTTGTGTCCTTCAATGTCAAAGCATCAGACCTGTAGGATATACTTTGATTATCATATATTATTTATTGATATCATCCTTTCTCTTTGAAAAAAGTATATCAGTTTTTCATAACTCATAAATTTGTCTGTAGATCACTTTTTCTGCTATATGTTTGTTTTTGCATGTTTTTAAAGTATGGACATTATTTTATTAGAGTAAGTGACTACAATTAAACAAGTTATAAATCCCAGAAGCTTTCAGAAAAGAAAGAAGGGAAGAGGGAATAAGACAGTCATGCTTTTGAGTTGGAGACTAAGAAGACTGGAATGTTCTGTGGTTAATGTCAGCAAGTTGCTTCTTGGAGAAGAAGGGTCTTCAGCAAAAGAATGAGACCACCCATAGGTGCAGGACTAGCAGGCTTCAAATTTGGGCTTATATCCCAAAACTGAGATAAAAAGATGGAAAAGCAAAAGCTATGCCTCTCAAGTTAGAACTCAGAACACAGGGCAGGCTTATCAGCAATGTACAAGTCACTCTCCAGACCAGCTTAACAAAATAACTGTGTAATGACCATGAATATAACCCCAACTACACAGAACTTTCAGATGGCACAGGGGTTCCCATATTTCTGAGGACAATGAACCATCCTGGGCAGCTATTTCCTTCAAAATGCAACATTCCTTTTAGCAAATGCAGAGAAAACAGAAGCCCTTAAGTGAAGCTTAGGAAACTTAAGAGGGACAAGAGGCTCCAAAAACACACAAGACTTAAACTCAGTAAGTTACAAGACTCATGGCAAGGTCATGTAATCAGTAAGAATGGGCAGTGGGAAAGACACTCTCATGGAGCTGGAAGCTAGTTAGGAAGTGCCAAAAAATGCAGTCTCATAAGCTGTGATGCAAGAAGCTGGTCAATTTTCAGGGATATTTCAGTGATGTAGCTGTCTCTGAGTTGTCTAAGCTCCCATTAGCAACCTCAATAAATCCATCAACTAGAGCTGGATGGAATCACTTTGGTCTGTCAGTTGTGTGGGATGATTAGACATCTCTCACATTTCCCCAGGGAAAGTCACACCACAGCAAAGAAGAAGAGATGCAGTGTGAAGCTGTTAAAAGTACTGTTACCTGAACTCTGGAAGCTCCTTTAGCGAATACTATATGTCGAAGTTGCTTATTGGAGTACTTGTTCTCACTAATAAAAATAATTTAAGAGCAGATTCAAACAGAAGTTATGGGATAATTTATTAGCTTTTAATAGCAACATACTTTCAAAATCTTACAAGCTGTCTGGAGAACCGGGAAAGGATGAGAAAAGGGGAAAAGTGCTATATGATTTGGTTAAGCCATCATAGGGGTCAGCCACATGGGTAGCCAGCAGTTACATGCAAAGTAAAGCTTTAGAGAAGGAGTAAGGAAGCTCAAAGTACCAGAGGGAAAAGCATGTTTTATCTCTAGTTGGTGCCCCAAGAAGAGAGACAAAACATAAAAACAAATAACAGCAGCACCGAAACATTTGTATCTCTCAGAGCTAGATACAAGGGTAGACCCAGTGGAATCTCGTGGTGGCTAGTAAGGACTTGGCCAGGAGTGGAAAATCTGCATAGAAATTTACAGTATCTCAGTAAAGGTATAGCTTTTCCACCAATTTCTTTTGCATGGCTGAGGGTGAGCTTGCTTCCCTTGATAGTCCCTTGAAACTTCAATGATTTGTTTCTACCAGGACATAGAATTCATTCTCTTGACCAGAGAAAATAGTTTTTTCCTTAATATTGTTGTTTCAGTATGTTCTATTCCACAGTACTAACTAATGAAACCATGACAGTGAGCTGTTAACCCAATAGCTAAATGGTAATATAACTACTACTTCTATAATTTTTTAAAATTGGTTTTGTTTTTCTTCCTTTAAAGTTTTGTGGATGCAGATATAGACCTCTCAGCCCCTTCTCTAACCCCTCATTTGCGGCCAAGATGCCCATTGTGATGACTAAACTGCTGAAACTGTGTGCGAGCCCCAAAGAAATGCTTTCTTTTTCAGAGTTTCTGTACATTTCTATCATATTCATTTTCATACCCTAACCCTTTCAGATCTTATTCATCTACCTTCCCAACCAAATTCATTTTCTCTCTGTCTTTCTCACTTTCTTGAAAGACAATCAAAAGACAAGCAAACTAAAAATACACAAAAAATCAATTACACAAAAATATAGTAAATCAAAAGAAAAACTTTAGAAAAAAACAAATGGGATCTGTTTTGTTTTGTCCCTGGAAATACTCTAGCCATGAAATGTGGTTGAACACCCAATGACACTTCTTTGAAGATAAGCAATGTTTCCTTTCCCAGCAGGTATCAAATACAGATAGGGTTTTTCGTTAAATATAGTAGATTGTTTCTACTTCCCTTATCATTCTCGGGCTTTTGCGTAGTTGAACCTATACAGGTCTTGTGTGTACTATCACAATTCCTGATAAGTCATGCTTGCATGAGTCCTCTTGTGTCTGAGAGACATGTTTTTTTTTTTTTGTTTTGTTTTGTTTTGTTATTTTTTTTTGAGTCATTCCCCACCTCTGGCTCTTAAAATCTTTCTGCTGACTCTGCCTCAGAGATCACTGTATCTTGAGGAAAGGAGGATAATAAAAACATTTCATTTAGGACTCAGTGCACCACTGTGCATATTATCTAGTTGCGGGTTTCTGTGTTAATATTCTATGATTTAAGAGGGAAAAGGCACAACCAAAGCATAGTTAAATGTTCTTAAATATTTGCCTTAACATAATGTTATGATACAAAATAAATTCTTGAGACCCAAAACAAGAAAATTTAATAAATATTGAATGGCTTGAAGCTAGGAATAATAGCTAAGTTTTCTAAATATATAAATTATTCACATGCTCACAGATTTGAGCTGCACTGTATATTTTCTGTATCAGATTCCACGTATTTTGTGGGTATATTTTAAGGTACTATGTTTTATTTATAAACACTTATATAGTCTTCTCTCATCTCATATTATTTCATGAAAGCTATCATGGTACTTTAGCCTGACATTTCAATTTTCATGAAGCAGCTAAAATAAGATGATGTGTATGAAGAAGTATCTGAGGCTTGGTCACGGGTCTCAAGAAGGTCAGAAATGGGGGCACAGGGAGAATAAGTCAGTACTAAAATGTTTGCTTAGCATGTATGAGGTCCTCAGTTTAATTGTGACTTCCACAAAAAAAACCCAGAAAATAAATGTAGAAAATTATGAAGTCAACACCCAGTATTTTCCAGTATGAAGAAAGCTAATAGGAAATGGCCTGAGAATGTGTGAACACTACTAAATGCAGAAGGAGACATTCACGCTTTCCTACAGCTAAATGTATACTATTAAATGTATATATACTTCTAAATGCAGAAGGAGACATTCACACTTTCCTACAGTTAAATGTATACTATTGTTATTGATAGCTTCCTGTTAAATGACTGCACTTTCCAGCCTGCATTGCTACCAGACAGAGCAACTCTGGAAGGGAGAAAGTACTGGAGAAAGTCTGGTGTGTTTGTGCTAGTCATTTTTGTCCCTATAAGGGACTACATCTTACCTTCCTCTGTTGGCATTTTGCTTTACACAGATGGGAGTCAGAATGTCCCTTGGGAATAAACATAGTCTCACCTAAGATCAGACCAACTTTCTCTTTCTTTCTGCCTTCTGTCTCTCTAGAGCTACCTTAAGTAATACAACAGTTTTCTTTGCAAATCTTTTATTTTTCCCTCAGGTCATGAAATGTGGTTAGTTTTCTGATTTTTTAGTGATAACCCTAGTCAGCATATCATATGAAACAAATATATTTATCACTTTAATCTTAATAGATTTGCCTGGTACAGTTGATTTATGTACATTGTCAGCAGACAGTAAATCTTTTAATTAAAATTGCTGAGTTGTAAAGTAGGACATAGTTTAATATGGAGTATTCAGAACATGATAGCTCTAGCTAAGACTGAATTATTTGTAATCATTCTTAAGATCAATTATTCCCCTAGTAGTATTACACTCATTTCTACCTGGTCAGAACTTATTTAGAAGATTGTCTTTCTTTAAAGATTGAATGGAAGGGAAGTAGATGGGTGAGTGAAGTAGAAAAGATGGCCTAATGGGTTAGAGTGCTTGCTGTGACCCAAGTAGAAATATCCTGTACATATGTCAAAAGCCAGGTATATATGAGCATGAGCCCATAATCCCAGCACCATGGCAATCAGAGACAAGAGGATCACTGGGGATTCTTGGCTAGCAGTCTATCTCCAAGCACAGTGATAGACCCTGTCTCAAAAGTATAATGTTGAGAATGAGCAGGACACTTGACATGCTGCTCTGGACTCTATAAATAATCAATATGCACACACCACACTCATGTATCACACATCTGTACACACATTTAGACACATATAAAGATAGACGGCTGTTAGTATTTCCATCTGTTTCCAACATCTCTGTATACATCTAATTGTTTCAGTTCATTTCAATGAATAAACTAGATGAATCTAGCATGTTCTAAAACCCTTCTATGGTTTGTGCTCTAATACTTACCATCCTGTGCCTGCTCAGATGGCTGAAGAAGTGTCTCAAGGTGACACATTAGCAGTTCTTTTTCCATGAACAGCCCATAACTTTCTCAGACTGTCGTTCTCCTCTTGTGAAAGATGGGCTTCTTGGTATAAAGCCAGGGATCATGCTCAGTCCTTCTGGAGCATGGCAGGTGCAGCTGCCTTCCTGTACTTTGTATATGATCCCGGTTCAGGTTCTTTCTCATCTTTCATCATTCACACAGAAGTAAAATTTTTCAACTTGAGAATTCACAGCCACCTTTTGAAAGTGAGAAGTGAAAATGTCACACTAATTCTCTGGGATTTTGTTGCTTTTGCTTCAAACTTTTCTTTTCTAGCTGAGCACACAGCTTTTAACTTTTGACCTGAAGAAAGTCTGCAGCATTTCATCTTCTTACTTCCATTGCTAAGTATTGTCTGACCAGCTGTATTATCCCTCACTTTGTCCTTAAAAGCTTTTCCATCTCTCTGCTTCGCTCTTCAGTTGCTTATCTTTATTCTGATTCCAACATGCAGAGCTGGCCATAGAAAAAACTGCTATCATCCACCAAATCTGCATTTTAATAACACCACCATTTCTGAAACTGAGGAAAGGACATCAGCTTGGACTGGTAAGCCACCCTAATTCATGTCCTTTAGACCTTCTGTTAGGCCTGTTTTTCATATAAGGTCTTCATGCATCAAAGTTATCTGTTCTTGTACACATGTGTAATACTGTAGTGTGTTCAATGTAAAATGGCCACACTGTCTTGTTTTCCTACTTACAGGGACTGTTTGTGGAGGTTAAGGGGATACAGCCATGCTAGAGAAAGTACACTACTAGGGATGGGCTTTCAGATACAATATGCTCCCCCACCTCCATGATTTTTACCTCTGCTTTATACTTGTGATTCAAGACAGGAGCTCTCAGCTTTCTGCTCCTTCCTCCATGCCTGTTGCTAGCTGCTATGCCTCCTGGGCATGATGGATTTTTACTGTCCAGGAACCATAAACTAAAATAAGCATCTTCTTCTCTAACTTGCTTTTGGTGATGGTGTTTTATCACAGCCACCGAAAAGTCATCTGTGCTGAAAGAACAAAGCTGACTTTCTCTACAGTGTTGTCTTGTGTAATGTGACTCAAATTATTCTAATTATCTCAATGGCATATTTAGATACACAATCCTGCCAGTTCCTAAGACTTATAAAAATATTTGCAACATCGTCTGGATCTTCCAAACAAGACAAGTAGTGCTTATTTATTTCTACCACAAGTAAGCTATGTATGCTTTATAATAACAAGAATTTTTTTATTCACAAAATCGTTTGATTTCTGTTCTCACGGAAACTTCCTAGGGTAAGGAAAAAAGTCAGGTTCTCTAATTAAACCTATGTGAACTGCTACTCCAGTAACTCCTGCACCTTTAAATCCTTTTCTATCTTATGAATCTGCATTGTTTTCAGCGTTTCTCTCCTTTTCTAAATAGTGTGTGTTTTCTTTTCTTTTTTTTTTTAATTTATTTATTTATTTATTTATTTATTAAGGATTTCTGCCTCCTCCCCTCAACCGCCTCCCATTTCCCTCCCCCTCCCCCGATCAAGTCACCCTCCCTCATCTGCTCGAAGAGCAATCAGGGTTCCCTGACCTGTGGGAAGCCCAAGGACCGCCCACCTCTATCCAGGTCTCCAAAGGTGAGCATCCAAACTGCCTAGGCTCCCCCAAAGCCAGTACGTGCAGTAGGATCAAAAACCCACTGTGATTGTTCCTGAGTTCTCAGTATTCCTCATTGTCTGCTATGTTCAGCTAGTCCGGATTTATCCCATGTTTTTTCAGACCCAGGCCAACTGGCCTTGGTGAGTTCCCGATAGAACATCCCTATTGTCTCAGTGTGTGGGTGCACCCCTCGCAGTCCTGAGGTCCTTGCTCGTGCTCCGTCTCCTTCTGCTCCTGATTTGGACCTTGAGATTTCTGTCCCATGCTCCTCTGTCTCCTTTCATCACCTGATGAAGGTTAATATTCATGAGGATGACTATGTGTTTGTCTTTGGGTTCACCTTCTTACTTAGCTTCTCTAACCCACAAACCTATGAGCACCTGATTTTTGATAAAGGAGCTAAAAGTATACAATGGAAAAAAGACAGCATTTTCAACAAATTGTGCTGGCAAAACTGGATGTCACTCTGTAAAAGAATGAAAATAGATCCATATCTATCACCATGCACAAAACTCAAGTCCAAATGGATGAATAGTGTGTGTTTTCATGCTCTCTCTTCCTAAAGTAAAAGAGCACATGCCTTACCTTCTCATGCTTAGAAAAGTTAGGTTGAATTCAGCCTCTTTTTTTTTTTTATGTCTACTTGAAACAGAAAGACTCTGCTTACAAGCAACACCTAGACAGTTACTTGCTTTTGTAAAGTTAGTAAGCTAAGGTCATTTTGCATATTACCTTCCTTTCTTTCTTTCTTTCTTTCTTTCTTTCTTTCTTTCTTTCTTTCTCTTCCTTCCTTTCTTTTTTCTGTTCCTCTCTTATTTTAATTCTCTTTCTGTTTCTCTGTGTCTCTTCCAATGTCTCTCACGTGTCTTTCTCTTTCTCTCTCCCCGCCCCCCTCGTACAGATTTCACTGTGTAGCCCAAGCTTTCCACCAACTCAATAAGATCTGCTTGCATTTGCATTCAAAGTGATATAATAAAAAGAATATACCACTATGTCCAACATATTTTGTATTTTCAAATGGCAGAAAAATTTAAAAGAAGAATATTTTATGTCACATGATTTTTTGTTTTGTTTTAGGTGTGTTTGTGTGCACACTTGTGTATAAGTGGTGGCATCTCTGTACATAAATGTATGTGTAGTGCTCATGGAGGTGTGAACAAAGACATATGGAGATCCAAAGTTGATGTCTTCTTTGGTTAATGTCCATTTAATTTTCCGAGGAAGGGTCTCTTTCTGCATCCAGAGCTTACCAATTCCATCTAGCCCAGGTAGCAAGCTTGTCCCAGGGGTCCTTCTTCCCTGCATTCCAGGTATTGATATTATAGGTGGCTATCACATGTATTGGGCTTTCGTGTAAGTTCTAGAGATCTGTGCTTTATCCTTACTCCTGTGGGACAAATGAATCCAAATCCTCACTCCAGTCTTCTGTGTGACTTTTAAAAGAAATTTCAAATTTATTTCCATGTGTAAAGTACTGCTGGAAAACCTAAATACATATTTATTTCTGTCACATCTATGGGTGTTTTCCCAACTCACTAGCAGAGTTGAGCATCCCAAGCAGACTATTCAAATCTTGAAATTAAAAATATTTATTAGCTATCTTATTCCAGTTTATACTGGAGTAACATTTTTACTTCCTCCTGACACTAGTAGGAACAATCTTATTTGTTTGTTTGCTTCTTGCTGGTTAATTTTGTTTATTTGATATAGGGTTTCTCTGTAGCTCTGGCGCCTATCCTGGGACTCTGTCAGAAGACCAGACTGGCCTCTAACTCACAGAAATCCACATGTCTCTGCCTCCCAAGTGCTAGGATTAAAGGTGTGACCCAACCACTGCAAGGTTAGCAGTTACAGCTAATGCTTATATTGCTTTTTAGCTTAAAAAATGACTTGAACCACCCCCATTCGTGGCTCATATCAGCTCTGTCAAGTAACATTTTCTTGATCATATTTTATTTTAATGTCCTCAGTTCAGAAAAGGGCTAAGTTGGATAGAAGTTTCCTGACACCAAACACCCTGTGTGGTGTCTACTTGACTGGACCAAAGAATCACTGGAAACTAGTGAGCTGGTAGGCTAGGACTTTCTGTCTCTTAGATTTTTATCACGATCTACTGAATACCAGTCTCAGTGCTCGCTTCAGGGTTCAGGACAGTACTATGACAAAGAGAAACTGGCTTGAGAATGGGATTTGAGAGGTAGAACAGAGTGACTGACTGAGATGTGCTTTTCCTGCACGTACTTTATTCCTTAGGGGAAGATGAGAACACGGGCATAAGGCGTAAGGGCAAAGAATAAGGCATAATGTATAAGGGTAGAAGGGTAAAAAGGGTTGTTCTTTACAAAGTTTTCAGTTTATATAGGCATTCAGTCAAGTTAGCAATCCCATAGGTTATATCTATGGTATCAAGTATGCATTTTCATAAAAAAACTGGTGGGTCTGGCAAGGAGACACCCCATGTCTCAGAGGGGGTGTGGCTATAAAGTTCCTCTGTGGGTGGGAACACAGCTTTGCTATCTATACTGACCTGTGGGCTTGATTTACATTAACATCTAGTTGTTAAATTAAAGGGAACATCTTCCGGGGATCTTGCCTAGGGGAGAAGTTTTCTCTCCGAAGCTAGTTTTAGAAATTCAGGTCTTTTTCTGTATAAACAGTTAATTTCCCAGGTTTTGGTCCTATGTTAGTTGAAACCAAGGTAAGGATAAATACAGAATATTAGTGGCCTGTTAAGTCACAGCAGAAGACCAGTAGAGCACACCTTCCTGAGTCTGCTGTTAGAGCAGACATACTACCTCCTATATGAGGCTCCTTTCTTATCAGTGACTACTGTCAATAAGAAAGTCTGTGGGGAAATATTCTTATGTAGATTTTAGCTGAGAGAACAAGGACTTGACTAAATCCTTTTCTCACCCTGGCTTCATGGTATGGGGAGAGGTATCCGGTTGTCCCACAGGAAGAGTCAAGTTTATACACTGCTGGGATACTATAAAAAGGAAAAATGCCACAATTCCACAAGATTTCTACAGAACTGAAAGTGACTTATCCAAACAACATATGTTCCAACAGTTCTACAAAAATGGGTTTCTCCAGGTGGAATGTAGGTTTATACTTAACTGTGAATTGTCCAATAGATTTGTCAGCTATACATTAACTCTATAATACTTGTGAGTTCACTTTTATACACATCACATCAGCATGTAAGTCTGGGAGGGCTGGATGTGTAAGGACACAGTCTGCAAGTGTTTCAAACTGACTTGGACTCAGAGAGACTAGACAAGAAACAGTCCCTTCTGTCATTGATACATGTAACCAGGACAGTGGAACTCTAGACATCTAGACCTTTGGGATACAACATAAACAAGCTGCTTCTGGGTTCTCAGCCCTTTAACTTTGAAGAGCTACAACACTAGCTCCCAGATTCCAAAGCTTCTGTACTTGAACAAAGCCAGGATGCTAGAATCCCATCAGGAGCACTTGAAACAGCCTGTTTAGACTGTCTCAACTACCAGTGTTGAAGCTTATGTCCCAGAAAAGTGCTGTTTAATGTAACTGTGTAATTTTATCTTCCTGATTTTCTGAAGAATTCTGACCAGGGGCCCTGCTTGCTGTGACCTGACACTATTAGGATATTAATGGGTTTGGGGGCTCCTGCGGATTGTGACACTATTCCTGGGAAAACATGAGCAAATGTCTGCTCACCAGATATGGGACCAAGGACAAAGGTACTGACAGCACTTAAGTCTAACTTGATGAACCAAATAGTTTATTGAGATCCTTATAGGAATATGGGTAAGGAATTACTTACAAGAACAGAAATTGCTCAATCACTCCTGGCTAATGGACAGCTTACAAAAGCTAGAATCCTAATACAATCTCCAGATGGGTGGCTCAATTGGTCTCTGCTTGTTCAGATATTTCTGTTTATCTGAAGGTCTCTCAATAAGCCTTTTGAATTAATATATTTAAATTATATATATGGAGAGATTAATCCTACTGAATTTGATGTGTTTCCTGAAGCTATTGAGATGATAGTTACTGAGTTTAAGGAGCTTTGCTGTGTGTTAAATATTCACACTCCCCCCACCGCTTAGACTATCTCATTGTCTTGTCTGATTTTACTGTCATAAGTATTACAAGCACTCTGTTTTTTTACATCCCTCTAATATCTTGTTTTTCATACCCCCTTAATGTTTTATTTCTAAACCTTCTTCTATACAAAAGGTTTTATTATCGGGAGAAACTGATACACAACAGGGATAAGACTCTCCCTTGTGGGTTTTGTACCATACCACCATTTTTCCTTGGTAACATCATAAAGGAAACTGCTTCCATAAATTTTAAACTAACATGTGAAAGGCTATCAAGGCTTTGTCGAGTCCTATCAACAGAAACCTACTGTGTGTGAGTTCTGGGTAGAAAGACTCAACATACTAAGATACTAAAATAAAGCCAAGTCTGTCAATCACATTACACAGAGTGTTTTCCCCTCACATCAGGAAATCTATTTCTACTGAAGACATTGTGGATAAGGCAGAACAATAACTATTTGCCTATGAAATAAAATGACTTCCTTTCTGGAAACCCCCACCTCCTGCAGAATTGCAGACCCCTGCAGAGCTTCCACCATCTAGTACACTTGAATTTGCTATGAACTTGCACAACTTTCTGAGTTCTGACTTGGAAAAGTGTGCAATTGTTTTTTTTTTTTTAACTATCTTTTTTCTTTTGGGTGTTGGACAAAGCTTGGTCATTCTGTCCCAGATGATTTTCTTCTGAAGCTACCCACCACTGCCACCACTGAATCTGCTAGATCTCTTGAAAGCTGACTTAGAAAGACATTGCTTCTTCTTTGCTTGTACCTCTTCTTTGGGCTGCTGCCACAATTAGGAGCTTGCCTGCCCATTGTTTATTCTCATAATCTCTAATAAAAGTGACCTACTGAGTGTGCTTTAAAATTCCTTTTACTAACAAGACTGAGAACCCAGAAGGAACACTGTTGTTTCCCCAGCAACAACCTGTTCTAAATATCAGCTCCTGTGCATTTTCTCTGTCATCTTTGCTTTTCTATCCCAATGCAGCAACTGATATACACAGGCGCTCCCACATCTCAGCAATTTTCCATGCCATTTTTGAATAGTTGCTCTGTAACTGCATTCTAAGCTGCATTCAGTTATATACAATTCAGAAGATTGTATGTAACACACCAGCTCTTGCCTAATGTTTGCTTTCAGAGGCTGTTTCCTCTTTCTTAAGAGCAATTCTTCTATAGAACTTTTGATTATTCTTCATCATATGCCTTGGAGACTCAAGTGAAATAACACACCCAGCTAGGTATCATCTGGAACATGGGGAGTATAAGTCATGGTCATTCCCTGTAGTACCTGTCACCCACCTATCTTTAACTAAGTAATGTTTTCTTGTACAAAACAGCCATATCTTAAATGATCACTCCTATCTTAAAGTCCACATGAAAGGGCTGGTCACTGGTCAATGAGCAAATGAATAAGAGAGGAATTGCATAGTTCTCATAGGTAATGTAATTTAGAGGCATATATAATGCACGTGGAGCATCCTTTAATGGGACTTGAAGGGACCAAAGGCATTCAGTATTATTTTTGTATTTTAGAATATTTCTATGCATAGCATGAGACATTTTGGTTATTGTGCACAAAGTATGAATACAACAACTATTACACAGACTTTGAAGTTGATTGTGTACAGCAGTTTTGGTATACTTGCCGACTGTTGGTCAAGTGTGTATTCGTTATATCAAATTAGTGTTCAAAAAGGTTTGAATTTTGTAGTAAAATATTTCCCTAAAAATCAAGAAATATGATCCAATTATGACACTCCTGGGAGTTTACCCCCAAGGTCTCCAAGTTAACATAATAGAGAGATGGTTTCATGTCAGTGTTTGCTATTATACTATTATACAACCAAGCTACAAAACCAACAGGAGTGTTAGTAAACCAAATAAAGGATAAAGAAAATATAGAACAATAAAACTTTATTCATAAACAAAAATGAAGCTCTAAAATTTTCTTTTTTGATTTTTTTACTTCTTTAGTATTTATTTATTTATTTATTTATTTATTTATTTATTTATTTATATATATTAAAAATTTCTGCCTCCTCCTCACCTCCCTTTTCTTTCCTCCTTCCCCCATTCCCCACTTTCACTCCCCTCCCCCTCCATCTCCAGTCCAAAGAGCAGTCAGGGTTCCCTGCCCTGTGGGAAGTCCAAGGTCCTCCTCCCTCCATCCAGGTCTAGGAACGTGAGGATCCAAACAGGCTAGGCTCCCACAAAGCCAGTACATCCAGTAGGATCAAAACCCAGTGCCATTGTCCTTGGCTTCTCATCAGCCCTCATTGTTCGCCATGTTCAGAGAGTCCGGTTTTATCCCATGCTTTTTCAGTCCCAGTCCAGCGACTTTGGTGAGCTCCTTCTTTTATTTTTATTGATTATTTGAGCGATACATTTTTCTCTGCTCCCCTCTCTTCCTCTCTCCTCCCCTTAAACTCTCATTCATGGTCCCCATGCTCCCAATTTACTCAGGAGATTTTGTCATTTTCTACTTCCCATGTAGATTAGATCCTTTTGTATGTCTCTCTTAGGATTCTCATTGATACCTAGGTTTTCTGGGATTGTGAACTGTTGGCTGTATTTTGTTGTTGTTGTTGTTGTTTGCTTTATGTCTAAAAGTTACTGTTGAGTAAGTAAATATGATATTTTTCTTTCTGGGTTACTGCCTTGGGCCTCCTCTGGCAGAGGTCCTGGCTCATGCCTATTCCCTAGGAGGTTCAAGACTTGCACTGGACCAGCAGAGGTTCTGGCTCAGGCCTACTCCCTCTGAGGTCTCAGACTCATACCCAGACCTGCAGAGGTTTCTGGGTCTGGCCTATTAGCTCAGCTGTTGCTCCCTTTTCCCTCTCCTGTGGAGTTTGCTGTCTCAGTCCTGCTCTGGCCTTGGTCACTGGCTTAGACCTGTTTCCGTAGATGTCCCTGGTCTGGGCCGCTGACTTGGACCCAGTCCTACAAATTTCTCTGGTTCTGGTCTACTCCCTTTGAGATCCCACATAGGCTTCTGTTTCTTACCTCAAAGTTCTAAAATTTTCAAGGAAATGGCTGCAACTGAAAATAATTGTATTAAATTAACTATATAACTCTCAGAAAGATAATTATTGGATTACATAAAATTAAGCATATATATATATATATATATATATATATGTGTGTGTGTGTGTGTGTGTGTGTGTGACATGAGAATAGAAAGGAAACGGTCTATGGTGAAAAAGAAACTACCTGGAGGGTTAAGCATAAGAAAGGTAGGTCACCTCTGCAGGTCTGGGTATGAGTCTGAGACCTCTGAAGGAGTAGGCCTGAGCCAGGACCTCTGTTGGTCCAGTGCAAGTCTTGAACCTCCAAGGGAATAGGTATGAGCCAGGACCTCTGCCAGAGGAGGCCCAAGGCAGTAACCCAGATAGAAAAATATCATATGTACTTACTCATAAGTAACTTTTAGACAGGTAGGGGATATATATCATAAGCTTGCATGAAAATAATGAATTTTGGAGCATTTTGCATTTTACATTTTTGAATAATGAATATTTAACCTGTATTCATATTATAAAGTCATGTTACAAATCCTTCAGAATGATGAAACAAAACGTTGTCTTTTTATGTAAGATAAAGGACTGAAAAATTTGTAGATGCATGGGTATGAAACTGACCTTTGCTGGCTTGTCTTTAGGCAGTATGATTGTCAAGGCTACCTGCTGCTCAAAATTTACAGAAAGAATGAAACATAGGATGTTGACAAAATAGTACATTGAAGTTCCTGTTGTCCCTTTTGAAAGTTTGCTCAGGGAAGTAGCAAGCTCCTTCCTAGAACCTCCATAGGAAGGTTCAATGCCTCCCTGTGTGTCCTGTTTCATGAAAATGTTAGCAGTTCTATACAATGCTTGCTGTAAATCCTGGTCCAGGCCTCCATCTTTGGAGGTCTTTCCCTGTGTCCCTTGAGCCTTGACCAGAAAGAAAGGTTAAGACCAGTCCCCCAGGCTATTTAAACTGCTCCCCAAAAAATCTGAACACATGATTTTCCCTCTTTCCCCTGGTGGTCACATTGGTGGCTTTCTGGTTGCCCTCAGGGCCACCCAAGAGCTCAGGATTTCAACTAAACCTAGGTACTTTTTAGTTGGGTCTGATTTGGTTAGATTAGGATTATTTGCATTAGCAGAGAGTTCATGTTAGAAAATAGTCCTAACATCTTGGAGGACACACCAGGGAGGTGGCCTCTCTCATGGCCCTGGCCCTTTGTTTTGAAAGCTCCCTTGTCCCCTGAGCTCTCCACACCAGGCTAAAACCAGCTCCCAGACTACAGCAACTGCATCTTGGTAAGCCCCTTTTTCTTGTCCATGCTATAGGGTTTTGGGGGACTCCTTCGTGTTTACTTTTGTCGATTATTGGGCTTATGTTGAAGAAATGATCTGCGACAAGAGCCTGATCTAAGCGGCTGACCAGCCTTAGGTGTGGTGAATTTTGTTTGCTTTAGGGATGCCTAAATTCTGTTTTCACAGCCCCATTCTGACCTAAGAGCTATTTTGGTAGATGTGCTGTAATAGTCTTGAACCAAACATTTGGACATAGACTTTTAAAATGGGTGTTTGCAATTCGAAGCCAGATCTGCTATGACCCTTGGAATGCCTCTTACAAAATCTTTATAAATAGGGACTGTTTGATACAATCTGTCCAGAACGTCTAATTTCCCTATGCACTAAGATTCGGCCTCAATACTATCTTGACAATGGGTTGTGTTGGCCACCAGAGGGAAGGCTTGAGCTTTCTGTCCTTAGAGACCTAGAAAATTTTTCTAGCAGTGGGGACAAATGGACAGAGGTCTCTTATGTCCATGGTATTTGGGCTCTGAGCTCTTGCCCCTCCCTCAGTAGCCAGTATCTGACAGCACCAATCTTGGTTGCTAGAGTTGTGCCAGTCACAGATCCACACTGGGACTACCAACCTGGTCAAAGCGGCCAACAGAGATGGGACATCATGGTTTGTTGCCTCATTCAGGGTATGGAAATAGTCTCGGACAAAGTAGTTAATTTTGACAAACTTCAAGAGATTACACAGCTAGCTGATGAAAACCCAGCCATTTTTTAAAAATTGGTTACAAGAGACCATGGTGCAGTATACCAGGCTAGATTTGGCCTCCCCCATGGTAGCCATTTTCCAGGCTGATGGGGAAGCTCAACCAATCACATCTGGTTAGGGTGTGGCCACCTGGAGCCCTGGTAGAAAAACTGGGAGATGCAGGCAAACTCGCTCTCTCTCTACACTGTGCTCATTGGACCATTTCAGATTTCAGACCTCCCACTCTGGTATCATGAGTTACCCCTTTTTCAATTATTAAAAATATAACTGTTGTTCTTGAGCTGGTCTGGTTATTTATTGTACCGACCGAATACGTGAACACCTGGCTACCCATTTTATTTATCAGTCGGCAACAGATATTAAAAAAAAAAGCAAAGAAAGGTAGAGGAGAATCCCCAAATCCCTATATACAAGAATTGGTGAAAATGGCCTTTAAAGTTTTTAATGCCTGAGAAGAAGCAGTTGAGTGTTCCTGACAGACAAGGCTGTAACAGATGGTGACTCTGCAGGGTCAAGTCTTAGCAGCTGCCCTAAGGCCACTGGAAGGGGGACAAGGGAAGTCAACCACAAGGCTCTATCCCAGCAGAGCCCAGGCTAAGTCAACCTCACCCCTCCCAGGCAGGCTGCTTCAAGTGTGCTCTAAATGGCCATATGGCACGATATTGCCCTGAACCTCCTATGAGGCCATGCCCTAATCTTCCAGCAACCTAGACACTGGAAATCACAATTCCCCCATGCAGGCTCATCCTCTATGCCATTCCATGGAGGTATAGGCTCACCAACATTGGAAAGTGAGACTAACCCAGCCTTTGAACTTCTCAGCCTTGCAGAGGATTGATGCAGTCCAGACTTGGTAATGTCCATAACCCTTTCCAAGCCTTAGGTAAAGCTACAGGCAGCAGGTAAGTCCATTCCTTTTCTTTTGGACACAGGAGCTACCTATTCTGTTTTAACATCTCACTTGAGCCCTCACCAAGTTATGGGGGTAGACAGGACCTGTTCCATCCCACTTAAAACTTTGCCACTGCCCTGCTTTCTTGCAGGACAGTTTTTCTCTCAATCTTTCTTAGTGATACCTGCTTACCCAGCACCTTTACTGGGTCGAAATATTCTCAGCAGCTTTGGGGCCACATTCACTTTGGTCCCCACACACTCTCCTAAGTCACATTTTCTTCTAACTTTAATAGCCTCATTGGATCCTACCCCAGACTGTTCTGTTCCTACTCTTCCTGATCCAGCAGATCCCCAAGTGTGGGAAAATTCTACTTCTGTGATTTCTACTCACCACCAGCCCTATTGTGCTCACCTCTTGGTTCAAGACCTCTGCCTCATAAATAAAGCAGTCATTCCAATTCACCCTCTGGTTAACAATCCTTACAATCTCCTGTCTAATGTCCCTCCTACCACCTCCTCTTTTAGAACTAAAAGATGCCTTATTTACTGTCCCTTTATACCCTGACTCATACTTCCTCTCTATCTTCACCTAGGAGGACACCCTTACTCTTGGTCCTTCAGACAACTTACATGGACTATTCTCCCTCAGGGTTTTCAGGACAGCCCCCATTTCTTTGGCCAAGTTCTGGCTTGAGATCTCTCAAACTTTGATGCAAGCTTCAGCATGCTCCTTCAGTACATGAATGACATACTTCTCTGCAGTTCTACATTGTCTCTGTCCCAAGAGGCAACCTCTGTGCTCCTGAACTTCCTTGGATCCCTGGGATATTGAGCCTTACCAGCTAAAGCTCAGTTGTGCTCTCCTATAGTGGTATATTTGGGTGTTCAACTTAGCCCGGGGTCTAAGACCCTCACCTCTGACAGGGTCCAGGCACTGTGGGATTTACAACTTCCAATCACAGGGCTCAGATCCTCTTCTTTTTGGGTCTGCTAGGGTTCTTTTACCATTGGATCCCTAACTTTTCCATTACAAGCAAGCTTCTGTACCAGTCAGCCAGGGAGATGCCCATGGGACCTCTCACCCACCAGGCCATTGTCCATCCCCCCTTCTCTCTACTGCTAGATGCCCTTCTAACAGCTCCTGCTCTTGCTCTTTCAGACCGCACAAAGCCTTACCATCTCTATACAGATGAGAGGTCAGGAGTGGCCACGGAAATTCTAACCCAACAGGCTGGACCTTTGAATCATGCTATTTCCTTTTTAATCAAACAGCTGCACCTCACTGCCTGTGGGTGGCAACCATGCCTGAGAGCCCTAGTAGAAGCATCCGAACTCACTCAGGAGGCTCTCAAGATCACCTTGTCCAGGCCAATCATGGTATATTCCATCCACTGCCCCTCAGACCTTCTGAGATACTCCTCTCCCCACCCCCCCCTCTCTCTCTCTATCTCTCTCTCTCTCTCTCTCTCCCCCCTCCCTCCCTCCTCTTTCCGCTTGAGACTTCACAAGTTAAGGCTTTTCACTTATGTTTGTAGAAAACTCCCAAATTACTTTGGCTTCCAACCCTGCCCTCAGCTGTGCAAATCTCCTTTCTGTTCCCTCCCCTTCTGGTACCTCCTTTTACTCTTGCCCAGAGGCTGTAGAGGCTTTAACCTCACCCCAGCTAGGTCTCCTAGATCAGCAACTTGCAGATCCCCAACTCACCCTGTTTGTTGATGGAAGTTTCCTTTGGAAAAATCAGGAAATCACCAGGCAGCATATGCAGTGGTCACTTCCATTGACACAATCAAAGCAACCCGCCTGCCAATGGGAACCTCATCACAAAAGGCTGAATTAATTGCCTTGACTAGGGCACTCCAAATAGCCAAGGGCCAATAGGCTAAGATCTATACTGACTTTAAATAGGCCTTCTTAATAGTCCATACTCATTGTGCACTCTGGAAAGAAAGGAGCTTCCTTACTACCAAGAGCATTCTCATAGTTAATGGCCCCCTTATAGTCAACCTTTTGGAGGCCCTCCACCTCCCTACAAAAGTAGCCATTATGCTCTGTAGGGGAAAACCAGTCCTCAAAGGACCCAATGGCCTTAGGCAATGCCAAGGTTGACTCAGTGACCTGCTGGCTGGCCTCCAGTTCCTCAGATTCCACAGAATATATTTTGTTTTTAACTCCCTCTTATAAGCTCTGTTACCAACCTAAAGAGGAGGATGAGCTTATTAAAAGGGGCAAGGCACAAAAACAAAGGATGGATGGTTCTATTTAAATAACTGTCTCACTCTTCAAGACCAGGCACTGTCAATCATTTTAGACATCCACCAGACCCAATCGTGTGCCCAGGCCAACCCACAGGGGCATCTCCACATACATCAGTCTCTACACCAACTTCATGGACAACAACCAGGCAAATATTGGCATGTTAATTTCACACATATGCTTAATCATAAAAAAACTCCATTATCTCTTACCACTTGTGGACGCTTTTGCAGAATGGCCTCCAGGGAAATGGTAGATTGTTGACTGAAGTACTCTTGGACGACATCAATTCTCAGTTTGGCATCCCGTGGATCATCCAAATGGACAATAGTTCAGCCTTCACTTCTAGGATCATGGAGTTTGTGTCAGAAGCTCTCAACATCTCCTGGAAATTCCACATCCCCTACCATCCACAATCCTCAGAAAAGGGTCAATGAACTCATCAAACAACTAACCAAGCTCTCCATTGAACTCAGCTTATCTTGGCACTCCCTTTTCCTCATTGCTCTTACTCGCCTCAGGGTCACCCCACATTCCCCTATGGGCCGGGACACTTTTGAGCTGCTTTATGGAAGGCCTTTCTCCTTAACCATTACCTCACAGTCAGTCCAAACTCTCCACTGGCAGGGTATCTCCCCTACCTCTCCCTTCTGAAGTCCCTTCTCCCTTCACATGCTGACTGTTGTCTACCTGCCCCCACACCAGTGGACCCTAATGCCCCTGAACCTGCCCTGGTCTCCCCAAAGGACAGAGTACTCCTCAAATAGCTAACTTCTTGGTCTCTTGAACCTCTATGAACAAGACCTCACACAGTGATCTTCACCACCCCCTCAGCTGCCAAGCTACTGAGACAGCCATGCTAGTACCATCTCTCCAGGCTCAAGCAGGTACCTGCTCAGGACACTTGGTCTGTCCAGCAGCCAGGACCTTCCACACTCTGGTTTTCCAAGATTCCACAATGAAAGGCCTACCTGCTTCTCATCCTGGCACACTGATCTTTGGTGATACATGTAGCATGAGTGGGGCCGGCCTGTTTGTTGTTGTGGTTTTTGTTCTGTAACATGAACATGGTGGCTTGTTTGTTTTTCTGTTCAACCCAGTACCCCCAGGTGTTTAGCCCCAAAGAAAATCACACATAGGTCTCCATAAATAATAAGCTGATTGGCTCATTAGCTCTAGCCTCTCACTGGCTAACTCTCACATCTTGATTAACCCATTTTTCTGGTCTATGTTAGCCATGTGGCTCAGTACCTTTTTTCAGTGGGGCAGATCACATGCTGCTGTTTCGGTGATCTCGGCAGGAGTGGGAGGAATCAACTTCCTTTTTCCCAGAATTCTCCTGTTCTCATTACATCATTTCTGCTTCCTGTCTGGTTTTCCAGCCTATACTTCCTGCCTGGCCAATCAGCGTTTATTTATAATATGATTGACAGAATACAGGCAGTTCTCCTGCACCACTTCCCCCTCTTTAAAAAAAAATGGAAAATATCCATAGTCCATTTTTTGGGAATGTGGGCATAGTTTTTCCGGCTACTTCCAGCTGGTTGGGGGCACTGATAAGCTTTGGGGACCTAAAGAAAATTTAGAGTTATGATCAAGTCCTGACTGAAGTATCCTGTAAGTCTTGGTCATCTCAGGCATCAGTCTTGAACCTGTTCTGGTTGAAGAACTTTGACATCTGGGCCATCTATTCTTTGTGGAGACTTCTCAGGTGGTCTTCCTTGATCAAACTGGATTTTTCTTAACTCTGAATAAATCCACAGCCTCTCATTTTCTGTGGAAACAAAAGCAAAATCTCTTTGCCAAAGTAACATACCTTTTGACTTCAACTGTGAAGTCAAGGTATTTTCAAAATACTTATCTGCAGCATGTATAAGCAAATATCTTTTAGCAGCTATTCCTCCTTCCCCAGCAGCATTCAAACAATTCAAAGAGAGCATAATAGCATACAGTATCAAGATTATCTGTATATTTTCTATCTTTATGCAGCTTTATTTTAACCTCTATTTCTTTATTTTTACTCTTACTTTACTCTTTTGGCTTTTTGAGACAGGTTCTCTGTATATCTTTGTCCTGGAATTCCCTCTGTAAACCAGGCTATCCTTGAACTCACAGATATCCGTCTGTCTCTGCCTCCCAGGCTACTCACCTTCTTATTTTCCTTTTTTTTTTTTAAAGAGGGGAAGTAGTGCGGGAGAATTGTCTGTATTCTGTCAATTATGTTATAAATAAACCCTGATTGGTCAGGCAGAAAATATAGGTGGAAAAACCAGACAAGAAGTAAAAATGATGTAAAGAGAACGGGAGAATTCTGGGAAGGAGGAAGTTGATTCCTGCCTCTCCTTCCCAGATCATCAAAGCAACAGGATGTGATTGGCCTCACTGAAAAAGGTATTGAGCCACATGCCTAACATAGATCAGTAAAATGTGTTAATCAAGATGTGAGAGTTAGCCAGTGAGAGGCAAGAGCTAATGGGCCAATCAGCTAATAATTTATGGAGATCTGTGTGTGATTTTCTTTGGGGTTAAACAGTTGTGGGGGTACTGGGCAGGACACAAAACAACAAACAAGCAGTCCTTCCCCCCATTCACATTACAGATACAAACAAGACAGGTAATAAAAATATTTTCTTTTTTTCCTAGACACATTCCTTCTTACCTCCCACAAAAAAACAGATGTGGATGGCAGTGAACAGGATGCCTTCTCAGCTACACCTCTTGCTGAGCATGAACCCAGCAACATCCAGCTCTCCCCCTCCCCCATATCACCTCATGCCTACAGGAAGTATCCAGACTTGAGTCCAAACTTCTTTTTCCAAAGAGAGCCTAAATGTTAGTCATAAATATTACCTCAGCTTCCTGTCAACCCTTATACATTCTAAAATGTAAATCCTTGTCTCTGGCCTCGATCTTTGAAGACCTAGTTCCTGTGCCCCTTGAACCTTGACCCCTCCCCAGGAAAGATCAAGACCACTCCCCTAGGCTATTTAAATTGCCCTCCCAAATAAACATGGGGCTTTTCCCCCTTTCCCCAGTGGTCATGTTGGCAGCTTTCCAGTTTCCATTAGGGTCACCTGTAAGTGCAGGAGTCCAATTAAACCTGGATATTTTTTAGTTTGGTCTGATTTGGTTTGATTTGGGTTATTTTGCATTGGCAGAGAGCTCATGTTAGAAAATATCCTGTGCATCCATCAGGGAAAGAACTTGGGAACTTCTACGTAGTAAGAGCATAGTGCTAAAACATATTCTCTCTTTTTTTTTTCAGCTTCTATTTTGGCTTTGTAGACATCCATCAAAAACATTTCCAGTTATCCTCCCTGTTTAAAAAAAAAAGGTGAATCTGAGAGAAGGCTGTCTGTTATGGAAAATTATATAAGACAGCCATAGATTCAGTTTTGAATGCATACAGTATATAGTAAGCAAAGCAAAAAAAAAAAAAAAACACACAAAAAAGCAACAAGGATGGCAATTAGCAAATATACAGAAGGAGTAGCAGCAGTATTACAACAAAACATCATCAAATTATGTCCTTACAATATCCAAGCAGGAAAGCCTAGGGAAACCCTGCTGAAACAGCCATGCTAGAGTTCCTGATTTAGATTCCTAGACAGAGCACAAGGTTCTCGCCAAGCATAAATTACTAGCTTCTCATTGTCATGACAGATATTTTTATACTATGAGACGAACAATAGTAGCCTCTGTGGGAAACAGTTTATCTTTTAGCTATTCTCAGTGGAGTAGTATTTTTAATATTGTTAGCTATTAGTTATACTCTTTTTCCCACTACTATAGGGGCAGCAGGCCAGCCTGGCTCAGGAGAAAATTTCCGAAGACACTTGAAATAAACATACTAGGGTTAAGGTAAGGAAATAATCTCCTCATTTCTAGAGTGAACATTCAATGATCAAAAATAATATGACAATTTGTCAAAATGTTACATGGGTTTATTACAGAATGCTTTCTAGGGACACACAGTGATACAGGAAGACCAATATTCTACTGTTCCTGCTTCAACACTAACCTCACATCCCTGCTCTGAGAAGATCTCACGTGGGCATTAACAGCTATTCACAATTCACTTTATCCTCTGCTTATCTTCTGAGAAGGTGGCATCTCTTAGATGTCACCCATGGGAGGTGCTGTGGAACCTTTGCACCAGAGCAGAAGTGCATTGCTTAAAAAAGCTCTGGCAAGCTTAGAAAAGACAAGGGTGCCTCAGGATGAAACAGTGCTGTGTTGACTCTACTGCGTGATTTTTAGAGGCATTCACATTCCTTTTTTTTCCTAATGATAACCTAAGTCATAGATTGGGAATAGTCTCCCATTACATACAACTGACAATAAACCAGCTGCATGCCAAATCCAAGCATTTGTGATTCAAAGACTCTGCATTATTTTTAGTCAATTGTTTTGGTCATCGTAGCAAAACCTTTATCTGCAAACTGAGAAAAATATTTACATTTCCCATGACTTTGTCACAACAACAAATGACATATACAGGGGCACAACATAGGTCAGCAAATGATGCCTCAGTTTTTCTAGGTGTGTGTATTTGTGTGTGCACCTGTATATGTGTGTGTGTGAATGTGTGTGTTAGTGTATGAATGTTTGTTTGTAATATGAATTTGTGGAGTGTGTGTCTGTGTATATATGTGTGAGTGTGTGGTATATGTGTGATTATGTGATTGTGTGTGGTGTGAGTGTATGTATGTATGTGTGCAAATTTGTGTATAAGTATGTGTGTATATGTGGTATCGGTAATTACAGGTAGATGCTAGGAGTCAAACTTTAGTATCATTCCACAGAAGCCATATACATATACAGCTTTGTTGAGGTAGGATTACTCACGGGCCTAGAGCTCAGAATTTCCCCTAAACATATTGGCCAACAACCATGGGGTCCACTCTGCCTCTGGCTTCTGGGTGCTAGGACATAAGAGCATGGAACTTCGCCTAGCATTTTGTTTTACAAGGACTGAAATCAGATTTGTATCACAAGTACTCTGTGGGCTCAGTCATCTCTCTACCCTTCTGATAAAACATTACAGTCCACTGATGACAATATTTGACTCATTTCAGAGCTCCACCCTCATTTTTATTTTGATAAAATGTAAAGAACAAAGTTCATTGTGTTTTATTGTTTTTATTGAGCTACATATTTTCTCCACTCTCCTCCCTTCCCCTTTCCTTTATTTCTACCCTCTCACATGGTTTCTGTCCTCCCAACTTGCTGTGGGACAATGGTCTTGTACTTTGTAAAGATTTGACACTTGTATTTTAATAAAAGGCTGATTGGCCAGTATCCAGGCAGAAATGATAGGCATGGCAACCAGACAGGAAGTAGAAGTGGGGCAATCAGGCAGGAAATAGAAGGGGACAATGAGTACAGGAGAATCCTGGGGAAAAGAAAGCTCAGTATGCAGTATTCATCCATACACAGAAGAAGTAAGAGGAGACTGTCATGCTGATAAAAGGTACCAGGCCACATGGTTAACACAGATAAGAACTATGGGTTAATATAAGTCATAAGAGTTAATAAGAATGTAAGTTCAAGGCCATCCTGGTCTGCAAAAGCTAGTTCTAGGACAGGCACCAAAGCTACAGAGAAACATGGTCTTGAAAAAAAAATGAGTTAATAAGAAGCTTGAGACAATAGGCCAACCAGTTTATAATTAACGTAGACATCTGTGTGTTTCTTTGGGACTGATGGGATTGAATGGCTGTGGGACGATGCTGGACATAAAACCTCTGGCAACAAATGGTGACAACATGAACAACTGTACCCACATAAAACCTAAAAAAGCTTGGAAAGTAATTCTAGACACAAAAGAACAGAGTTAAATATGGCTTCTTGATATCAGTATTTTCTTGGGTTGGAGAGGCTGAGAAGCAAGCTTGCTAGAAGCAAGCACATCTCTTTTAAGAGAGGCTTCCTGACTCAGCTTTACCTGCACACACCTTGCAACCCTTTTAAAAGACTCTACCACTAAGCACTTAAATTGTGTTTATGAATAGCCAACAGCATGTTTCTTGGTGGTGGCAGGAATCTTGAAACTCCATAAAGTTGTGGCAATAAACAATGCTCTCACCAGTACCTTCACCATGAAGATAGAATCTCAGAAAGCCAAGGAATGGTCTGGCTCCAACAGTCAACATCACAGCTTTAATCCTAGAAATATCACTTAGCAAATTAATGACTCATATGGTCTGAAAAGAAGAGATACAGTAATGATAGTTTCAGACAAAAAAAAAAGCCTCTAAAGAGTTTATACTGTATTTAAAAATAAATGTAGGCTTGGGAGAGAAAAAAAGGATAAAGTCCTTAAAATAAAAAAGCAAAAAAGAGAGTAGTTGAGTGTGGAACACACCTTTAATCCCAACACTTGGGAGGCAGAGGCAGGCAGATCTCTGTGTGTTCAAGGACAACTTGTCTACAGAGTGAATGTCAGGACAGCCAAAGATACACAGAGAAACCTAGTCTCAACAAAAGAAGAAAAAGAAAAAAAATAGTTTAAATTAAGCTACTTATAGATGGAAAATACACAGACAGTCTGGATACTTCATATTATTGTGCTATCTTTGAATTGTTTGATGGCTGAGCAAGGAGCAACAGCTGCTAAAAGACGTTGATTATAATGATGCTGTATTAATCCAAGATAGGTATTTTGAAAATGCTTTGACTTCAAAATTGATGTTAAAAGATGTGTTTACTTTGGAGAAGAGATTTTGTTTTTGTTTCCACAGGAAATGAGAGGCTGTTGACTAATTCTGGGGTAAGAAAAATCTAGTTTAATCAAAAAAGACCCCCCTGAAAAATTTCTGATAGGAGCAGATGGCCCAGATGTCTGAGTTCTACATTCAGAACAGATTCAAGACTGCTACCTGAGATAGTCAAGCCTCACAGGATACTCAAGTCAGGACTTAAATTTAATTCTAAATTTTCTTCAGGTACCCATAAGATTATCAGCACCCCCAATCAGTAATAAGTAGCCAGGAAATCAATGCACACACACACATTCCCAAGAAATGGACTATGGATATTTTTCTTTATTTTGTGTATTGGTAACAAGTTGTTATTGGTAATGGTGAGGAAGAAAGCTAAACAAGGGAGATTAGATTCAAAATTCTTGCTTTAAAAAAAGTGGGAAGTGCTGTGGGACAATGGTTTTATACTTTGTAAAGGTTTGTCACTTATATTTTAATAAAATTCTGATTGACCAGTAGACAGGCAGAAAGTATAGGCAAAGCAACCAGACAGGAAGTAGAGGTGGGGCAACCAGGCAATAAATAGAGGCAGGGCAACAAGAAGAGGAGAATTCTGGGAAGAAGAAAGCTTGGTCAGCAGTCGTTATCCAGACACAGAAGAAGCAAGATGAGTCTGCCTCATTGATAAAAGGTACCAAGCCATATGGTTAACATAGACAAGAAATATAGGTTAATATAAGTTATAAAAGTTAATAAGAAGCCTGAGCTAATAGGCCAACCAGTTTATAGTTAATGAACACCTCTGTGTTTCTTTCTGACTGAATGGCTGTGAAACCAGGCTGGACAGGAAACCTCTGCAAATGCCAATTTACTCAGGAGAGCTTTCCTTTTTCTAGTTCTCATATAGAACAGATCTATGTATGTCTCTCTTAGGATCCTCATTGTTGTCTAGGTTCTTTGGGATTATTGTAAATTGTAGGCTGATTTTGTTTGCTTATGTCTAAAAGCCACTTATGAGTAAGTACTTATGATATTTGTCTTTCTGGGTCTGGGTTACCTCACTCAATATGATGTGTTCTAGATCCATATATCTGTCCACAAATTTCAAGATGTCAGTAATTTTTTTTCTATTGTGTAGTATTCTATTGTCTAAATGTACCACATTTTCCTTATCCATTCTTTGGCTGAGGGTTATTTAGGTTGTTTCCAGGTTGTGGCTATAACAAACAATGCTGATATGAGCATAGTTGAGTACATGTTTTTTTCTCACGATTGAGCATCCTTTGGATATATACCCAAAAGTGGTATTTCTGGGTCTTGAGGAAGATTGATTCCTAATTTTCTGAGAAATTGCCATACTGATATACAAAGTGGTGGTACCAGTTTATACTCCCACCATGAATGCAGGAGTGTTCACTTTATTCCACATCATTTCCACAATAAGTTGTCATCAAAGGTTTTGATCTTGGTCATTCTTACAGGTGTAAGATGAAATCTCAGAGTTGTTTTGATTTCATTTCTCTGATGACAAAGGATGTTGAGAATTTCCTTAAGTGTCTTTCAGCCAATTTTAGATTTCTCTGTTGAGGGTTCTCAGTTTATGTCAGTACCCATTTTTAATTGAATTATTTATTCTTTTGCTGACCAACTTCTTGAGATCTTTGTATATTTGGAAATCAACCCTGATGTGAAGTTAGTGAAAATCTTTTCCCATTCTGTAGGTTGCCATTTTACCTTGTTGACTGTGTCCTTTGCTTTACAGAAAATTTTCAGTTTTAGGAGGTCTCATTTATTAATTGTTTCTGTCAGTGTCTGTGCTACTTGGGTTATATTAAGGACATGGTCTTCTGTTCCAATGCATTTGAGTGTATTTCCCACATTCTTTTCTATGAGTTTCATTGTGGTTGGGCTTATGTTGAGGTCTTTTATCCATTTGGACTTTTGTTTTGTGCATGGCAATCAATATGGATATATTTTTATTCTTCTACATGTTAATAACCAGTTATGTCACCATCATTTCTTGAATATGCTTGCTTTTTTACATTTTATATATTTTGCTTTTTTGTCAAAATCAGGTGTTTATAGATGTGTGGATTATGATTCAGTTCCATTGGTACTCCTTTCCAATTTTATGCCAGTACCAGGCTGTTTTCAGTGCTCTAGCTCTGTAGTAGAGTTTGAAGTCTGGAATTGTGATGCCTCCATTTTTTTTATTTTGGATTGTTTTGGCTATACTGTGGGGTTTTTTTGTTGTTTTTACATATGATGTTCAGTACTGTACTTTTGAGGCCTGTGAAGAATTTTTCTGGGTATGATATTGAATATGTAGATCTCTTTGGTAAGATTGCCATTTTTACTGTGTTAATTCTACCTACCTAAAAGCATGAGAGATCTTTCCATTTTCTGGTGTCCTCTTAAATTCCTTTCTTCAAAGATGTGAAGTTCTTCTCATACAGGTGTTCCACTTGTTTGGTTAGAGTTACTCCAATATATTTTATGCTATTTGTGACTATTGTGAAAAGTTATTTTTCTCTGATTTCTTTCTCAGCTCATTTATCATCTCTGTAAAGAAGCACTTCTATTTGTGTGTGTGTATGTGTGTGTGTGTGTGTTAATCTTAAATCCTGCTACATTACTGAAGGTATTTATGAGCTGTAGAAATTTCTTGGTTGAATTTTTGAGGTCACTTATATAAACTATCATAACATCAGCAACTAGTGAGAGATTGACTTCTTAATTTCTGATTTGTTTCCCTTTGATGTCCTTTTGTTGTCTTATTGCTCCAGCTAGAACCTCAAGAACTATATTGGATAGATATGGAAAAAATGGACAACCTTGACTTGTTCCTGATTTTAGTGAGATCACCTTGAGTTTCTCCCCATTTAGTTTGATGTTGGCTGTTGGCTTGCTGTGTATTACCTTTATTATGTTTAGGCTTGTTCCTTATATTCCTGCTCTCTCTAAGACCTCATGAAGGGATATGGTATTTTGTTGAAGGTTTTTTAAACATCTATGAAAGGACCATGTGGTTATTTTTTTTTTCAGTTTGTTCATATGGTGGATGACATTGATAGATTTTTGTATATTTAACATGCCTCCATCTCTGGGATGAAGCCTAATGATCATGGTGCATTATTTTTCTGACCTGTTCTTAGATTCAGTTTGCCAATATTTTATTGAGTATTTTTGCATCAATGTTAATGAGTGAGATTGGTCTGTTATTCTATTTCTTACTAATGTTTTTATGTGGTTTGGGAATCAAGTTAATTGTAGCCTCATAAAAAAAGTTTGGCAATATTTATCCTGTTTCTATTGTGTGAAACAACTTGAAGAATATTTGTATTAGTTCTTTGAAAATCTTGTTGAATTTTGAGATGGAACCATCTGGTTCTGGGCTTTTTTGTTTGTTTGTTTGAGGGGCTTTTTGACCTTCCTCCATCAGCTTTTGATGACTGTTTCTATTTCTTTAGTACTTATAGGTATATTTAATTTCCTTATCTGGTCTTGATGTAATTTTGGTAAGTGACATTTATCCAGAAAGTTGTCAATTTCATGTTCTATAAGCTTCTTGTATCTTCATAGGCATAACTTTCTTTAGGTTGGTAAAGTTTTCTTCTATGATTTTGTTAAATTTATCTTCTTTGTGCTTTTCATATGGACTTTTTTTTTCTTCTATCCCTATTCTTAAGTTTGGTCTCTTCATTGTTTCTTATATTTTCTAGATATTTTGTGTTATGCTTTTGTTAGATTTAATGATTTCTTTGACCAATGAGTCTATTTCCTCTATTGTATCTGCAACACTTGAGATTCTCTCTTCCATCTCTGTGAATTCTATTCATTTTTTTAAATTACCATTTCTATAATTCCCTCAGTTTGTGTTTTCTTATTGTCTCTATTTTGGTTTTCATGTCTTGAGTAGTTTCTTTTATCTGTTTAATTGCTTTTCTTGATTTTCTTTAAAGGATTTTTTAATGTCTTCAATTTTTTTGTTAGTCTTTTTCTCCATTTTTTTGAGGAAACTTTTTATTTCCTCTTTAAGGTCCTCAAACATTCTCCTAAAGTTAATTTTTACATTATTTTCCTCTGCTTCATCTATATTTGGTTGTTCAAGTCTTGCTATTGTAGGGCCACTGGTTTTTACTGATGTCATGTTTCTTTTTATGGTGTTGCATGTGTTCCTAACCTCATTTACCCATCTTTTCTTCTGGTTTAGTTGGGGCTGTCTGTGATTCTGGTTATCAGTCTTGCAGGTGTCAGTAGATCCAAGGCTCAGATGGTTCCCCTTTGAGGTGCATTCAGGGCCATGATTCCAGTCACCTTAGAGGTCACTCTTGTTCCTGAAGGTCACTCAGCACTCCTGGGGGTTGCTCTGCAATACCAAGTGTTGCTTGGGCCTGTTCCCATGGTGGCTGCTTGCTTGGGGCTGGTTATTCCTGCTGAGGTCTTGAGCCTGCTCCAGCAAAAGTCACTGACTCAGACCTGCTCTCTAGGAGGTCACAAGATGGTTGTTCCTCATGGTACATTCAGAACCAGTTATCCTGGAGGTCCCTCAGTGCTCCCTGGGGTCATTCTGCAATACCAGGGGTTGTTTAGGCCTGCTTCCATGGAGGTAGTTTGCTTGGGGTTGCTCTTGCTTAGGTTGCTGCCTTGGGCCTGCTCTGGCAGAGGTTTCTGTCTCATGCCTGCTTTGGCTGAGAGGTCACTAATTCATCTGGCCCCACAAAGATATCTGGCTCCAGCCTGCTCCCTTGGCAGTCACTCCCTTGTACCTGCTCCTGTGGAGGTCTGCTGTGGGACAATGTTTTTGTAACCTGTAAACATTTGTCACTTGTACTAGTTTAATAAAATGCTGATTGGCTAATAGCCAGGCAGGAAATATAGGCAAGGTGACAAGAACAGGAGAATTCTGGGAAGAGGAAAGGCTCAATGTCCAGTCATTACCTAGACACAGAGTAAGCAAGATGAAAATGCCTCACTGATATAAGTACCAAGGCATGTGGATAACACAGACAAGAATTATGGGCTAATGTAAGATATAAGAAGCCTGAGCTAATAGGCAACCAGTTTATAATTAATGTAGGCCTCTGTGTGTTTCTTTGGGACTCCACAGCTCTGGGACCAGGTGGGACAGAAACCTTTGTCAACAGAGGTAGCTGTCTCAGGCCTGCTCCCACAGAGGTCTCTGGCTCAGGCCTGTTCCCTCAGTGGTAGCTCCCTCGTACCTGCTCCTGTGGTCATTGCCTCAGGCCTGTTCAGGCTGAGGTAGCTGACTTAAGCCTGCTGAGGTCATTGGCTCAGGCCTGTTCCCACAGATGTTCCTGGCTCAGGCCTGCTCCTTTGGAGATCCCTGACCCATATCCAGTTCTACAGAGGTCTCTGGCTCAGGTCTGCTCTCTCAGCAGTGGCTCCCTTTTACTATGTTCATTATTTTAAGTGTTCAGTTTAGGGATATATAGCATTGTTCTACAGCAACCTCCTGCTTCCATGTTTTTTCTTCTCCTTAAACTGAACATCTGTGCCCATCAAATAGATAATAATTCTCCATTCTCCTTTCCACGCACCCTCAAGCAATTGCCCTTGTACCCTCTTACTATGTCATACAAATAAACCAGTCAGCCTTAAAAAGGAGTTTAGATTACAATCATGAGACCTGGCAGACAAGCACAGGTGTTACATTCTCACAACCAGAGGGTGAGCAACGAAAGACACTCTGCTTACTTATGAAAAGTGATGCTTCTCCACTTTCTGCCAAAGCCGTTTCCACTTTCATCTTGCGTAAGACAGATTGACCCTCAGACAGACGAATTCTCAAAGGCCCTTTTGAGCAGTCAAAGTTCCTGGGAGACCATGGCTGAGACAGATTTACCATTCTGACTAGTCAGCACTGTCATGAGTGCTCATATTTCCTCCTCTGTGGTAGATGCTGCACTCAAAGAGAGATCTGGCTCTCTGCATCAGCCTGACATTCAGGTGTCAGTGAGCTGAGCCACAGCTTCTGTATATCTGGGAGCTCTGCCACCTTGTCTTTGGCTTAGAAGAGCAATCATTGTGATTGTGAGATCAAGGTTTGACCGAGGAAAATTCCTTTCATGAGCAACCATGAAAAACAACTTAATACTTGGTTGGTATGAAACTTAATGTTAGTGTCCTGCACAAAAAATTACACTAAAATGAGAAGCAAGAAAATGCCATTTAGAAGGCAGATCTTAGGGCTAGAGAGATGGCTCAGTGGTTAACAGCATTGCCTGCTCTTCCAAAGGTCCTGAGTTCGGTTCCTAGCAACCACATGGTGGCTCACAACCATCTGTAGTGAGGTCTGGTGTCCTCTTCTGGCCTGAAAACATACACACAGACAGAATATTGTATACATGGTAAATAAATACAATATTTTTTTAAACAAGAAGGCAGATCTTAGAAGGTGATTAGATGGTGAGCTACTGTCCACATGAATGAAATCCACACAGTTACAAATGAGGAAACTTCTCTTTTCACCATGTAAAGGTGGAATATGAACACAACTTTATTCTTTCTTTATTTTATTTTATCTTTGAAGTAGGATCTCATATAGCAAAGGCTGGCTTTGTACTTGATATATAGTCAAGGATAACCCTCAACTTCTGAACCTACTACCTCTACTATCTGAGGACTGGGACTACAGGAATGCACGACATCTATTTTTAAAATGTGTTAGAGATCTAACCAAGGCCTTCCTGCCATGCATGAGGGGCAAGAACTCTTTCTTGGGAGTTTGGTAAGAGCCTAGTCACCTTGGTACCTTCCTTGTAGACTGCCAACAAAAAGGCACAAACAACAACATCAACAAAGTTTTGTGGCTCATAAGACAGGGAAAAAGAAGGCAGTCAGCTGGTGAGATTGTAGGAATTTATTAAAGCACATTGGGATTTGAAGTTAAAAGTTTCCATCCCCATATTCTGTCTGTTCCCATTAGAGATATTCTTTTAGGAAGTTCACAAGAGACTGGGGGCTTCTGCCCAGCCAACCAGGTAAGCCCCAGGCCAGTGAAGACCCTATCTCCAAAATATGAAGGTCTATGGTTCCTGAAGAATGTCATAATCACCTGACATTGTTTTCTATTCTTCATTCATTTATACACTCATACATCTGAATACCTGTGAACACACACACACATACACACACACACACACACACACACACACACACACATAGAGCAGGGGGGGTTTCATTCTTCATTCTACTATCTTAAAGCAAATGAAGACAAATAAGCAAAAGTGGATGCCATGTCACACAGTCTTTCAAATACTTATGTCATTCTTTCAGTAATAATGATCTCACATCCAAAATATAGCAAAGAAATTCAATATTGAGTGAATAAAATTGTTTTAAAGTCCTTTGTGTGCTGAGATAATGAACTTCATCTTAAGAAGCCATACATTGTTTACTGGTTTTCAGCTGCTTGCAAAGCTTAGAATCTGAAGACACAACTGCCTTGCTAGAAGCCTTTGAGGTAAGTTAACTAATATTGAAAGCTACTGCACATATTTATTTTAAGATTATTTTTTGGTTATTTATAATCATGCCATCTCTTTCAAGCAGGCTATCTAACCAAATTTCTACAAATGATATGCAAAGTATATTTATTCATGACTAGGTTAAACTATGACAGTGAGAATCAGAGTGCAGATGCTACTTTTAGCATCACCCACAAACAGTCACTGAGCAGGGAATCCACATGCATCCAGGAGTCCACTTCTCAGTGGTGTACATAACTTGTTTTCTAAGAATGCTAAAATGACAGGGGACAGCAGGGGTGACTTGGTTGGAAGATCTTCCAACGTAGCTGTTAAGAAGCTGACTCCTATCCCAAGCACTCATATCAAGTAGTTTGGCAGCAGTGCCTACCTGATCTCATTCTGGAATGACAGTTACAGAGATAGACAAATGTCTGGGACTCACTGGCTCATCAATTTAGTCCAATTTATGAATCAGATAAAATGAAAGAAAGTATGTCAACAAAATAATGTCAAGAGTGCTTGAGAGACATAGACTTTCACTTGCCTATATGGTATAGATTCTTTCTTCCTCCCTCTCTCTCTCTGTCCATCTCTGACTCTGTCTGTCTCTCTTACGCACACACACACACAGTAATTTTCAAGTAAAATTTTGGAGGACCTCAGTGAGTATATACTTAGCTCGTTGATTTACAGGAATTTTTTAATTCAGAATTCAGGATCTGTGAAAATTCGATTTTGTTTTCTGATTTTTTATTAGGAAATCTGGGCATTTCAGTGCCTAATTCTGAGTCACAAAATTAGGTGTTGGGATATTAAGGGATTGCATATAAAGGATGGGTTTTTCTGGCTCTTATACCCATGCACCTCTTATAGTCTGTGACTGTGAGTCTTGATCCATGAATCATGTAGTCCTCAGCTGACTTCCAATCTCTTTCCCCCCAGTTTCTTTATTAAGTGTCTCTAATAAGGAACCTAAGTATATTTTTAAAGGAGTCTCCTGTAGCCCATTTCCATCCAATAATAGCCTCCATTTTTCTACCCAATATAAATACAACAAAAACCTTTACACAATCCATTTGTTGTGAAAATCAAATATTCATTCTTTGGATTTCTTTTTCTTTTATACTCTCCTGCCTTTCCATCTGCAAACTTCATTGATTCCATTTAGTCTCAGATACACAGGGAATCTCTTTTACTTCTGTTTTCCCAATGCTGCATTCTTCATAAATCTTAGCTGCTTCTTTTTTCTCATCTCTTCTTATTTTTCTGGAATGAGCAGTTTAAAATTTTTGTAAATATTCTGTCTGACATACTTAATCCCTTGGTAGACAGATTATATAACTCAGACTTGCCTATAGATCTCTATGTAGCCAAAAATGACCTTGGACTTTTGGTCCTGTTGTCTTCACTTCCTGAGGAATATTGAGGTAGTAGCTCTGTACCAAGATGACTGCTTTATTTGGAGCCGAGGATCACACCTAGGTTGTTTGTGCATATTATGAAGTCATTTATCAACTGAGCTACATCCCCAAACCATTAAATCACTTTTAGATTTTATTGATAATTCTGTGTCCACGGGATGACTCCTAAACACAAGTATAAATAAACACTATACAGAAACAAATCTACTCAACAGGAATGTTTGCCTGCTTTTTCAAACATAGAGCTATAATGTAAGTAACACAGTGACAGTACTCCAGAACAAGGAAGTATAGGCAGTGTAAGACACAAGGTACAAGTTTTGTGAGGGACACTGTGAAGGGGTCAGCAGGGCCATAGGATTTCTGGGAGATGTTGAATTCAGGATAGTTCAAGAATGGTTTTTACTAAATCAGTGAGCTTGTTCATGTGCACTTTTGTGCCTGAAGTGCAGTTTGGTATGAGTCAGTTAAGCATAAAAAAAAAAAACCCAACACAGTACTTTGAGATGCACTTAAATCAATAAACCTGGAGAGTAGGAGATTTGTGTGTTTCATGGGTCATGTTGGCTAGGAGTTAATGATCTGAGAAATCAGAGTGGCTCTCAGGGATTAATTACTTGACTCCTCATTAACCCAAGAACAACACAGAAAGACATATTTATGTTCCACACAAAATGATACAAAATTCTTTCTTTATTAAATATACAATATTTACAGGTAAGTCTTCTGTACAGCAAAAAACATAGAAAACGAAGAAATCTAAGGCTAACTTTAAATTTCTCCATACCGTGTATTAAGACATGTTACATGGCATACAAAAAAGACTTGGGATGAGGAAACATCACATGGGGCTGGTGATTCTTCCACAGGACCAAAATCTATAATATCCAAAGAAACAAGGAGTCTCCAGCTAATTCCCAAGGATATGGTCTGCTTTGCCTCTGTTGTGCTTTTGTCAAAGAAAGCCTGTATATATCATTCATGTATATTAACAAAGTATAAAAGAACCTCTCCCAATCATATACACTTATGCATACCATTCATATATACATAAGTGTATATGATTGGGAGAGGTTCTTTTATACTTTGTTAATTATTTGCTAAAAGCAATCTCCCTAGCCTCTCGTTTTTTCAAAGCAGGTGCCAGAAAAACTTTAATTTCTCAATTGAAATGAACATGGTAATTTTCTTAGGGATTTAGGAATTTCGTGAACGCTTGCCTATTTTATAAGATATAATTAGAATGTGTCATGTGTCTTCATTTCCGTATGTTCTATCTTCCTGCCATAGGCTAGTGGGCTGTGTGAAGTGTCTATCTAAGACAACGTAGGCTATTGGGAAGCCTGTCTGTTGACAAGTTCAAGAGAAAGTTATTGATTTTTATCCTCACCAAATATGAAGTTCTTCTCATGATATAAATATAATACTTTAAGCAAGGTATAGTTACTTACTGTTTTTTTGAAAGAGTATTTAAGGCAGGACTGTTTGCTACTGTTTGCTACACTGTTTGCTACTGCCATTCAAAGAGAAGAGATTAACCTACTTCATGTATGTCCTTTGCGATATGGCTGACTATAATGTGAAAGTAGAACTAGTCAGAGGTCCATTCATATTATCCTGTAAGGTTGCAATGAAAATGGCTCCCCCTGGGGACGCCATTCAAGAAGGCTTCAGGGTGACAGAAGGCCTGTTCCGCACACCCAGTGCCTTTTTCATTTCCTCTGAGATTTACTGCTGGGATCTGAAGCATGGCATAGTATAATGCTAATGAAAATATGAGCAGGCTTTAATCACTGGCTCATATCACCTTTTTCATAACTTGGTATTAGCCTTCTAATTTTAACCTGCTACTCAATGCAAGCTTTACTTGTGTGCTGAATGGCAGAGAGGGAACAGGGTTCACAGTGTGTCCGGTAGTGGCTTTCCGAAGTACACACTGCAGGTGATAAAAAGCTCTGTACCTTTCTATCATGATGCCGTGCCTATGGATGGCACGACCAAGGAAAGGGAAAGAAAGATCACTAGACTGACTCCAATGTTTCAGAATTTCTATCCATGGAGTATCTGATTATGGGCAATGGACCTGAGGATCATGACAATACTTTATTTTGCTTAAAGTGGCCACCTGGGTGCTCACACTGGCCAGATGAAATCACTGTGGTGATAATTCAAAAGCATTCCAGGACTATAATAGTGAAACATACAACTTAAAATTCACTGGGATAGGGTGAAAATGCCATGTAACGATGAGTAAACCATGTTTCGTGCAACAGCTGTAATACTGCCTCTTCTCTAAGTGTTGAGACTCCTGAGTTAGGAGCCAAGAGAGTGTGGAGAGAAACTACCCTTACTTCATGGTGGAAGCTTTGACCCTTTTAACCTCCAGCAGCCACTGCTTGCTCCATGAATTCCCTCTTCCTCCTTGACAAGCTCCCATCAAGTCTGCTTTAACACAAAAAACCCACTGTTCCTTGAGCCTCTTGTGTCCCCTTAACCACTTTATGGACAATAAGCATTACACACCACAGAGGACTAGCTTACAAAGTACACTGTCTCACTACATCATGTGCTTCTTATTCTTCCTCAGAACACCTTAATACATAATAATACCATGGAAATCATTCAAAAATAACAAAACAATCACTAGAAACTTCTATGAGGCATTTAAACAGTTTCCAAGATAAAATGGTGATAAATCTCTGGTTACAAAGTAGGTATGGATATAATTTCCTGGATAACGTTTGAGGAACAGCCCTATTCCTTTTCACTTTTGTGTGTGTGTGGGGGGTACACACATGTGCCTGTGTATGTGTGTATTGCAGCGTCTCCCTTTTTAGGTTAATCAACTATTTAGAATTAGTGAACAAGAGCTGAGAATGAAGAACAACTAACATTTTCAAAACAAATGATTTGAGGGTGACTGTGAGCAAGGCCTAAAAAGAAGTTAAGAAAGCCCCCAAACCTGGTACAGAAGTGTTTCAGTGTTTGAAAGTGTGAGTCGTTCAAATAAAACAGTTCCGATCTGCATGAGAGACATAAAAAGTACGCAGGCATCCTTCAAGAACTCAAGCATGTTTGTGCTTGTCCGTACCACCCTTCCATTTGCCACTTACAGGTACAACATTGCTTGTTTATTTATTTAGTTGAAACTTGACCTGTGGGTCATTTGAGGACAAAGCAAAGGCAAACAATGGCTTCAGAGAGTAATGAGTGGCAGGATTATATAGTTCCTCAAGAGACTCTTGCCAGACTGCTGTTGCTAAAAGGTTGCTAGATTATAGCTCTAGGAATTCAAGAGAACTGAAATAGATAAAACAAGCAAGAGTTCCACAGGCTTGGTGCCCTAGTCCATGGATTCTATGGGGATACTGTAAATGCAACTCACTAATGTTAATGTGTGTCTTCTAATTGAGGCGACATTATATGGAGAGATTACATGCATGACCTTCAAGGTTGGAAACATATAGATACAGAAGTATGATCTTGATTAGGGGGATAATACATCAATAAATTATTCGCTCAATAGGTGACTTCTAGTTCTCAGAGGTTTACCTAAATATAGTCAAATGCTTCTTTAGGGCTGAATGGGGAGAATTAAAAATGCCAGAATACTAACCAGTTAAAGGGGATCTAGAAGAGCCATGATCATCAATGAATGTCCACCAAAGAAATGAAATCAGAAGGGGGGTGGAATTAAAGACTTCTATTTTATGTCTCCAGTCTTTTCACGGGTCTGCCCTACGCATACAGCCTACATTTGGAAAGCTTTAACTGGAGCTAACATGTGAGCATAGAGAATTTAACAGCTTTCGAATATATCTGATATAGTCAGAAATGGAAGTCCACACCTTGGCGGAGTTAAGTGGTTCTCTGTGAGTTTGAGCCCAGCATGGTTTACAATAGAGAGTCCTAGACATGTCACGGATACCTAATAAAAGCTGTTTAATGAAAATATACAGGGGCCATTATTTTCTTTCTCTGTCCAAAAATTCCATTTACCAACTTCTATAGAAATTTATCTCTGTGACCCAATACCTTAAGGAAGATAAACAAAGCAGTCATTTCTGGAATAATTAATAAATATGACACAAAATTAAAAGAATTGTCCAAAAATATGTTTGCTTTTAGAACCCTCTGGAACGTGGTTTGCACATGAACTGTGCCTAGTACTAGTTCTCTGCTACCTGGTGTTGTGTGGACATCTCCGTTGTTGTAAGATATGCTGTTTTATTTGCATATCCAACAGAACACTAGAGTCATGGACATTTCACATATGTCTTATGTCTGAGAACAGGAAAAAGAACTGCATATTCATTTAGTTTTGGTATTGCTTCTGCTTTGATGTGGTAGTCACGATTCTGTCAAAGGCTGATAATTAAGATAAAGCCACATCTTATTACTAAAGTGAATAAAATAATATATCAGCTCCAGGATTCTTCAGATGAACACAAGCTGATCTATTTATGAATAGAAATCCAGAAAATGACAAATATCAGTTGTCCTAACCTAATTCTTGGAGAAACCACGGCTATTGCTAAAATTTCTTTAGGAGAAATAAACATACAGCTGCTTTCATTGATAGATTTGTTCATGGGATAATATCAGTACTATCCCTTGGGTTGGAATATTACATAGATGTTTTTGGTCTTACTGTAAAAAAATCATATTCCACGAGTTATTTTTTAAACAGCAGGCATCAATGACTGAGCATTATGTAATAGGGGCATCATGAAACCTATATACCATAGGGAGAAGTGGTGGCTAAAGGAGGATTAAAACACACTGACTCTTGTTTTAGGCTGTAATTGTTTGAAGGTGAAAAACACAGCTGAATAACTGTACAAACCAAACAGGCCTTGCCACCACCCCTGAATTGTGCTCTTGCTTCTGGCTGTGATGTGCATTTAGGGGGAGAAAACAAATTGCTGGATTTTTCACCCGATGTGTGTTGTGGGGCTAAACTCTCATTTAGCCCTGAGAATACTTAAATATACCATCTTGGTGTGCATCTACCATTTGGTCTCCATGCCCAGGGTCCTGGCATGCACAGCCTGCGCATACAGGAGTGAAGTCAGTAGAGTGTGTGCTATGCAGACGGCAGAGACTAGCTTCACAATTTCTCTACAGGATTATCTCTAAGGACATACTTGTGGTGAGGGAACCATACACATTGATTTGGCTTGCACTTCCACATCTATCCAATCACATCGTGCCAGTAAAACGTGGTGCTTGGTTCTGAGGACTCCAAAAAGAAAGTGTTTCAGTGTGGCTACTCTCTCTTACCTGTTGTTTCACTACCAGAGGTGCTTAGGGCTAAACTTCAGCATGACTTTTATTTCTTGTGGCAAAGAAGCAAAAAGGTGACTTATACAACCTTTTATAGAGACAGAAGATTCAAATTCGAAAGAAGAAATTGGAAAACAGGGAATGAAGGGCATAGGGAAAGAGACTTTCAATATCTTTCATTTTATTAGATGATCATTTGTCATATTAAAGATAGAAAATTAAAAAGGGCATCTTTGTTAAAATTGCTTTAAAATAAATTCAGTAGCAAAATGATAAAGATATCCTAATAGAGGAAGAGGGTGTATAAGAATCATAGAAAATTTTAAGGAAAGAACATATATTTAGGACAATATCTCAGAGCTGTGGACTGTGATGCCACACCCAATCCTTACCTCTGTAGTTCTGCAGTGAGAAAAGCTACAGATTGAAACCTGGATGAAGCCAGTGATGGCTTAACTGGGGCACTGCTGAAGAGTCGGAGATAGGACACTCACTAAGAAGATGAATGACCTACTGACTGTCAAGGCACCTGCTTTACAAATCAGGTCTGCCCTTCAAAGAGAATTGGTCAGTACCGTATCCATCAAGGATCTTGCTTCTAGCAGTTCCTAAGTCCTAAAGTGTTTGGGTGATTGTTTTTATTCCAAGGTGGTACAAGGGCAGAGTTAAAAAACGATCAGGATTACTCACCATGAACAAAATCAAGATGCCTTTTGAATCGACTATGTGTTCTGCTACCAAGAGAACCCGAAGCCTGAGGTGCAAGAGACTACCTTATTTAGGCAAGCAAGGCAAGTGCATGGGCACCTTTGTGTACATGAGTACAGATTTGAAAGTGAGATGTGCCTCATAGGCAAAGGGATTTCCCCAAACCCTTGATCTAGAGGGTTCCACACTGTCCCAGACGATAGTCAGGCCCTCACCTCCTAGGAAACAGCTCAGATGTCAGTGAACTCATAACATGTGTTCTAGATGGTGTGCCCTGCTTCTCTGCACCTGCTTCCTTTACTGGATCTTTCTGGGTGGGTGGTTGTGGAGAAGTCTGCTCAATATTTCTCATTTTTTTTCTGCACCTCTTTTCTGTATTTTTAAAAAGTTTTCCTCCAACCTGAGTTAAGAGGACCTTAACATTTTTTTATGGAACCATTTTAGATTTTTATTTGAATTCCATTTAGGTTTCCACAATACACACGTGTATAATTTTTCTTCAATATAGCAATTTTAGGAATAACCTATCTAACAAGTTCTAGTAAAGTGGAGAAGGCAGTTGTTACATTTCAGGAGCAGCTATTTCCTCACAACTTTCATGAAACCCCCTGGTTTCAGGCTACTGCATCCATGCCTCAAAACAGAGCAGCAAGAGAGGCCCAAAGTAGTTCTCACTACTCTGCCATTCTCTATTGGAAAGAACTGGGACTCTAGGGGAAGGAAAATGAACAGTACTGGGGGATACTCATGATGCCCACACTAAACTAACACAGATGTCTCTGGTTGCTTGTAAAATGCCATCATAACAAACAGGCCAGAAGGATCTCCTTCTGCCCCAGGCACCCCATGGGTGTTCTCATAGCCTAGGTCCTCCAAGTAGAGTGTCTGTTTTCAAGGGTGCTATGAAAGTCTTCCACCTCAGGCAGACCTGTAGCCTCTCTCCCCTCAGCTCTCAAGGGAAGCATGCTCCCACGGAATCAGATTTTTTCAGTTATTGAAGTCTGAACTGGAGAAGGTTACAGGCAGCACACATGATTGTTGCCTTGTCAAGGATCTCACACTCACTTCACTCATTGCTCTTTAATCAGTGTCTTGGGAAAGAATGTCCTGGATACTTTACAAATACCTGCCTCAGCAACAAAACAAAATAAAGTAAATGAAATAAAAGAATTAAAATGTCTTTAAGCCTGGCCAGATGATGTCTGCCTTAGAAGAATTTCTGTGTGGCATAATATCTCCCAAACTTCTGACCACACTCAAGGAACCTAAAAGAACAAACATTGCTTTCTCTGGGTTGATACTTTCCCTTGTACGCTACTGTTCTACCAGCATCCCTGATAGACATTTTACTTAAACGATGATCTGATTCTGCCTTTCTATGTCATACAAACACACACACACACACACACACACACACACACACACACACACACAAACACACTTCTCTTCTTTCAAGCCATGATACCTACCACTATGGTATGGGGCAGGGTGCCCGGGATAATTGTGAAACGCCAATGCCACAGAGCTCGTCTAACAGAAGATATCAAGACCAAGTGCCTGAGAAACTGACTTTTAAAAACTCAACTACAAACATCAAATGTACATAGGTGCACACGTGCCTCTTGTTTACAATAGTGAAGTCTGTGTCTCCAGTGGTCACTTTCACAATGATGCACATGTCAGTGAACAACAGTAGCCACAGCTACCTGACCTCCTGAGCTGGATGAAGGAGATCAATGCTTTTGGTGGATGCAGGTGTGTTCCAGAATATTAATGTTGAAAGAGAGAAAAGAAATACCTAAATTAAAAGATAGGAAAGAGAAAAGGAGAGGGAAATCCCTACAAAATAAAAGAGGAGTAGGTAACCCTGTGTCATCTCAGATGAAGTATTCCCGTTTGCACTCGCTGGCTGTGTTTTGCAAGTCAATGTCATTTCTAAAGGAATTGTCCAAAGTCTCTGGGTATTCCTTCTCCTTCATCTGATTGGTACAGTGTGACTGCTTATGCTGATATAGAAAGCGGGTCATGATGCCGATGACACAAAAGGTGATAAATGTCACCACTGCTATGACACCTGCAAAGAAAAGAAGGGGAAAGAGAAAAAAGGTGTCACTGAGGAAATCCAGGCTAGACAAACACATACATTGGAGGGAAAAAATCATAAACAAATAAAATACACAAACAAAAATCTGATCTTTACCCAGAGATAAAGACCTGCTCAGAATCCCTTGACCTTCAGTTTGAACAAATGTTTCTACAAGTAGAGTAATGAGGGAGAAAGGCTGTTTCTCCTAGAAGGTTGTGTTTATGACCTAATAATGCACATGGAGTTGGAACAGCAAAGGATTTGTGTGGTTTCTGTGTTGTTTTATTTTTGTTAATAGGGATCAAATTCCGATTTCAGAGATTTTAAGTACACCAAAATTTTCCAAGAATTACTTGGATTAACTACCACTACCCCCCTCACTCTGTGAGAATGTAAGGGTTTGAGACTATGTATCTGTCTGTGTGCCTGCGCGTCTGTGTGTCTGTGTGAGTAAGTGTGTGTAGGTGCTTGGCTGCCATAGCACTTGTGCGGGTGTCAAAGAGCAACTTGAGAGTCTGTTCTTGCCTTCCACTTTCTTTTAATGTAAGATTTCTCTTGCTGTCTCTGACATTTCTCAGTCCCGGGTTACATGGTGGGCCCTTATTTCAAAAGCAACAAACAGCATGCATATGAAATTAATAATTAATAGAAGCAAAATACTTAGGTTTTGGTTAACAAAAATAATTTAATTTCTGACTAAGTATACACATTTGAATGTTTCATGTTTTCTAATTATTTGTTGGTCATCGTTCATTACTGTTTATCTGACTAGATACCAAAAACTTAAATATATACACCCATCTTCCACCAAATTTTTAAAATTTGTGACCATAACTAAGATCATTTACATTTGCTCATTGGGTAACATGTTTTACAACTATTTTAGAAAAAGGCAAAGTAAAATACCAAAGTTGATAGTCTAATCTGGGTGGCAATGAATGAATCTGAAGCATGAACTGCAGTTTTATAATGTGGCTGAGGTTGCTTCTACTCCTGGGTTGAAGGGGTTATTGCAGGCTGGAAGCTGGGCAAGCTTCCCAGGATCTCCTGTGGGGCTGTGATAATCTTCCCATTCATAGAGACTCAACAGGGCTTGCCAATGAGTGGGGGAAGACCAGAACACATGATTTTTCCTCATCAAATGAAAACTTACAGGAATAGAGAGAGTTATAAAATTTTCCGTGACATTTACTGATTTCAAAGAAAAATCAAGTTCAACTCTCTTCCCTGGAGAAGGCATTCAGCTCACATTTTAAGTACTTCCCTAAGGAAAGTCCTTAATTGTCCCCCTGCTCTGGGATGCTACTCTGGGGGGTTCTTCTGGTCGCATTCATCTTTGGAACCAGCTTCTATGCTGTTATTGCTGTCTGTTGCCTATCTCTTTCCTAGCCAGTCTGCTCATTCTAGGAAGACAGTAATTGTATCTCCCATCCTGCATCTCTATGTTTAGTACAGGTCTGACCCAGAACTGGAGCTAATTAAATAGAAGTGAAATGAATGACTCCTGCAGACTTTTAAAGAACTCCATCTGGTGTGGAGTCATTCATCCCAGCTGCCAGAAGGCAGGGTTGAGGCACCTGCTATGGTTATAAGTCACCAATGGAAATGGATTTCCATATCTCAGGCATCTTACATTAAGCAAAACTTGGGAGATATTCTGTGTTGCAAGATCCAGATGGGAACATCAAACTCCTGTAGGCATTAGAGGGGCTGTGACAGAATAAAGAGTAGGGTAGGATGAGACCAGCACACAGTTTAAAAACTATAAAGCAAGGGAAGGTGGTAGGAGAAGCTATAAGCAGAGCAAGCAAACTCTACATCCATAGCCAGATGGACTGCAGGATTTGGAACTTCAGTCATATGGGCTTCATTCTACTCATTAGATCCAACCCAAATCATTCTGTAAAGGAAAACCGAAAACAATGACTGCTCTGTTCATCTGTCTGCCCCAATGAGATTTCATTGGTCTATTTTGTTTGTGCTTTAGAAGTGACAACAGGATGCAATGAACAAATGCAGACTGCCTATCTGTAAGTAAATGTCCCAGCTGTTGGCTCAAAGTTCAGCGGCCTGCTGAATTTGAGGCAGAATGAAGCCACAGAGCTGCTGGCCCTGGAGGAGAGTCTGCTATTAATCTTGAACCATGAAAGAAAAGGCTAAGGGATGGAAGGCAATGCCTGATTTGGTGTGCTAAATGATCATGGGTAAGGAAGGCTTCAGATAATTTTCTGCAGACCACAGAACCAGAGATATTTTTCCTGCTCTTATTGATGAAGACAGGTTACCTCCAATGACTGCTGAGTCACTTCGGACGGCATTTGTGAGTGGTTCACGCTCATCTGTCTTTCCAAAGGGATCTAGACGGAAGAAAAGACCAAAGCTTAAACTTTATTCTTCCCTCAACCACAGGGAGAACATATTCAGTGGACAACTGTGCAGTGTAACAAGATTCCTATAGTGAGATATGAACTAGCGTTTGGAAGGAAACTGAAATAAATATCACTTAAAATGATTAGTTGAGTTCAATCCCAGAGGCCACATTAAAAGCTGTATTTTGGGGATCCAGTCTGTAATCCCAATGAGGGAGCAGCTGGTCCCATGTGCAGATCAGGTATAGATACAAGGAAACCTGTGCCTCTGAAACAAGGTGAAAGAGAATCCCAACTCCCCAAACCATGCCCTCTCACCTCCACATGCTTCATGACATGTATACACACACTAAATATAAAAGATGAATAAAATATACTGCTTACAACCCATATTTCATGTCATCATTAGCTTCTAATTAAGATTTGAGAGAGCCTTGGGCCAGTGAGGGTGGTGCCCGGCCTGTGCACCTTCTGTCATCGACTCAACCTCCTTCACTTTGCTGGAGAATTCCTAGGAATGGCAGCTGTCTTTTAATTCAAACACTCATTCCATTATGCCCCAGTGGACTCCTTAACTGTGTGAGGTCCTCAGTCAACTGACAAGGAAGACCAGAAGCAGTGGAAGAATTAGCATCTCAGAGCAGCCCTCACCAGAAGAGCAACTGTCCAGGGTATACTCTTAACCTCTGAGCCATCGCAGTCACCCAATTTATTTTTCTTGACTTTCAGTTGCTATGTAGTAGAAGGTGACCATGAACTTGCCATGTAATAGAGGATAGGAGATGAGGAGAAGAAAAAAAGAGAGAGATACAAAGAGATAGGAAGACATGAAGTTAGGGAGGCATGGAGAGAGAAAGGAAGGGATGAAGGGAGGAAAAGAACAGAGAAAGAGATAGCTAGGGACAGAAGAAGAGAATGAGGAAGAGAATAGGTGAAGGACCCTCACAGTCCTGGGCCTGGTAACATGGCTCTGTTGGGCTTTGCCCTTCCCCCTTCACTCTTGTTATGTACCACAGATTGTATCCCTAAAGCTACCCACCAAGGTCTAATACTTTATTTAGACATTTTCTAATGCCAGACTCATTCCTGAGAATGACTACCAAAGTTCAGAAATTGAAAGCCCCCTTTGTTTCAGCTAATAATATAGCCAGTAAAAATATACCACTGCATCATAACCCCTTCTAACACGGACCTCCCCATTTTCTCTCTTAAAAGTTACACCAACAAGATCATTTACTTCTGTTTGTCTGCCTGAGTCAGAAAGCCACCACTTTTTCTTCACCACTTAATGAAAGGGAAAGCAGGTGTTTAGATGTTGTTTGTGCCTAATCCAAGATCTGGGAGAGAGGAGAGAGTCCCTAGACTTGCAGGTCTCTCTTCAACAGGGAAGGAGATAGAGAGAGGTAGAGATAAGGAGCTAGGAAAATGTAAGAAGGGAGTCTGCATTATAGGGAGTAAATATTAGATGGGACAATGGGAGGGAAGAACTATGATGAGGGGGATAGTGGTGAGACTGACAGAATGGTAGGGAGAAAGGTAGTAAGGCAGAGAGAAGCAGGAAGGTATGGATGGAGAGGGTTGGGGAGGGAGAGAGGGAAGGAGAGGGAATGAGAAATATTTAGCTATTCTACCTCCTATGTCCTTACAACCTCCAAACTCTGGCATATTTCTATGTCAAGCTTCCTTCCTGGAATTCATCCTGGTTCTCCATGAATGCTCAAATTTTAATGCTGTACAGTTAAGATTTTTCCTTTTTCTGCTCAGATCCTACTGGTTCCAACACTATTTAGTACATGCACTGCTTTTAACGTTATAAATAACAGAGTTATTTATAACTATGTTAACCAAGATTTATCCATTTCTAACATGTTTTGATGTTGATAGGTTAATATATATTAATTTACTTCATTAATTCCAATTCTCTAGTATTTATTAATGCTACAGAGAAAGCATCTCAGATTGGCTAAGATAATATTTTCAGTAGTATGTTTGGTAATCAGGTTCTGCAAAGTAACCCTTATCTCAGTGATGACTCATTTCAGGAGTGCCTTCTTTTCATAACTGATCAACATTAAATATTATATCTTAGCTTTAATTCTCCCTCCTTGAAAAATAAATGCCTTAGCCTAAATGCAGAAATGCATCCATGTATATGTTTCCATCCATCCTTAACCTGCCATCTACCATCTAGCTACCTGCCATTTATATGCCCATTTCTTTATCTCTAACATTTGTCTGTCAATAATTTAATGCTATATGGCATATATTTTCTTATCTACACTGTTTAAGGACTCCCATTTTTAAGTATAATTCTAGACATTGTGTGATGAGTAAGCAAAGGTGAGTTTTCACCCAGTACTAGGTCTCACCAGAAATATGTAACAATACTTAAGACATTTTCTCTGAGAATGGTCTTCTGCCATTTGAGAATGTCAAAGAACAATTTGAATCAGGACAGTGTTGTTCCTTTTTCTATATATAATATCAGTCTATAGCTGAATACTGATATATCAGAGTTTTTCAGAAAACTAATAATTTAACACCTTGTTGGTCAGGGTGTGGATATGATTGTCAGGTGTGAAATACTTTTCTGGGAGTGATCCATTCTTCCTTCAAGAGGGTTCTTTACGACTCGGAATGCTCTAAAGGGAAGTTCCTTAAGGCTCAGAGAATAAAAAACTCAGTAACTCCACTAACTGAGCAGATGTTTTAGGGCCCTCCTTCCCCAAGCTTATATAAGCAGAAAGGATGGATAAGAGATACTCTCATATAAGTCAAGCTTCCTTGAAGGTTCTCAGACCATCAGAGCTTCCTGAAAAGGACAGAGATTAGCAAGACTGCCTGCAAGAGATACTCTCTGAGCTGTTGAGCTGCCCATAAATCTTGCAGTGAGCTTCAGAGTTTCAGTCATATAAGCCATCGCCTATGCCAGGGTAGGCTTTGATGCTTTCTTGAATCATTTCTATTGCAATGAGTGACCCATCATCCACAGTCCTGAAAATGACCCCAGGGAAACTCACTGGTTCTTCTTATTGGAATTTGGAGGTAGACTCTTGTCTATCACCAGTTCTCTGAATTGAGTAAATATTTTTTTTTTACATCTCCTCAGGAATATTGTCACACAGTGATAGTCTAATTAGTTCCTAGAGACAATAAATGTTTTACACACAAGCATGCCTTACACACACACAAATCAATCTGTCCACAGCCTACCCCCCCCCCAGCCACTCTGTTATCTAACTTATACTTCCCAAGTCAATGTGCCTTCTCCATCAAACACCATAGAGATAATTATGGGACTGCTAGCAGTAGTCTCCATAACACAGGTTTGGTCAAAGTTACTCAACAGATTCAGCCCTACGGGGCTCAAGCTTGCCAGCCCTGCCTCACTTTCTTCTAGTAGAGGACACTATCAAGTCCCTATTTCCTGTTTTCTTCCAATTCTTTGTGAGTGTGTGTGTGGGGGGGGACTGTTCGACACAGGGTTTCGCTGTGTAGCCTTGGAGCCTGTCCTGTAACTCACTCTGTATACCAGGCTGGCCTTGAATTCACAGAGATCCACCTACCTCTGCCTTCAGAATTCTGGGATTAAAGACATGTGCCACTACTGTCTGGCCCCCATTTTTTGTTGTTGTTGTTGTTGCTGCTGACTAGTCCCTATACTTCTTTATGTAGATCAGATAAATAGACACTCAGATAGATTGATCAATTGATAGATGATAGATGGATATGTGATAGATAGATGATACATGTGTGTTAATAAGTGTACACACACATACACTTTCCTTTTTCTGAGGAATATCAGTAATGGATCTTCTTTCTTTTTTCCTTTTTTTCATTGATCTTATTGAGTTATACATTTTTCTCTGCTCCCCTCCCTGCCTCTCCCCTCCCTTTCTACCCTCTCACATGGTCCCGATGCTCCCAGTTTACTTAGGAGATATTGTCTTTTACTATTTCCCATGTAGATTAGATACATGTATATCTCTCTTTGGGTCCTCGTTGTCGTCTCGGTTTTCTGGGATTGTGATTTGTAGGCTAGTTTTCTTTGCTTTATGTTTAAAAACCACTTATGAGTAGGTACATATGATAATTGTCTTTCTGGGTCTGGGTTATCTCATTCAATATGATGTTCTCTAGATCTATCAATTTGCCTGCAAATTTCAAGAAGCCATTATTTTTTTCTGTTATGTAGTACTCCATTGTGTACATGCACTACATTTTCCTTATCCATTCTTTGGTTGAGGGACATTTAGGTTGTATCCAGCATCTGGCTATGACAAACAATGCTGCTATGAACATAGCACGTGTCCTTGTGGTATGCTCGAGTATCCTTTCAGTATATATCAAAAACTGCCATTGCTGGGTCTTGAGCAAGGTTGTTTCCTAATTTTTCTGAGAAATTGCCATACTGGTATCCATAGGGGCTGTACCATCTGCTGGTGGATCTTCTTTCTAACATCCACCCTTTGCCTTTTGACCACAGCTCTCTTGAGAGTGATAAAAAAGCATTTTATTGCCAAGGCTTTGCCACCCCCAATGATTGAAGTGTTAGTACTTTTCATAGGGTCAAACTTTTCATGTGTCAATTTTCTATTGGTGATTTTTATGTCACTTTGCCATAATGTATATGTGAATGCTTTGCCTAATTTTAATAAGGTTTATTTATTCATTGGCTTTTGAATTAAATCAATTAATATGTCTTGAAAATTGAATACCAAGAGATACCGAGTCCACAAGTCTTTGATCACAGCCAATGCATTTTACTAATCATTTCATTTTCTGTGCAGAACCAGTTCTAGCTGGATGCCATTTTACTCACTCATTTATTTTTGCTTTCGTTATATGCATTTTAGTCATATCAATACAATATCATTTTCAAGAGTAATATCAAAGATATTTTTCTATAGGTATTTCTGAAAGTTTGAATGTTTCAAACCTTATAAACCATTAATGAGTCCCATGTCAAGTATTTTTTATAGATTAAGACAAAGTTTCAATTACATGATTTTCTTTTAGTTAGCTAAACCCAAGACACTTATGAAGCACTTGCCTTTCTCCCAGTACATGCCAAACATGAGCTGACCACATATGTCCATGTTTAGTTCTTGGTTCTCTAATCTACTGTTGTTATCTTTATATATGTATCTATGGCAGTATTATATAATTGATTATCATGCTTTTCCAATATAATGTAAAATCGGGGAGTGATGCCTACAGATTTCTATAATCTATGATCATTTTAGTATTGTTCACAATAGTCAAAATGTGGAAGTAGCTTAAGTATCAATAGATGAGTATAAAAAGAATTTGTACATCAAAACTCATAGCCATACATTCATAGATATATAAACACACATACACATACATTACATGCACACACAAATATACACTAGAATTTTGCTCAGTCACAATAGTTGATTTCTCCATTAAAAAAGAATGTGGATGGAAACAATATCAGATCAGTGAAAGTCATCCATAATAAAGAAAAGGAATGTAAATTTCACTAATATTCAGAATCTAAAAAAAGAAAAACAAAACTGGTTGTAGAACATAATGATACTTGACAGTAGCTTGGGCATCATTGGTTAAAGAATACCAATTTTATCATGAATAAGCAAAATGTACAAATATGCTTTTATGATCAAGTGTTCTCATCAGACACATAAACACACACAATGTAACTATGTAAAATGATGTATGTACAGAATATGCATTTGTATATTTATTTATATATGTATGCATTTGTTTATATGTGTGAATGATACACATGTATAGACAGGTATGTTATCCAATGAGGGCCAATGCAGAGGCAAGAGACTTATTTCCGATGTTTTCTTCAGTTATTTTTATTGGCACTTTCTGAGGCTACATCTTTGACTGACTCTGGAGGTAACTAATTCAGAGAGGTTGACTGGTCAGGAAGCCCCAAGTATCTCTTGTCTTTCCTCCAGCACTGGGGTCCAAGGGCTCACTGCTATACTCAGCTTCTTATCTGGCTGCTGGGGATTTAACTTAGGGCTCATGATTGTACAGCAAGCATTTTAGCATTTGAGCCTTCTTCTTAGCGCCTTCCTGCTAATTTAATAAAGGAATCATCAGATAATACATACAAACTATCATATTTTACACTTTTTGTGTCTATAATTTTATTACTTCTTCCTTAAAAAGAACTAGAGAATAATACTCTAGTTACTATTATCCAAGTCCCCATTATGATGCCTTCACACCCCTTAAATACTTTAGTTCTCACATCACTTTCCACTAAAACAATAGTGATGCAATAATGCACATGCATATTATGAATATGTGTATTATATGTACTACAAGACGCTACACATTAATTAAAACTGCTCATTGCCTTAAACCAGAATTATGTTAAATATGTGTAGGTAATTTTAATTGTTAATTTGTTAACTATTAATTTTCAATAGGCTAAATGCACAATATCTATTTATTGCTAAATTTCATACTTAAAGTATATTACTAAATATATTACCAATTAGATTAATTAGTATTCTAATATTCACACCATTTTTTGTTTATTTCTATCCACTACTGTTTTTGTTAAAAGTCAGTTTAATAGAATCAAGAATCACCTGAGAGACAGGCTGCTGGGTATGTTTGTGGGATTATATTGATTTCTTAACTGAGGTGAGAAGAGCTAACCACTGTGCTTGGCACCACTCCCTGGATGGGATCCTCAACTGTATAGATGTAGAATGATCAGAATACTAGCATGTTTATAACATGCTCTGCTTCCAGATTATATGTGTGACATGATCAGCTACTTAAAGCTCCTGTTGTCTTGATTCTTTGTTATGAAGAACTGGGTGCTTGTACTGTGAAAAAGAATAAACCTTTTCTCCATTAGCTTGTTTCCATCAGAGTATATTGTAAATACAGATATGACCTGTGAGAAGCCAGTTACAATTTGTAACCACCTATAATCATGAAAGGTAATGAGCTGAGTGCTGTTGACCAGCTAGCTGTTTAACTCTATAAGACAGCAGAAGAGTGATGGAAACTCAAGAAAGCAACCTCTCGGAAGTACCTGATGAAGAATGCACAGTGGTCACTGCATTCATATCAGAGTCCACGATGAAGCCACAGTTGGATTCTGTCAAGGTCCCTTGGACAGTCACAGGTGCAATGTTGGCATGACGAAGGGCTGCCTTCAAAGGTGCTATGTGGTTGTATTGGACTGAAGAAAGGCATCCAACAAAACCCAAGGTGTTTGCTCGAGCAACTTCCGGATCCAAGCCAAGTGTCTCTGCAATAAAGAGAACCACAGATCTTAGTTTTTCAAATAATCTGTGTTTTCCTTGACCATTAGCTAAAATGACTGAAAATTCTTTGTTACTCTCTAAATAGAGCTATGCATACCCCTCTTCCTCGTCTCAGCAGCACATTCACTGCAGGCACTAACTGAAACGACTGAAACTTTCTTATTATTCTCTGAATAAGGAAACTATACACACCTCTCTTCCTTGTTTCAACTGCGTATTTACTGCAAGCATTAACTGAAATGGCTGAAACTTTCTTGCTATTCTCTGAATAAGGAAGCTATACATACCCCTCTTCCTCGTCTCAACGCACATTTAATGCAGGCATTAGCACACGACTCAACTATCTCATAGAAAAGAGCTACGACTATCTCCACTTTGATACAAAATTGTTTAAAGTTTCAAATTTTTAATTCATGTATTTTTTGAACTGTGAAAAAGGGTAACGTAGCTTTATTATACTCTAATAAAACACTAGATAGCTGAAATAATTTGTATCTTGGTCCTCATCACTGTTTATCTATGGATGCAGGTGATTAACGCAAGCAAATCACAATGCTTATTACAACATTTGATTCACAATTGTAACATAGGAAAATGATAAGAAGGGAACAAAGGGTTTGGAAATAAAAGTGTGTCTCCTAGAGTTGTATCACGCTTGTCTCAAGGAAGCTGAATAGACTGAGAAAAGGTACATCTCTACCTGCATTAGTTCCTTTCATCATACTGATTGGACACTAATTGGGGAGATGGCTTTTGCCTATGAACATATTCAAATTCCCAGGGCATTTTTAGTCTTTCTGAAAGATGAAGATGCAATCACTTGGGATTCACAGCAAGATCAAATGTCTCATTTTCTTCAAGACATCTCATTCCTGTTCTTAAAAGGGGTCATTTGAACAAATTGCTATGGCGCAATTACATAAAACTGCAAATCATAATGAACAGTATTTTTCTTAAGGTATAATACTTTCAACACAAGTAGATGGCTCAACTGGTTATTTTATTATGATAAGCCTTTCAGTTTCAGGAAGAAGGGCAGGGATTTTCTTATCTACCAGCATACATTATAATTTTATTTTGATTCATAAATGGTCAAATAGTGTCTTCTTTGAACTCTAAGAATGCATTATGCTGACAGCATTAAGAAAATATGTCAGGAAAGTGTGGTAGAAAATGAGACGGTTAATAGTTCTTAGTAATTCTTGCTCTCCTATATCACCCCTAATTATTTTCTTTAAAATATTTATTATTCTTAGATATCTCTTTCTCTTTGTGTGTGTGTGTGTGTGTGCTTCTGCATTTGCACACACCATGTGTTTTTGTGTGAGTGCTTCTAGAGGACAAAATAGAGTATCAGATTCCCTAAAACAAGGATACCTTTGTGAGTGCTGGGAACCAAACTAGCTTCCTCTGGAAGAGCAGCAAGTGATCTTAACCATTGAGCCATCTCTTTGGCACCATTAATTTTTGTTCTCATCTTACTTTTTCTCTTCAATGGGAAAAAATAGCTTGTCACTTGTCTTTTCTTACATACAAAACCAGGAATGACACTTTACTTCATGTGACTAGTATAACAAACTACTACAAATTTAAATAAATTGATTAAAACACAAATTCCTTATCTTTCAACTCTCTAAACTGGAGGTCTGACAGTGCTCACTGAGCTTAAAATCAAGGTATCTGTATGGCCAGATTTTTTCTGGATCTTTTGGGGAAAATAACATTCCTCTCCCATGACCAGCTTCTATAGTCTTGATTCATACCTAGCTTCCTTTGACTTTCTTCATGATAAGCAATATTGTTTCATTTCTCTGAGTCTTTTTTTCATACTCATTTTAACTTATGATTCTCTTCTTTACCACTTTTTTTTTCATTCTTAAATACCATTGTAGCTATAATGGTTTCATCCAAAATAATCTGAAAGAGTCTGGATTGAGGAGATGGCTCAGCCATTAAAGTGGTTGTCGAGTTAGATATGTAGAACACACAGTAGTTAGTCATTGATTGATAGTTAGTGGAGGGTGGAGTTAGTCACTGAGCGGTAGTGCATGAAGGGCAGAATTATATCTCAGGAATAATAGAGAAGCAAAAGACTAGATAAGGGAAGTGTAACCTGGAATGTCATTTTAGTATTGAAGGATTTCAAAGTAGTAGAAAGTGAAGTTTCACTGAACTATACCTTCAGGGTCTAAGTCACGCGTGTCTCTTCTCACGCTGTGAGCTCACTGGAAGGAAGCTTTTACTGATCCAAAGAGAATATCACCATACAGGTTGTCACAAATCAAAGTTTTTGCAACAAAAATAGACATATAGAGAAATTGTGTGAAATGCTAGGAAGTGACATTCTTTCTTTAAAGAAAGGTTGTGTGGAACAAAACCTTATCTCTGGGAAGTGTTTATTCTAGACACGTTAAGACTGTAAATAATGAGAGGTTTCAGAAAAGGAATAAAAGAAACTTCTGTATAAAGTCAGAGGTTTTTTAATAGGTTTCAATTGGTTAAAAATACTGTACAAAGTTCCCAAGTTCCATCTGAAAATACCACAATAGGAAAAGGGAACCAAGGATGTGTGTTTCACATGTGTGTGCACACACCAAAAATAGGAAACTAAAATTTTATAAAATAATAATAAAAAACACACTCTGTTTGATGGATGAGGGAACTATTTATTTGATTTTTACAAAAATAGAATGGTTTAAAAAACCATAAAGGACAATTTAAAATATTCTTACATGTCACTGTATTATTAACTTGTAATAGCAATTAATAATTTTCTTCCTACACATAAGTGAAGGAAGTAATAAGAAGGGAAATAAGGATGAAAATCTTCAAATTTATTACTCATTGAGTAGCCATAACAACACAACATTTATTTATTTTTGAAAGATATCATTTTCATTTTTAATTCTGTATATATGTGTTTGTACATGCTCACAGATGCATTGTATATAGAAGCCAGAAGAGGGCATCAGTTCTCAAAGAGTTTAGTGAAATAATTTTACATAAAATACATAAAAGAGATCACAAAACTAAGAGAAACTCAATACTTTGGTCAAATATTACACAGTTTACTGAATTCTGTATTAAATATATTATACATTTTATAATTTCTTTATTTCAGTGCCTAGGTTACCATTGAACTAGATAAAGAAATAGGTAGGTGAGGTGTCCCAAGCCAGATAAGCAAAACCAAAGGCATGTTTCACTGACAAGAATGCAGTGCTACGCTCTGTTCCCGAGATTCTTAATATAAGTGAATACTAGTTAAAATAGAAAACCATGAAGTTTCTTTTCATAAAACATGTTATCACTTTGTAAAAACATAAGAATTTATGAAGAATAAAACCTAATTTCTAACTGCCTTATTAGGAACAGCTTGAGGTTGTCTTTCTAAACACACTTGAAGATACTAACAAATATCAGTGTCTCATTCCCTTCAGATTTCTCCCCTGCCCCGAAGTGCTAACAGGGAAGTGGCATGGAACACGGACATAGTGCAGGCAGGCCTGTGTGAGCTGATGAAATTTGCTACAATACAGAAGACCTCCGTCTTTATTTCTAAGCTTTGGTTTTGCCCACCGATAACCAACAGTCATTATGTCTGCCACAAAAAGAGTGGGAAAATAAAACAGTATCTGTAAATCTTAGCTAAGTGTTCAGAATGTGTTTTGATGACTATTATTTTTGCTTACATGTTCTAATATACATTTATGATGCCCACCTTCAATTTGGTCTGGAAAGTAGCTCTGTAATTATGCGTGCCTATTACACATGCTTGAGAACTTGTATTTGAAGTGCCATAGCTTACAGAAACAAGCTAGGTTTCACAGACTTTGCCTCTATCACCTGAATTGTGGGGTTTACATGGGCAGATTCTGGGAACCCCCTGTCCCAGTCAGGGTAGTGTAATTAACCACCTTTCATTTCAGTGAGAGACTGTCTCAAGGGGATGAGCTGGAAAGATGTAATGGATAGTACTTGACATCCTTCTCTAGCCTCCGCCTGTTCAAGTATACATATACACACACACTATACATGTATGTGTATGTGTGCATATATGTACGGTGTGTGGGGTGAGTTATACTCACAATTCACCCTCTGTCTTTGTCTGGGGGTAAAATCTCTTAAAATATAATCTTTCAATTCTTTCAAATGAATAGCACGTTCTTTTCACAGGTCTGTTCATTCATTTGTTTGCTTGAGACAGGGTCTCAGTAGACAGTTCAGATTGTCTTGAAACAGAGTTCTCCTGACAAACTCTCCCAGGTTATGGGATGACAGGCCTTTGCTAACTCACCTGGCTTATAACATATTTTCATTAACTGAATTCTTGAGCTTGGTACCCATTACTGAAATTTTGAGTTTTGATTAACATTTCTCCATATTAAATATATACTGTTAATTGTGCACTGTCAGACATGTTATCTCTTTATTGCTTCTTTATTTGTCAGTTTCAAACTTCTTTGCCTAATTTTGATGTCCCTTCAGTATATTGAAGAAATAAAATGCCCATGAAATAAAATGCAGGTGTTGCTCTACTTATTAGAAAATTTGAATAAATGTTATTAAAGCATTGAATAGCTCGGTTGATAATTTACTCAAAACTAACTTTTTCCATAATTCCAAATATTTTATTATTATTTTTATGTGTGTGCTGAATATATACCAAACACGGGTGACGGTAAATGAACTGGGGGTACCCTGGAAGAGCAGAAATTTCTCCTAAGTACTGAGGCTCTCCCTCCAGGCGCTTCTTCAGGCATTTTGAAACCTGACTTTCTACATTAAATTGCAAACGCGCCAAAGGATTTGCAAGGGCAAAGAAAGAAACTCAAATCATTCTTAGTCTGATCAGCAAGTTTTGATAGGGAGAGAACAGGGCTAGTCCAGAAAAACTATTGAGGCAGTTTTAGTGAAATTTTTTATCATTTAAAAAAAAAGAAGCAGAGGAAGAAGTCACAAATTTGCTCAAAATAGACTCAGCTCTGGAATGTAACATGACATTTGCTATATGTCAAAAGTCATTTATGATATTTGAATCTGAAAGTGTCATAAAACGAGCCAGGCAGGGCCGCATGACCCTGGCTTATAAAAGTAAAATGTTGTACCGATATAAAATATAAATAAAGGGAACTGTTGTAAATGGAGATGTGAACAGAGAATACAAGCAAAGTGGTTATCCCACTAGAGTTCAGTGTAGCTGAAACAAGCTTCACTAAGTGAAATGTCCAGTGGTAAGGTTGGGAGAGATAGCCCAACCCTATCTGAATTCAAATCCTCAGTATCTACATAAAAGCTAGCCATGGACATTGACCCCTGGAATGCCATCATTTGGGTGTGGTTGTGCAAGTGAACATAGAAGAATTCCTGGGGTTTGATTGCTGACAGCTTATTCCAGGTTTCTTAAGAAACCCTGTTTCAAGAGAATAAGTTGTAGGAAGTGGTGTGCTTGGACAAGCTATGGTCTCTGCATGTTTCTCTATTTTTCTAAGCAGCAATTGTTTCAGGTGACATAACTTACAGAAGAGAGAGATGCCTGGAAGTGAGAAGATGGAGGCCAATGCTGACACATCCAAGGCAAGGGGGTGGGATAGAATATGAAAATTCCCCCAGGGAAATGAATAACATTATTTTCATAATCTTTGTGCAAGCAGTATTCTGAGAGGAAAAGGTTTAGATGCTTAGGCCATGCACTGGAGCAGTGGAATTTATCAGCGAACAAGAGGATGGTTTCCCTTCAATACATGAAGTTCGGAGATGTGGGGATATGAGGTGAATTAAAGAAGGTAGGTGTTGGAACATGATAGTAGTTTATTATAAACATGTATGAAATTCTCTAGGATAATGTGTAATAATACAAAACTAAATTCTCTCTTGGTTATAATAATACGTCTCAATAGTAAAGATGATGTTGTATAAAACTAAAGCATTTATAAAAACTAAAAATGAGAAAAACTATTTAGATTTTAAAATAAATGATTAGACAATTATGGCATAGATGATACAGGGCCCTCATTTTCAGAAGCACTAATTGCGGCTGATTCCAATTTGAATCATTTCTTCCCTGTAGGTCGCTCCTTAAGTCTCAGGATGTAAATAAAACTTTTAAGGCCCAGATATCAAAATACCTCAAGGTTCTAAGATGTTTTCACAACTTAAAATATTCACAAGATAACAATTGCTGGGGTGAGGAGACTCTCCAATCAGTCAATCTTTCTGAAAGGTGTACAAAGATCTCGAGTGGTGCAGCTTTCCCGAGTCATCATTGGGGATGGGGTGGGATTTTCAGGGATGCTACTGCTTTCCAGTCTACATGCTCCTGTAATTCACCCCTCACTCATATTTCCCTAAGTAACACAATATATTCACATGCTCGGTAAGCTGGACTGTAGTGGGATTGTTACTGTGATCTGCAGTGGGTTTCCTATCTAGGGCAAATAGAAGTTTGCTTGCCTTTCACAGGAAGTCACAAAACTGACTTAAGAAAGTTTTCTTATTTATTGCTAGAAACCAATTATGAATGAGTGCATCCAATGTTCCTCTTTTTGGGTCTGGCTTACCTCACTCAGGATAGTGTTTTCTATTTATGTCCATTTGCATGCAAAATTCAAAAAGTCATTGTTTTTTACTGCTGAGTAGTACTCTAATATGTATATATTCCATACTTTCTTCATCCATTCTTCCATTGAAGGGCATCTAGGTTGTTTCCAGATTCTGGCTATTACAAACAATGCTGCTATGAACACAGTTGAGCATATACTTTTGTTGTATGATAGGACATCTCTTGGGTATATTCCCAATTGAGCCTATAATTCGTGATCCTAGAGAAGCTAAATAAGAAGGTGAACCCAAAGAAAAACATATAGGCGTCCTCCTGGATATTAACTTGCATCAGGCGATCAAAGGAGACAGAGACAGAGACCCACATTGGAGCACCGGACTGAAATCCCAAGGTCCAAATCAGGAGCAGGAGGAGAGAGAGCACGAGCAAGGAACTCAGGACCGTGAAGGGTGCACCCACACACTTAGACAATGGGGATGTTCTACTGGGAACTCACCAAGGCCAGCTGGCCCGGGTCTGAAAAAGCATGGGATAAAACTGGACTCGTTGAACATAGCGGACATTGAGGACTACTGAGAACTCAAGAACAATGGCAATGGGTTTTTTTGATCCTACTGCACGTACTGGCTTTGTGGGAGCCTAGGCCGTTTGGAAATTCACCTTACTAGACCTGGATGGAGGTGGGTGGTCCTTGGACTTCCCACAGGGCAGGGAACCCTGATTTCTCTTGGGGCTGATGAGGGAGGGGGACTTAATTGGGGGAGGCGGAGGGAAATGGGGGGCAGTGGCGGGGAGGAGGCAGAAGTAATAAATAAATAAATAAATAAATAAATAAATAAATAAATAAATAGAAAGTTTTATTAGAATGGATCTTGTTGAGCTAATCTATTTGTTCTTTTGTTTTCCATTTCTTTAATAAACATGGTGAGCAAAAGCAACTTGGAAAAGAAAGTCTCAAACTGGTTTACACTTCAAAGTCACAATCAGTCACTGAGGGGAATCAGGGTTGGACCTCAAGGTTGGAGCCATGAAGGAAGAATGCTTAACTGGTTCACTCTTTCTTGGGATTTTGTGCTCAATCTCAGCTAACTTTCTTATAAGGCCCAAATATACCTGTATAGGGATGGTGTCACCCAGAGTGAGATATACCCTCCTCCTGCATCAATATAATTGGTCAAGAAAATGTCTCTTAATCATGGAGACAGGCTGATCAATCTTGGCAATCTTCAGAGTGAGACCTTCTCAGACAACTCTGGACTATGTCCAGTGTATTTCTGAAGCTAATGAGGACAGTGGTTATAACATGGGATACATGTTAGAATTTCCAAGGCATGGAGAAAGGCACATGCAAGACAAATAATCACACCAGGAAGAATCAGAAAGGTAAAAGATGATTTTGGAGGTAGGTGGGAGACACATGAAGATGAGATCCTCTATCTTCCAAAGCACTTTTCTTCCACCCATTCATTGTACTGATTTTACTTCACCATATGGCTTGTCTTCTGCCTGGTTGTTGGAAGCCTTTTCTCAGTTTTCTACTTTTGTCAACTAGAATCCATTTTTTTCCTATGAAAAGTGGTTTCTTTACTCTAGTAGAAGAAAATTACAGAGAAAAAACAAACTGCAACCACTTTCCATTATCAACTGTAATGCAGCCTTATGGGGTTATAGATATCAGTATATCCTATGTGCTTTCAGTCTGGCCATTTTAAACATGGAGCTCTACTTCTACATCCATACTAATGACATGTCAACTGAACTTTCTTTGAAGAGACAAGATGTATCCTTATGACAATGTCATTTGTTTCCTTTGAGCCTTTCCAAGACTGAACAATAACATTTCTCTCTGATATCCTGAGACTTCTGTGATTGTATTTGGAATTATTGAGGTCATCTAAGTCTGTTTGACACAAAGCACCATCAGCTCTGTTTATAATGACCCATCACATTTTATAAGTAAGGGCATATACATTGGGTCTTTATGTGCTTCCAAGGAGACTTCATCCACAGGTAACATGGCAGATGTTTTCCTCCATGTGGCAGACTGAATGTCTTTTCTTCAGGAATTCTCTGGGCTCCTAATTAACAAGTGAACTCCCAATTTTATTTTTTATTTATTATTTTTTGTTTGTTTTTCAAGACAGGGTTTCTCTGTACCTTTGGAGCCTGTCCTGGAACTAGCTCTTATAGACCAGGCTGACTTTGAAGTCACAAAGATCGCCTCCCTCTGCCTCCGAGTATTGGGATTAAAGGCATACGCCACCACTGCCCAGCTTAACTCTGAATTTTATATCCTGAATTTGTGATGTTTCATAATTTTAATCCTCCCTCCTTTTTCCCCCAGCCCATATGTACCTATACATATATGCTTAATGGTTTATCTTTTATGAACTATTACAGTTGATAAATTTTATGAAGAAATGATGACAAATTTGTATTCAAGTATTGAGGAGTTTATTTCTTTGAAAATGCAAACTTTTGGTGATAGAGATTGAAAAATATACATTTTTAGGTGTTCAAAGGAGTCAGTATTGCATAGGGTCTAGAATATATTAGGTCATATATCTTTTGTTTATTTAAAATAATTATTATAATTAGATATATTATTATAATTATTAAAATACAATATTATTATATTGCTATAATTAGATTATATATGGATTACTAATAGATTATGTGATAAATGGATGAAGAGATGATAGATTGGATAGATGGCAGATGGGTAAATAGATGTGATACAATATAAGACGGCAATCAGGAACAAAATAAGCAGGTTAACTAAAGTACTAAATGTCTATCATAAAGTCTCAGAACAGGACAGAAATAGAGTGGGTTGAGAAAAGCCCAAAATGCCTCCATCCTAAACAACAGGGAACAGAAGAATGCTGAGACCAGGGAAAATACTTTTTTGCAAGTAAGAGTACATCAACCAATTACACAAAACCAAATGGCCTGTTCTGAAAACACATATAAATAACAGTTACGCAAAACTAAATGGCCAGCTCCGAAAACACATATAAATAACATTGTACAGACCATGGTGCTTTTATATATCTATATCTATATCTATCTATATCTATATCTATATCTGTATCTATCTATCTATCTATATATATAAAACATTTTTATATATATATATATATATATATATATATATATATATATATATATATATATATATATAAAACATTTACTAAAAAACCAAAGCCATGAATTTGAAAGACAGCAAGGAGGGGTGTATTGAAGGGTTTGGAGGCAGAAAAGGGAAGGGAGAAAATATGTAATTAAAATCATAAAAAATGAAAGAAAAACATTAAAATTCTACCTTTGAGAATCCATTACTTCAACTTAACAATTCACTGACTGAACAATTGAAAACATATTAATTGGTTGCCTAGCAACAGGCATTATGCAATGACACCTCAGTGGATATAAGACAGTGAATACTGAATTGCAGAGACATTAGCAACATGACTAAATTTTAAAATTCTAGGTATCATACACTTAGAGCATATTCTGCATTAAGTATATTTTCCATAGAGAAATTAGTTTTGAGGTTTTATGTTAATATTTAAAAGTGACTGTAGAATTCATTTCTTTGAATTAAAGATAAAAAAGGATTTCCTACTCCCAAGGCATTTTTTATTGATTTAACAAGGAGTCAGAGCTGAGTAAGGGCCATGAACTGGTTTATTCCTGTTTTAGACTTTTTAAAAGTGAATGAGCAAAACTAGTGCATTTCGTGTCCCAATAGCAACTCTTTGAACAGGCTCAAATGAGCCTCAGAAACTTATTAACTGCCCTGAAGTGGGACTTCATATCAGAGAGGTAGGAAAGCCACTAAGGGAGAGAGAGTCATATTAGAAACCTTCAGGGTTTTGATGCCCTACCCTTCCTAAGAGTTGGAGCTATATAGATTTTATGCACTAGAATGTTTTATACAACAGATAGCGAAGCTCAGTGTAGAGGATTTAAATAAGAGTAAATAATTCTCTCAAAGAGTAATGTGCTTATAGCCATGGGCAGTTCTCAGCACAGGAATTTAGGGAAGCCCCTCTGAGGCCAACTCATTCTCAGGCTAGACTAAGGGGATCATGCAGTCCCTTATGTCTCAAGAAGAGAACAGTAGAAAGGAGGGGCTGGGGAAACAGTTCCCTCAATAAAGGGCTTGCCACACAAATGTGAACACTAAAGTTTGTATCCCAGTACCATGTGTAAACTGAGAACAGCACTTGGCAGGTGGAGATGGGAGTGCCACTGGGACTTGCTCACCAGACAGTCTAGGCAATCAGTGAGCTCCTGGTCCAGTGAGAAACCTTTCCTCAAAAAAATAAGGCAGAGTAATTAACAAAAGTATTAACATCAACTCTTGTCTCAGCATGCAGGGGCACATACATACATGTACACATGTACATCCAAAACACCCACAAGCAGAAAAGTCTGCCTCATGCCACAGGTCTGTTCAAAACTTGGTGATCAAAACTTAGGTTCAGAGACTTTGCATGCTTCCTTTTACTGTGTAGACTGTACCACATTTTATTCCTAATATAACCATGACATTAAAAATGAGACATTTCCATAATTCAGGGTTTTTTAAACATTTGGACCACGAGATCTTTTATCAATATTTTAAATTCAGGTAATTTTTAGATACCTACATGTATTTTCAAATGTAGTAGTGTTATTTTGTACAAATAAAGTTGAGAACATTGAAAGCAAGCACATGTCCCATGAACTGGCCTGGCAATGCAAGAGGAAACAGAATGAAACCTCTGGAAAAACTACTCCCCTGTATGTCTAGGATTGTGCATAACAAGGTAGATGGTGTGGATGAAGGTAACTTATGTGTTGTCATTTTTCAAGTCAAAGTTTTCCTTCTTTAGTTATCCTTGAGACAACAGCTGAAAACTACAACTAAAACCAATTAGAGGTAACCCTCAATATCTGCCCATGGTGTAACTCCCTTGGAGCACTTGACTTTGAAAAAGAAGAAGAGTTCTTTCACAGAGCTGGGATTTATCTAGGAGGGACAGGACCAGTATTGGTTAACATTGATGATCACCTAGGCACCATGGATAGCCACCTTTGATAACATCTGTGAAGAAATTTATAGCTTTCAGTTTTGAGGCGGGCAGCACCATCCTTTAAGCTGCGGCCTTAGAATGGCCCCATTGCATCCAAAGTCAGGAAGCAGAGAGAATGAATGCCAGTGTGCAGATGACTTTCTTCTTTTGTTCAGGCCATGAATGCTTCATTTAAAGTGGGGCTTCATTCCTCAGTTAATTCAACAGCCATGCCCAGTCTGTGCCTCTAAGGTGATTCTAGAGTCTTTCAAGTTGACAATCAACATAAACCATCACTTCCGGAAATAAATGAATGAATGTGGAGCTCAGAGGAAATGTTCAACTCCCAATATATCTGGCTGAGCCCAGGCAAATGATCTTGGTGTGGCCAGCACAGTGACTCCAAGTCTTCTGCTGAATGAATGTGTTCTTCAACTGAAATGAAATTCTATTCTAAGTGTTTTGCTCAAAATTTAGTAAACATTTTCTCCATGACCTCATTAACCTCCCACAAAATATGGCCCCATATATCCAATCTCATTTCCTACTAAAGAAAACCAAGTTTAACTGACCAGGAAATTAATAAGCTAATTATGTTTGATGATTGCTGACTATGCTCTTCTTCAAGAAGGCACTTGTGCATGTGTCTATGTGTGTGTGTGTGTGTGTGTGTGTGTGTGTGTGTGTGTGTGTGTGTGAGAGAGAGAGAGAGAGAGAGAGAGAGAGAGAGAGAGAGAGAGAGAGAGAGAGAATGGTTGTGTGGAGGAAGTCGGGGGTCAACCTTAGATGTCTTCCTTGGCCACTCTTCACTCAATGTTTTTTTAAGATAGCCTTGCTCACTAAACCTGGAGCTCAAAAATTTGCTTCTACTTGTATATATAATCAGATGCAGGCTTCTTCTACAATTTATTTCCTTGGGTACATTCTGCAGTCATTTTCTCCTTTATAAGATGGCTTTAAAGTGTGCATTCATTACTCCAATTTCAGTCAAAGTTACAGGGATTCTCCTGTATATTTACCTTCCTCCAGTACTGGGGTCACAGAGACATATCTGCTTGTTACATGGGTGAGAGGCATCTGCTCTCAGGTCCTCATTCTTCCATTGCAGTGACTTTAGCACCTGAGCCATCTACCCAGGCTTTTCCATATATTTTGAAATGAGTCTTTGAACATGTCCTGATGAGAGGAGGTATATCTTTGGGATTTCGGTAGAAGGTGTTTGGAACTAGTGTAGATAAGAATTTCCAGTCAAGGAGGCTGAGGCACAGCTCAGCACACAGCAACCATTGGGATTACCAGCCTAGATGCCCCGTGAGCACTGCTTCTCCTCTCCGGTCTGGGAGCAGCCACCATCTGAAGCTACAGACCTCTCCTGAGGCTCTAGCTTCTCACTAAACTGCATGCTTCCTTTTTTGCCTACATATGGACTTTAGTCACAGTAAGGGACCTCCACATTTACATGTCCCAGCTTGTCCACTGACGTCTCAGTGGGACCAGTAACTTCTGAAGGATGGCCCCTGGCCTCAAAGTCACCAAAGGTCAGTAGTGATACATTAATTTAATTAGAGCATGGAGACCAGACCAGTGACCCATGAGGGATAGCCCCTTGTCTCAAGTTACCATTGCTTGTCATTTTTATCACAAACGTTTATCTTAGAGAATGTAAATTTGTCTAAAATGGGAAAAATCATCTTTCCACTTTTACACTGTGATTCCATAGGTCACAAGGTCACAAATTATCCTTTTCCATATATAATTTATGTGTCAGAAAAAGCAGTTAAAGGATTCTCAACGCGAAGTTTCCTTTAACTCAAGTTAATAAAAACTCTAAGACTAGGCAGCCCAAGCCTAGTACTTTATTATGGTTATAGATATTATCAGACATTCCGATTTTATTTTTATTTTTAGATTTTTCTCCATTTTCTACATGCTATATCTTTTATCTCCTTTTGTATGAAATGATGTTAGAGGCTCCAGCCACCATCTCTCTTCCAGGCACAAAAAGAAGAGTAAAGATGAACATACTTCCTCAATCAGCCTTCAGAAGAACACTAGTGACTTCTGCTTATAGTGTGCCTAGCATTCAGAAGATGGGCACATTACCATTCTTAATTCAGTGGAAGTGTTGTGCCAGGTTTTAAAATCTAGGAACATTTCTCCCTTAAAAATTATATGAAAACCTCAAACTGAGAAATGTCACACTGTTCTATAAAGGAAGGAAAATTAATACTTGGTAATTTCATAAACACTCCTTGGAAATGTTGTTTTTCACTTTTTCTTTCAATTAAACATTTATATAACACTTCCTCCAGAAACAGTGTTTATCATTAATATATCAGAATCCATGGATTGAACATTCAGTTTTCCTATTTATTAATATTTTTCTTGTTGACATCTTACAAATTATCTTTTGGGAACTTCTAAGTCCCTTACATATGGCTGACTAAAGACAACAGGAGTAGCTCACATCATTCTAAACCCTCAAACTCATGGAATGTTTCAAAACAGATGCTAGCTATGCTGTTAGACCATCTGGTACTTTAATACCTGCTAGTTGGTTCTTGGAACTGTGTATTATCTATGTGTTGAGTGTTAAATGCAGTACTGAAGGTTAAACCCTTATAGTTCACTGCCAGGCACATGGCATACAATGTATAAACATCACATTCTCATACTGAAGAGCCTAATCATGGAAGGAGATCCCATCCAGTGCAGCAGCCTCCCAGCAGCACAAAACTGCATCTGTTCATATGTTGCTTTCACTCAGCTTTTCCACAACTGGTTCTCTATCTGTGTAGTTATTTAATGTCTGTCTATAATTCTACATAGTGTAGAATTAGGCTTATGCCTCATGTGCTTTTTCATCAAAGACTGAATGGTATAGTGTAGTACAGATAATCTTTGGAAAGTAGGCAATCTGGGTTTGCTTTACAACTAAATCAATTCATAAATGGAAGAATGGCTGTTACTATATCTGAAGAGTAGAGCAGGGATAGAAAGGTACAAGATTAATGTGTTAGCACTGATAAGATGTTTCAGTGGATGAAGCACTTGTCCTAAAAGCTTGAGAACCTGAAAGATTCATATTGTTCTGGAACCTAAATTAAAACAAGGCAATCACAAAGGGGGGCTGTAACCCCAGTCTTTGGAAGATCAAGATGGGACATGTTAGGTGCAAGCAGCTTAAACAGACTAGCAAATTAGTGATCCCTAGGTTAAATGAAGAGACCCTGACTCAGTAAATGGAAATCGAGATCAATTGAGGAAAATATTCAATGTGAACTTTGGGCTCCTGAACACACATATATGCTCAGCTACATGCAGACAAATTACTACAGGTATGTTAACAAATATAGACACACATGCACATATACACATGAAAAACGGTTGCTATTGGAAAACCTGAAAATACCTCCTGATAGGGCTTCTTGTATGGGAGAGAGCTTGCAAAAAACAAGCCCAAGATTTACAAATGACCCTTCGAGGGACAGCGACCTGGGTTCTTTTGCCTAGCTCCATGAGTTTCTAATTCTTCTTAACAATCTGGTGTCCTGCCACCGTCATTAGTGTTCTCCTAATAAGATCTCTTCATCACTATTCATGTGCCCCTGTTCCAGTTCCTTGTTCTAAGACACAGGGAAGTGGAAATCAGAGCAAGGGCCCTAAGAACTCTAATCCACAGCTCTAATACTATAATTTGAATTCTCCAAGAACTGTATTAGAGTACAAGTAGTTTATTTGAAAGGAAAAAAAATCAAAGGACAAGGTAGTAGAGTGGTTACAGGTGTGAAAGAATCATAATGGGTGCCGTATGTCACCCAGAACTTCCTCACATAGAGCAACTATACTGATGTCTCTGAAGACTGCGCATGATCCTCACCAAGTCTAACTACACAAGAGAACAAAGTTAAGAAAACAGTCAATGCAACAACTAATATTCAACTAAAATTCAGTGGTCCTGTTAAAATGAACAATGGGTAAGTGTGTCTAAAATATTTGTGTCCAAGAAATGGCTCAACATGTAAGAGACACTTGATAAGCAATAGTGGATGCTGAGTTCTGATACCCAACACGCTCATTAAAAGTTAGGCACACTGAATGTGTCAAACTGAATGAAGAGAAGACTGTGAGTCTTCAACCCTACACAAAGAACTATAGGCAACTGAGAAAAGATGGGGATGAGAATGGTGGCCTTACCCAGGGAAGAACACATGAACCACTTATCCCAGTACTAAACAGACAGTGCTGAAAAATACAAACAGGTAGCATTATATGAAGTGAACAAATTATATTTAGGAATATATACTTGTAAACATATTTATATATGCATGCAACACCAAGTAGTGAAAAAAAGAGGTCATGAATTTGAAAGAGAGTAGGGAGGGATATATGGGAGGATTTAGGGGCAGAAATAGGAAGGGAGAAAAGTAGTAACTAAATTATAATCTCAAAAGTGAAAAAATAAAAACCTTTTTAATATTGTAAAAACAAATAAATATGTGGTCAAGATTGTCTATGTATGTGTTCCTGTGACTCCAATATGGAGATCCTGGAAAGTGGGACATTTCTGTGGGTTGATGGGGCTACCGTAGCTCCAGGTTCAAGGAGAGATCCTGCCTCAAATTAAAAAGATGGAAAGTAATAGAGTGAGGCACCAGACATCCTCCTCTGGCTTCCAATGAGCAGAGTAGGCATATATGCATGCATGTGTGCATGCATGCCCCCTCTTAAACACACAACAGATTACCCCACAAATACACAAAGTGCTCCTGTTAACTGAGAAATGGCAGAAATATAATGAAATTGTAATAGTTTTGCTTTGGTTTAAAACACTCAAATAATTACAATATAATACTGAGTAAGAGGAAAATCTTTACATAAAATAGTAGCAATTTAAAACCAAAAGCACTTCCTACATGTTTATTGCAGAGATTACCAATATTATCTGCAACAGACATGAAGTGTATTTTGATATAACATTATGAACTGCAGTGACATCAAAATAACATCTTTGGAAAACCCACAAAAGTAGTGCAGACTACAATCAAAAACAAAACTACAGTCTGGGAAAAGAAGGAAAAATTTTATACTTGAGAGTCTCCACTTTTCTATATAGCACCATCCATGATTATGTTGCTTTTCCGTGGGGGGATGGAGATGCAGCTCTGCATCACAAGGCTCCACAGTCCAAGGAGTTCTAGAGTTTTAGGGACTATGGCTTGGGCTACACCAAGCTCTTCAATGCAGAAATGAATGCTTCAGTGCTGGGAAGAGCTTTCGTACGAGACAGTTTATGAAGCCGAATGGGATATTTTACTATATTTAAATATGAGAGTACTTACATGGGTTAGGAGGAAGAGAGGCACTCAGCAGAAAGCATGACACTGATTAGAGCATGTGTGTGGGCTTCTCAAGGAAGAAGAGTCACAGTAAGAAAGAAATACGCAAGTGTGGGAACCAGTTCCCGACAGGAAAGTGACTCATAACTCTCTTGACATTTGCCATAGACAGCATGCCATTTTGGTGGTTCTCAAGTTACATCTCAAAAGGTTGCTAAGAAGCTGTTTTTCCCCCTGTTTTTTGTTTCCTCTGGTAAGAGACATAGAAAGAGGGTTCTGGAAATGACTTGGTTGCAACTATAAGCAGATCAGTAAAATCAGGGAATACTCAGAATGCACATGTGGGTTAACATGCTCTTCACCTTTAAATGGACTTCCCCTGAGATTCCTAGAGAATCGCTTGTTTACAGTAGGAAGGAGTAGGTCTTGTAAGGTAATTAATTAACTGAGCTGGGAATCTGTTGATCAGAGGCTTCACTTGATTCTAGGCTGAAGGGATTCTCTCTTTTCATACCTGCAAGATGTTTCCACCCTTTCTATTCTCTCTCAGGGTAAAATGAAACATGAAGTCCTACTAGCAGAGAGCTCAGTATGCTGGACTTTTTCCTACCCAACTACCACAGCTTTCATATAATTTAGATGTATAAACCTGGAATTACGTGGGAACTACCCTGTTAAAAGACAGAAATCTAGGAGGTATGGAAGTCTGTAAAGTTTTGGTATGACTTTCAGCTCCCTCATGTTTAAACATCTTCAATTACTATTTAGATATCATGTTCCTCTTACATACTGGGGAATGTGCACAAAAACATATGAGCAGCTTGTGAGTCCAGCTCCCAAGACTACCTCCAGACCAGGTCAGAAACTACAGAGCAGCGAAAGGAACTTAGGCTATTTCGAATCTAAAGGGTTCTGAATAACTCACACACATGCTATTCAGGTCTTGTTCTTTATTTTTCTGCCTCTAGTTTCAAATCTCTACAGTGTTTAGTTCTCCTTTGTTTCATTTCTCTGTTCCAATTCCATAGTTCTAAATCTTTCTCTAATTCTCTGTTTCAATTCACCTTGCTTCTGTTTTTTATCTAGCTTAAAAAACACTTTTTTTTTTACTGGAGGTTTAAGGCAAGAAAAAAGTTACAAGGTCACATCTCATTGGCCATAGCAAATTCCTAAGGTAAGTTATAAAGGCAGAGCCACTTACTGTGGCCAAACAAAGTTTCAAGGTTTCTGGTATAAGACTCTGACCAGATGCCTAGAACATAGTCTTTTTTTTTTTCATCTAGATTTGGCAAGCAAAGAATTGGCATCGTTTAGTAGGTTTCTTTGTGTTAACATCCTTGACTAGACACCTGGGACTTTCCCCTTGTGCTTAATTGTCAAGTTTTTAACTTAAGGTCTATATACAAAAATCTTTAATCAAGTTTGAAATTGCTCTAGGGTAAAAATGAGCTATGTGTCTTAGACTGAGGAGAAATTGTTATTTTCTAATATGTCTGAATAAAAGGAACAAAACAGACTTTTAAGTCCCTTATAGCCATTGTGGGACAATGGATCTAGTTATGAAGCATATTCTAGTATATTTTCTTCATATAAAAATTATACAGATTACTGAGAAGTCATCTTTCTGACCACCCATGGATATGAGTGCCCATAACATTGAGATGGCATCATGAGATTACACATACATATCATATGAAAGTGCACACTACAGTGCAGGAGAGACACCATAGTTGCTTTAGCAAATATGAAATTATAGACAGGAGCAATAGTTTCTAGAGTTGCTCCTGCAGACCCTGCCTGAATGGGATTCTTCTCTCTCAGAGAATTATTCCTCTGGTGGCTTAACATCTAAATATTAGTTATCATATGCTATATACTTCCACGGCCCTCAACAAAAACACACAACATATACCTGATTATACCACTTAATTATCAAACCAATCATGGGATGGAGAGACAGCAAAGTTGGTAGAACATCTGCCTTTTTCATGTGGGGAGCTGAAATCTGTTCCTAGAAACCAAATAAAAAGCAGCGTGTACTGGTGCACAATTATAATCTCAGTACTGGAGAGGAGGGGACACTGGCCTTTTGGAAGTTCATCAGTAAGCTACCCTGACCTACATGGTGAAGTTCTAAGAAAATGAGAGACCCTGATTCAAAAACACCCTAAAAGAAGCCTTGGTCCCAACACCAGAGTATGGTCCCTGACTTCCACATAGACACTGTGTGCATGCACACACACACACAAACACACACACACACACACACACACACACAAACACACCACTACCACCACACCACTACCACTCAAGAAAAAAACTATCAAAAGCAAAATTAATATCATAAGTTTTGGTATGAAAACTGAGGAACTCCCTTAAGAATTCAGTCCACATTTTGAGGCCAGCTTTTCATACAAACTTTTCAAGATAGAGCTTGGGCACCTACCATTTCACACCCTACTTCCAGAACGGGGACATTCTAGGCTTTAAATCTCAGATGTGCTTTCATTAGATATTCTGTGAGTAAACATTTCCCTGTCAAAGGACCAGGACACTCAATTTCCCTTTTTATACATTTTTAATAAAATAGTATTAAATATGACTCAAGAACTGCCTTGGCATCGGACCTGCCAGGTTTACATCAATTTTTCATCTATCATATGATATAATTTTCATATATCATACATTATAATTTCATAACAGATCCCTGGACCATCCCTGAAGTTTGAAAGAGGATGAGTTTCCAGGCAAGAGGTTTGAGCAGGTACTTGATATCACACAGCAAAGTAGTGAGCATAGGCATCCAGCCTGCTGCCCTGCTCCTTAAACCCACAGTGCAGCCAATACATCCTTGAGTCTCACACTGAACAGACTCATACTATTACCAGTGACACTTCTGATTGATCTTTGAGATGCATTTCTTACTTTTTTTGTTATTTCAGTAAAATACCCAACTAAAGAACTTAAGAAGAGAAGCACACATTTTGTCTCATGTTGAGAAAACGGTTGATCTTGACACATAAGTCATGGAGGCCGAAGAATGAGGTTTCTGGTCACATTGCATCAGCAGCAGAAAGAGATGAATTATGGGGCTCAGTGGACTTTCTGTTTTGTTCATAGTCTAGGAACTCAAATAATGAAATGATGACCTCCACGCTTACAGTCTTCCAACCTTAGTTAACCCTACCTAGACAGTTACCCACAGACAGGACAGAGGTTTTTCTAATAAGTTATTGTACCAATGTGAAATATATGAATAGGTCCCTCAATAAAGACAGTTTGAAAGGAAGCTGTTGACAGGGGTCTGAGCAGACTGAAGAATAGTCAGTGGTTACCAGGAATCTTTTCTTGGTTATGAAAATATTTTGGAGCTACAAGAAATCATGTTTGGTGGACTAACTGCTGGTGACTTATATGCTTTTAAATATGTTGACCCCACCATACTGGATAATGTGGAGCAGTTACATCTTACCAAAGGCTAAGTACCTAGAATTGAATTATGTTCTATCAGGGTCTAGCAAGAACACATATTATCTTGTTACTTTGTGCATTGTGACATCTTGGGTACTTAGCCTTTGGTAAGATGTAACTGCTCCACATTATCCAGGATGGTGGGGTCACTTTTGTCAAGGAGGGTCTTGCCCTCTGATCAGGTTTAGGAGTGTAGCTGCCTGGCAAAATGGTTTCATGTTTGCTTTTTCCTTTCTCTAGAAACAATAACCTCTAGGCTTTAAAGACCACCTGCTCTGTAATTAATTTCTTGCACATAATCTTACTTATCTATTCTAATTGAACTTTTAAGACCAGAAGTGAACTCAAGACTTGAACACTCTTGATTCAGTATACCTGACTGAAGCCCAGTAACTGCCTGTCACCATGTACTCACAGATTAGTTTTCACTCCTTCCCCAGCCTCTGCTAACTAATATATGACCACACCTTCCTGGATAGTGGCAGTAAGATCCAGCTGTCCATCTGTCATTGTTAAAAACAAAACCAAAAACCAAACAAGCAAACAAACAAAACCCTGAGGAAACAATGGCTCACCTGATATTTCGTGCTGATTCCAATTCCATCCTGCCATGAAAACCTCTAACGTGAGCAATATTTGGGGTAACCTATTATCTCAGCTGGACTAAATCCAGTTCAGTCTTCAAACCCATGATCTTGCACCCTGAAAAACACCCCAGTCAAGAGAAGCCCAGAATGGTGTCCATTGTGGTTTGAATGTGAAAGTTGGCTGTAGGCTGACTACATAATCATTCCACCCCAAGATTTCTGCTGTTTGGAAAGGAAATGGAACTTAAGGGGGTAGATATTCTTGGGTGGAAGAACTTCTCTAGAAACAGTGTTTGAATATCATAGCATGCTAGCAGCTTCTTGTCCCTGATGTCATGCCTTCTCTGCCTATCTCCATTATAAATGGTTACCTAAATAAAATTGTAACTGAAAAAAGCCAGATATTTCACAAATTACTTTTGTTGTCAGAATTTTTATCAAAGAAACTGAAAATAAATGGACAGATTTTAAAATCAATGGAAGGGATGTAGTGATGAGGCGAGCTGGCCTGCTTTTCGTGCCACCCAGCTCCTGCATGGCTAGCTTCACACCCGAAATAACAACTCACAAATTGTATGCATTTAAACACTGCCTGGACCATTAGCTCTAGCCTCTTACTGGCTAACTCTCACATCGTGATTAACCCATTTCTATTAATGTGTGTAGCACCACGAGGTGGTGGCTTACTGGGAAGATACTAATCTACATACGTCTTGCGCCAGAGCTCATGGTGTCTGCCTCATTGCCTTCTTCCCAGCATTCTGTTCTGTTTGCTCCACCCACCTAATTTTCTGACATCTCAGGCCAAGCAGTTTCCTTATTAATTAACTAATGAAAGCCACAGCTAAATAGAAGACACTCCTACATCAATGGAATGAAGGCCTCTCCATCCTGCACTCTATCTGCAATGCACTAATGAAAAGAATTGCAGAGTAAAACTTGCATGGAGCCAATGCAGATCATAAAGATCCATGCATCATGTGGGGGAAAAGAGAAGAAGGTGGATAAGAAGGATAACACAAAAACCATAGTCTTCCCAGGGAAGAAGCTGCTAAGAAGTGCAAGAGAAGAATACTGAACAAATTCAAGGGTTGGTGTATGGTTTGGGAAATGGGGGCAGTTCTCAGTAGTTGTGGATGTATATGAAGATAACCACTGTGATATATTTACTGAAAGTCATCTTGACAGGATGGAGACTCACCAGGAAACAAACCTTTGTATTTGTCTGTGAAGGAGTTTCTAGAGATGGGAGACCAAGCCCTACTGTGGGTAGTGCTATTCCATGGGCTAGGGTCTTGGAAAAAATAAAAATTGAGAAAAAGAGCATCCATTCCTTCCTGCCTGACTGCAAATACCATGTGACTATCTGCTTCCCACTTCTTCTTCCTCAACTCTTCTGACATGACTGGCTGGAACACTTAACTGTGAGTCCATTAAACCCTTCCTTCTTTAAGTCTCAGGTCAGGTATTTTGATACAGCAAAGAGGTAAATTATTAACACAATCACTCTGCAGGTTCCAACTAAGGCTCCCTCCATGGTAAGATGTTCTCTTTATTTTTCCTGTGGTAAGGTTGCTAGTTGTAGATCAGAAGAACAGGACTGGAGATCTTCAATTGGGAAGGCAACACAGCAGCTTTATAATATTGTGATGTGTGCCCCAAAGCAGCAGTTTCATGAGACCCTCCAAAGTTGTTCAGAGAGTATATTACTCTTACAAGAACACTCTTCAGTTCATTTCCTGGTCATCATTGATATTTACAATACCAGGTCAGACTCCCCAGGCAAAGTTCATAAAAGTCAATAGCAGTGCCATGGGCCAGGAAGAGAAATGCCAGTGAGAAAGATTAGAAGACAGCAGTGTTTGCAAGCTTAGGAGCAACTCCTGTCTTAAAAAGCTGCATGATTCCACATTTTATGCCTGATGATGTATCTTCACACAAATCCAGTAAGGAAGTATCCCCACTCCTGTATCACACATCAGGAAACTGAGGTATATTGAGGTTGTATAAGTTACTATTTTTGTTGATGAGACAAAACAGTTTAAGGAAGAAAGGGTTAATTTGGGTTTATGGCTTGAAGATACAGGCAATCACCTCAGGGAGGTCATGTATGTAGGACATGAAGCAGCTGCATGCATTGCATCCAGTCAGGAAGCAGAGTGAAATGCAAGCTGGTGCTCGGTTTTCTTTGCCCTTTTTATTCACCCCAGTTCCATAACCATGGAATGATGCTGCCCACATTCAGGGTGAGCATTTCCACTTCAGTTTATTCCTTAGGCAATTCTAGATTCTATCAAGTTGTTAATCAATATTATTCATAACAAAGATCACTTTACTGTGCCTAATCTAGCCAAGTGGTCTTCAAAAAATTTCAAACCAGAGCTATTTAATTCCAATTGTTTTCCACCTGACTGCCATGTAAATCACTGTAAGACTAAAGATAAGTATAGGTACTCCTAGAGATTTGAAGTCCTTACTGCAGAGCATGATACTGCATTGTAGTGAGTTAAGACAGAATATGATGCCTTTCAGGCTCTTACTGCACACATATGCATATACACATTTGCTAACACACACATGTACACACCCCTATATTTCCATGAGTACATACATACAATGCACATGTATGCGTAATTGTGAATGCATGTAAACATATATGTACACATATATGAGCACATTTTTACATAATAAAAAGCACTATGTGATGTCAATAGTGCAATTTTAGTAAGAGGATAAATTTATAAGTCTCAGGTCCTCTATTTGGTACCTCATAATTTAACAATGCTGAAACAGGGAGAAATGATGTCTGAAATCTTCAAACATCAAAGTAGATTCTATGATTTTAATCCTAGCCCACCAATTACCTCTAGTTCTGAAACTAAGGGTGTTCACCACTACCACTTGGTTTTTATAGCAAGATAATATGTCAACTGGAATTAAAGGTGTGTGTCATTGTGGCTACTGGGATTAAAGGTGTGTGCCATTGCTGCTGGAATCTAAGGTTGGCCAGTGTGGCTGTTTCACTTTTCTGATCTTCTTGCAAGCTTTATTTATTAAAATACAAATGGAAGGCCACACAAAGGTGGGTAGAGAACCTTGCCCCATCATCAAGATCATGATCACCACTACTGCTGTGAGACTTTCTCCTCTGACTTTCGAGTACAAGTCAAGTAAACCATGGACATGATCACCTAAATTCACGGAGAAGACCATTTATCTGTCTGTGTTGCATTAGCCAGCAGAGAGTGATGATAGAAACTCTAGGCTGACTCCAACACATGACTTCCAGGAAATTTGCACCATAAAGTCCTACTCTACCTGGGACATTTGCTGTACCCATTTTAAAGAGTAAAGCATTGACGAAAGAGCTCTCATCAAAAAACAGAATGTGGGAATCATTGTTTTATAACTGTTTTTATTTTGTTAGGGATGCTATTCCATAAAAAATAAAATGAAGCTAAACTGAATAAGAAACTGAAATCCCTGCCTTTAAATGTTAGTTCTACCACCTACTACACTGTTGTTATTGGGAAAATTCTTAACCTACATTATTTAGTTCCTCTTTTCCTCTCCATCTCCTTCTTTTCCTTCTCCCCCACCTCTCTTTTCCCTACCCACTTCTCTGTTTCTCTCTGTGTCTCTCTTTCTCTGTATTTCTCTCTCTCTCTCTCTCTCTCTCTCTCTCTCTCTCTCTCTCTCTCTCTCTCTCTCTCTCTCTCTCTAAACAATTTTAAGAACAAAATATCATATGGTCTTGGGCCAGGTCTCAGTGAACTTACACTTCACTAATTTGGCTCTATATAGCAGTAAGAACTCAGGATCCATTCCCTCTGTTCCTGACTCTAGAAGAACACTGAGTTTAAAGATGTCTGCTGCCATGCCCTGCTTTTTTTCTGGGTTCTGGATATCTAAATTAAGTCTTCATGCTTGAATTGCAAGTATTTTGTCCATGTGGTCATCTCTCCTCATCCAACTCCATGTTCAAAGTCAAATAACACCAGCGTGATGAGGAAAAAAATATGAGTCAACCTAAGAAATGAGCTTTTATTACCTTATAGCAATATATTATCAGATAATGATGATAATGAAAAAATGAACACTTTATTCTAAATTAACATTCTAAAAATTTTCCATTTATATTAGAATTATTATTAGGTATTATTTGGGTGTAACAAAGAAAATCTAGGGAGAAAAACTACAAAAACACTACAAAATTTCATAAAAATTGACATTCTTAACCTCACCTCAACTTGATGATATTTGTTTGAAAGAAATAATTTTAAATTAAGCAGAACATATGGAACCAAAGAAGTGTTTAACTCATTTTGAGCAGATAATGCTCTTGCAGAGGACTGTAACTTAGCTCCTAGCTTCTATGTGAGGTGGCTGACAATACCTGCTTCAGAGATGATGTCTATACCGTCATATGTACACCCGCACCAATAATTAGAAACCAATAAATATTTTAAAGCACCATTATGATAGAAATTGTTTGTACTTGATTTATGTCTGATCAATAGTAGTGATCCACAATTTTTGTTTGAAGATAACTAATTTGAAATTTTTCTCAATAATAGTCTTGTTACCTGCATTCTGGTCATACATAAGACATTCTTTACTATCACAACCAGACACAAATATATAGCCTAATCCAAGATGGAAATGCTTTCCTTTTTTTTTGAATGGTGTAGTAATTGTTGCTCCAATCAAAGGACAATCTATATTTGGGAACAACACATTACTGATGCCTTTGCTCCAGAAAATAACTCACCTTTCTGCTGCATTAGACAAGACTAAGCTATTTACTGAATTTCTTCATGGGGAGAGATGTAGTTCATTTCCTTTAAGAGAATAACAACAGTCCCGTATTACCCACTTATAAGTCTTCCTTAATCAAAAATTAAGATGTATGTATCTGAAAAGTTAAAGGTTGCTGAAATCTTGTATTTCAGTTTGTGTTTTCAGTTAATGATAGAGAAGATCAAATTGGATTAATGAGTCTAAGATATTTTATGACTCAGAGAAAATAATAATTAAGTACTATCCAGATGCAGCATTAAAACACAGTATTGCAATTGAAGTGAGGTAGAGTCTGTGCTTTAGGAACTGTTTTATTTTTATTATTACATTCCTTGAGACAAGTTCTCATAAAATCAAGCTGCCTTTAAGCTCCCCAAGTAACCAAAGATGACCTTGAATACTAATTGTCCTGTTTCCACAACTCAAATGTTCAGATGTGGCACCACAGTTCCTACAACGCTGCAAATCAGAGCAGCTGTCATGCATATCAGACAAGCACTGGATCAACGAGCTACATCCAAGCCAAGGGTATTTTAATCTTGAAGCACCAGGCACAAACATAAATTGAAATTACTTTTTATAAAACTCTATGCATCTAGACTGAAATATTGCATTAGAGTCACATGATGTGATGGCTAGTTTTAAATCAACTTGAGAAAAGCTAGAGTGAAGTTGATACACACACACACACACACACACACACACACACACACACACGAGGAGGAAACCTCAATAGAGAAAATGCTTTAATAAGTTCAGCCTATAGGCAAGTTATTGATCTTAGAGGATCCAACCCATTATTGACCTGGGCTGGTGGTACTGGGTTCTATAAGCAAATTGGCATTTAAGATATTCATCAATTTGACCACAAGGCAAGGCAAATTCAGGCACCTTCTTCTTAGGGTCTTAGCTGGGATCATCCTTGTGGATTCTTGAGAATTATTCTAGTACCAGGTTTCCTGCTATCTCCATAATGGCTTATTCAATTAAAATATCTCTTTCCTTGCTCTCATCTCTGACCTTCCTCCATCTCTACTATCTCATTCCCTCAAGTTCTTCTCCCCACTCCTTCCACCCTCCCTTCTCTCCTCACCTTTGTGCTCCCAATTTTGTCAGGCGATTTTGTCTATTTCTATTTTCCTGATGGATCTATGTATGTTTTTCTTAGGGTTCACCTTGTTACATAGCTTCTCTAGAATCATGAACTATAGGCTAAATATCCTTTGTTTTACATCTAGTATTCACTTATGAATGAGTACATACCATGTTCATCTTTCTGAGTCTGGGTTACCTCACTCAAGATGTTTTATTTTTTCTAGTTCCATCCATTTGCATGCAAATTTCAAGATGTCATTTTTTTTTACCACCGAGTAGTACTCCAATCTGTAAATGTGCCATATTTTCTTTATCCATTTTTCAGTTGCAGGACATTTAGGTTGTTTCCAGGTTCTCTCTGTTACAAATAATGCTGCTATAAACATAGTTGAACAAATGACTGTAATCAAATGAATATCTTAAATGTCACCATAGAACCTTCTCCCTTCAACTGATGGAAACAGAGGCAGAGACCCGCAATGGAGCACTGGGCTGAACTCACAAAGTACAGTTGAAAAGTAACAGGAGTGAGAATATGAGCAAAGAGGTCAAGACAATGATGGGGACACCCACTGAAACAGTTCATTTGAGCTAATGGGAGCTCACCAACTCCAGCCAGACAGGGAAGGAACTAATATAGGTCTGAGCTAGTCCCTCTAAATGTGGATAACAGTTGTATAGCTGGGGAAGACTACAGGACTACTGGCAGTGGCCAGGATTTATCCCTACTACTTGTACTTATTCTCTTAGGACGGTTACCTTGCTCAGCCTACCTATAATAGGGAGGGCCTTGGACCTTCCACAAAGCAATGTGCCTTAACTGTTCTGAGGAGTGGATGGGGGTATGGTGAGGAAATAGGTGGAGGGAATGGGAGGAGAAGAAGGGTAGAAATTGGGATATGTATGTAAAATAAAAAAATATTGTTTTCTCTTTTTAAAAAATAAAACAAATTATAAAAAAAAGAAAGTGAGGCTATTTAAGCCCAAGGTTGAGGAGTGCTGGTGTGTGTGTGTGTGTGTGTGTATGATATTATTATATTTTAATTAAAAATAAAATAAATTAAAGAAAAAGAAAGAAAGAAAATGGGCATAGAAAGTCATCAGGAACAAGACTCTAAGCAACATTTCTCCATGGACTCTGAGTCTGTCCTGATTCCAGATTTTTAGCATGAGTTCCAGTGCTCACAATTTTTTATGATTAACTATTTTATGGGGATGGGAAGAAAATAGCACTCCCGTCAAGTTGCTTTTGTTCTCAATGTTTAATCACAACAATGTAACCCTGACTAAGAAAAAAAAAATGGTACCAGGATTGTGGGATCTAGCTGTGACAGACCTGGCTGTGATTTGGGGAAGGACTGTAGGAGGACTTTGGAATTTGTCAAGTGAAAAACCATTGATTGGTCAAAACCTGTTGAACTGTTCTGTGGGAGCATAGAAGATAGAATATTGGGAGAAGTTCAGATTCTAAAAACCTAACTGGTAAAATTCCATAGGGAAATTTGAGGTGCATTTAAAGAGTCTATCTGGGATACTGCATACTTTAAATTAAGAATCTATGGGTCTAGACTGGTGGGGCTGAAGATTGTCTGTGATTGAAAAGATATTTGAACCAATAAAGTGAAACCTTTGTTTGCTGGGACAATCAATTCTGCTCAGCTGGAGCTGAGAAATTTCTGGTGACTGAGAAGAGACCAGTATAGTTGATTGTCTTCTGGGAAGTGTTTGCTCAGGGTCAGCACAAAGAAGCTGTGTTCCAGAGGCAACCAAGGTTGTACCTCTTACTGGGAATCGAATCTGGTAGTGCAACAATCATCTTGATGGCACGGGTTTGAAGGCATTAAGAGGTCATAGAGAGCAGCTGAGGCTTGGCATTACACAGCCTTGATAGACTCCTTGAACAGAGCCCAGAAAAAGCTATTGGTGAAAGTGCAGACCAGTTGCAGCAGAAGATCACAGGATTTTGAAACTGCCCATACTGTAAAATGACCTCTAAGGCATCAGCAACCATGAAGTGCACAGTCCTGAGCCTAAGAAACAAGCTATATGGGCAGCAGAGGGTGGAGTCAGAGAAGAGCCCACAGTTGAGAGACTGAAATTTAAAGATACCTAGGAGTTTTAGAAAGACTTTTGAATATTATAAAGAAACTTTAAAACTTAAGTGTTTGAATTTGAAAGACTGTGGGACAATTTAAGTTTGTAAAATGTTTTATGGTGTGGTATTAATGTTAATCTGTGATCTTAAGAGTGAACAAAAAGGGAAAGCCTATGGTTAAACAGTAATGTGTTTATAAGTCAAGTTGACATTAGATCAACTGTGGTGGTTACTAGTTATTTTAAATTGATATAAGCTAGAGTCATCTGTGAGGAGGAAACCTCATCTGAGAAAATGTTTCCATAGGATCAGGCTATGGACAAGCCCATAGGGCATTTTCATAATTGTTGACTGATGTGGGAAGTTGCAGCCCATTCTTAGCAGTACCCATCCTGCACTGGTTTTCCTAATAAAGCAGGCTGAGCAAGTCATGAGCAGCATAGCCTCTGCATCAGGTCCTGCCTCCAGGTTCCTGCTGTGTTTGAGTACCTGCCTTGGCTTCCCTTAATGGACTCTTACTCATGATATGTAAGCAAAACAAACTCTTTCCTCCTCATGTTGCCTCTGGTCACACCATCTCTTCATATCAAGAGAAAAGGAAGTAGCACTCTCAGAAAGATCTAAACATGTTCCAGTGCAACCACACACACAGATTTAAAAGAAAAACTAGTCTCTCTAATGTGGGAAATTTGGCTCATGGTTAAAAACTCTTGCCATGGAAACATGAGGATAGAAATTATGGATCTCAAGAACCCACATGAATACTGGGTGGGCATGTGGTAGCCTCCCCTTTAATTACAGTCTCAAAAGGTGGAGACAAGATTCTTGGAGCAGACTGGCCAGCTAGACTAGCTGCATAGGTGAGCTATGTGTTTGACTGAGAAACTTTGCTCCAATGAATACGATGGAGAGTAATCAAAAAAACTTCTAATATCAACTTCCAGCCTCCACAAGTATCCCCTGCATACACACACACACACACACACACACACACACACACACACGTACGCAGACCACATAAAAAAGACAAAAGTGAAGGCAGAAGTATGTGAATCCTCAAGAGCCAGAATAATTGGATATGAAAGGGAACACTCACAGTTAACAAAGAGATCCGCCACCACATGAGAAAGCAAGAGCCTGCCTTCCACTTTGTTTTAAAGGAATTACATCAGCAGGCAGGAGCTCAGCCACCATCTGGCCAGATAATCCAAGGTCATGAATGGGGCGAATATCCAGTACAAAAAAGTTTAAAATTCTCCCAAATATCATTTCTTCAGTTGGATTATTGTTAAAGATAAGCATATCCCAGGGCTAAGATTACCTACCACTCCCAGTTCCTTCTGAAGCTGCAACCAATTTCTTCTCTTTTACTTTTGAATCAAGGTTGATTATTCCTTCTCGTAGTCTATATCTCCCAGAAAAGACCACCTCAGTTTCCTGTTTATACATTTTTCTTCCTGTTTCAAATATATGCACTTGATTGATAGCCTTTTGTATTGCTATAGACAGATGCCATAACCAAAGTAACCTATCTATAATAAATCATTTAATTTGGGGATTTGCTTACAGCTTCGGAGGGTGAATCCATGACCATCATAGTGGGAGAATGACAGCAGGTAGGTAGCTATGGTGTTGGAGCAGTAGCTAAGAGCTTAAATATTGAGACAAAAACTACAAACCAGAGAGAGAGAGAGAGAAAGAGAGAGAGAGAGAGAGAGAGAGAGAGAGAGAGAGAGAGAGAGAGAGAGAGGAGAAAGAGAGCTAATTGGGAATAGTATATCATTTTGAAACCTTAAAGCCCACTCCCATTGACATGTCTCTTCAAATAAGAATACAAATCCCAGGTCCACTAATTTTTGACCAAGCATTCAAATATACAAGTCTATGGGAGGGATTCTCATTCAGACCACTACAATAGTTAACCCCTAAGTGAACCTTTCGCTTTCAAACTCACAGCTGGTAGATGATAAAGACATGGTATTCAGTGTCTGCACAGCGTCTAGACACTGTAATAATGTGAGGTTGTCAATAGACACACTGGTGTCGGGATAGTCATTACTTGTTTGTAACGATTTTCACAAAGGAGAGATTTTACTCAGTGGGATACAATTGTAAGGACATGGAAAACTTTACAAAGCTTTACTTGATTAGGATCTGGTTAAGACACATGCCCTTTGTAACATCATAGGAGCCATGGGCACAACACAATCAACTGGCAGTGTTTACTCCTTAGAACACTGATTTCATCACTTTTATCGCTAGCATTTCTTCTGACTAAATCCACACAAATGGGGGAATGAAGTCAGGTGGAGTCAGAAACATCCAGACAGGTCCAGGGAGACTGAATGCTGGTGCCACCTGTGTTTCTGAATCCATCAGAATTCTGTGAGCTGACCTGACTTCACACTCAAATTCTCTCTCGTCATTATGCTGACCTGCAAGTGATATATGTTTAAGACATTAAGAGATAAGGAGCCATACTCACCTCCCAATGTACCTGAGAGATAAATTCACTGTATCACTTAGGAAGTCTCCATTCCAAAGAGTCTGCTAGATACATTACAAAGTCAGTTCCCTTTAATATTCATATAATCTTTAAACTCAGAAACCTAGCTTGGTAGATGACTCAGTAGGTGAAGCACTTGCTGTGTAAGCATATTTCTCAAAACCCACAAGTAGATAGAGGTGGGTGGGAACATGAAGCTCCTCCTTTGAGACAGGAAAGAAAAAGAGGAGGATTCTTAACAGCTTTCTATCCAGGCAATCTGCTGTATTCAGTGATAAACAAGAGACCCTTCGTCTAATGAGGTGGAAGTCATGAGCCAACATCCAAGACTGTCCTCTGACCTCCACACACATCTGTGACAGACACATATGCAAGAGTATTCAAACAAATAACAAACACACATATACCCATAGATAACACACCACATCATACATACCAATCATTAGCCACTTAATTTTGTTTCTTGGTCTTATATTGACTGTACCAGACCTGAATCATAAGAAAACCCAACTGTGAACACAATCAAAATGAAATCATAGTCTTTAAAAAACGAGGACTGCAAAAAATACACTTTTCATTGATAGTGTAACCCTCTTCTTTGACATCGTCTATATGTTGTATGGAGCATTCAGGATTCACATTTAGTTATACTGTGCTGCTGAGGAAGATGCTGTAGACTTGAAATACAAACGGAAGGAATCTGAGAACTAAACAACCCATTCAGTAACAGGCGCCATTAGAACTTGCTTCAGCTTACCAGATCAAAAGTATTTGAAGGTTATCACTAATTGCTCTAAGAATTCCTGATTAATGGGGTTCCATGCAAAGTGAGGCGGAATTCATGTTATTTCTATGTAGCTTTTTAGATTTGAGTGGATACAAGAAGCCACATGAGCAATTGTTTAACCCACTTAGCCCTTAGAAATAATATCTCTGTTAGGTTTATGGTTTGAGCTACCAATTCACCAAGCAGGGGAGGGTTGTCAGCATTACCTGTAAAAACAAATACCTATCAGTATCCTATGAATACCATATTAATGCCAATTTAGGATTGTATCATTATGATTATTTTCTATCTGACATTAACATGTTTCCATATTTTAAAGAGTATTTTTCCCTAAATCTATATAGATCATGAAGAAGTTACTTCTTAGGAAAACATTAATAACAACCCTTTAATTATGGCTTTTAGGAAAAATATATTAGAATAGAGTTGGTCTGGAGGTAGGTTAAGAAATACAGCAATTGCCTATCAAGTGGAGCCCCTAATTTCTCTCCCCAACCAGAAAAGTATCCACCAATTGCAATGTTGTTGCAGTTATTAAGGGTTGCTGAATTTAGGAACTTCAAATTTTTTGAATTCTATGATCTATTGGTTCTGATGAAAAGATCAAGTGAAACAAAGGCTTTAAAACACACTGATGAGCTGATTTAGATGAATGCCCAAGGGTACCTTCTGAGGCATTAGGAAATTGTCCAGGAAAAGATGGCTTGTTCAAATGATTGACTTGCTTAAATATGTTTCTCTCTCCTTCTTTGTAAAATGTTACCTTATCTTTCTCTTTTTGGTGTGTATGTTTGTACATATATATATTTGTGATTGTATGTATGAATGGATATACACATATGTGTGATTGTGTATGAGGTGGGGGTGTCTCTTAGGGTTTCCTCCTAATACTGCAGTTCTCTTTGGGCACCACTTTCTTTCATACCACTACAGTGCATGTGTACCAGAAAACAGCCCTAACTATCATTTCTCAGGCAGTGTATGTTTTCTCTCTTTTATTCAATTTTAGTGTCTTTTATCTTACAGTTTTATTATTGCCCTGGAGCCTATTAAGGAGGCTAGACCAGCTGAAGAACCAGCTGCAAGTATCCACTATACTTCTCCAGAACTGGGATTTGAAGTGCATGCCACTATGCCTGGGGTTTTCTGCAAGATCTGGGGCAACCATTCAAGGCAATCACTATTTTTTGAGTCACCTCATAAATCTCCCATACAACTTTCTCTTAATGTCATTAATTTAATATTTGCTATAATGAAGTAAAACATTTGAAGAGTTAGGCAAAATGACAATGAGCAATTAAAAGTCCAATTTAGCAGCATTTTATGATTTTCCCTAGAAAAGCATCTTCATTCATGGATATTCAACACATTGTGGCTTTATTATTTAATTATATATATATATATATATATATATATATATATATATATGAGTGCTACAGTACATATATGTAGGTTAGAGGATGATGTGGGAAACTTAGCTCTTCCTCCCACCAAGGGAGGTCCTGGAGCTCAAACCAAGATTCTCAGGCTTGGTGGCAGGGATCTTGCCAGCCCCACGTCAGTTTTAATATGGACAATGGCATTGATTCTCTTCATGGGCTAGAGTCTCCATCGCAGAAGTCCTCAAAAAATAATCTCTTCTATTTATCGTGGTGCCTAAAGTGCCAGGACTAGTACAGAGTATGTACTAAATCACCAGGCTTTAGGACCATGAATTATTCCTTGCTCTCACAGAAAGAAAATGAACAAACTCTGTTTGACTTTGAAATGGAAGGCTATTGAGGAAAAACAAGAAAAATTTTATACACATTTTCCTCTTAGAATCTACTATGAAAAATGCTTGCAAATCTTTATTTTACAGTAGAAAATGTTCCTCAGAGTAATCTTTCCTGAAGTCGTGGAGTGGGTGACATTTGTTATCAGGTGTGTATCATTTCTACTCTACCCGTGCTTTCTCTTTGAGACGCTACCCCCACATTTATTTCTGCCCAAACCTGTCTTGTTTTATTTATTTGTGTACCTCTCTAAAGCCTGCCCCCCCCCCCTCTCTCTCTCTCTCTCTCTCTCTCTCTCTCTCTCTCTCTCTCTCTCTCTCTCTGCTTTTACTTTTTAGAAAAAACATGCATTTGTTTACTTGGTAGGAGGGGCCACATGTGTAGAAATCAGAGGAACTTTTTCAGGAGTCCATTCTCCTTTATCATATGGGGGTTGGGGATTAAACTCAGGTCATTATGTTAGTAAATAAAGATCTTACTCATTGGAGCACCCGACCCACCCTTACCTGCTTTCCCTCAGGCTACTGTGTCCATTCATTTTCTTCTAGAGTTCATTCATCACCACAAATTTGAACTTAATGGTGATTCCAAATCATCATCCTAAAAGCATTTTTGGTGTGGAGGGAAGCTATGTGGCTTGCAGAAAATATTTTCAATTGAAAAGTGGGGAAGTTCATTCAATTCTTTGTTCAGTCATAACCTACTCCACTCCTACGTGACACCCAATATAAAAGCACCATAAATAGAGAACAATACGGCACTCAAACTCTTAGGCATCTTTCTTTACTCTTTCTTGTATGCATGCCATTGTTGGGTTGATTCAGATAAGTCAAGGGTTCTATGAACATTGTGTCCAACATCAAGCTTCCTAGAGAGATTTTAGGAGAGAATGTCATTCTAGCTTCTATTGCACATGGTTTCATCTAAGCTTTGGCTAGGCAGATGGGTTAGTCAATAAATTCATTGCCTTTCAAGTATTAGGACTTTCATTTAATCACTGAACAGAAGTAAAATACTAGAACTAGAGAGGTGAGGCATGTGTCTATAACCCTAGCGTTGGGGAGACAGAGACAGACATATTACTAGACTTGCTGGTCAACTAGGCTAGCACACTCTATAACCTTCACTGTAGAATTAAGATGAACTAAGCCTGAAGATCAGTACTTATCCTTGTGTCTTCACATGTACACACACACACACTCACACGAGGCTGAGATTGATGATAGGAAAGCTTTAACTTTCCCCTCAGATTCCTACTATGTCAGTTGAAATGAAGATTCAATGACTCAAAACACTTTGAAAATACAGGATGAGCTAAACCAGATGAATGCAAATGAATCACAGTGTAGGAAAAAGCACTAGAGTCACAGGTCACTTGGGAAGGTAGAGTTAAACAAGAAGACGGGTAGGAGAGAGCAATGAGGGTGAATATGAACCAATATGAAATCTTGAAATGATAAATAAAATAAAATGTTATACAGCATGATGCTAGCATAAACACCCTTTATTCTGAGAAGCTCTACCAACAGCATTAATATATTGAGTTTCAGACTTCAAATTTGTACTGCTGTTCTATCCAGGAATGAACAAAATAAGAGACTGGAATTATCCTCATCGGTATCTCCATGTGTCACCTAGTATAAAAAGTGCAAATCCTACAAGGAGGGAAATGCTCCATTTTCTATGCTCCAGGTTCTCAGATATCAGTTTCAATTAAATATGCAGTACGTGTTTGTTCATGTGTATGTCAGCAAACGGATATGCACACTCACACACATTCCTGCACACACACACACACCATACACAGAATAAAGAAGCTGCCAAAGGACAGATTTACAACTAGAGTCAGACATTGGGTCTAGCAGAGACACCATATTTGATACAGTTATCAACTTGCTTTAAAAACAGACAGAAACCAAGAAGAAACAAGTAAGAACAATGGATTTTCTTAATTACCAGTTTTGCTGGTGATACAATAGAATTTTAATTTTAAAAAGAAAAAGAAAAATTATCAATAAAATGACTCACATATTATGTCAGTTATAAGTAATCACACCTGAGGGAATTAAAACATAAGGAGAATAAAGGTAAAGAAAAACTCATCCCCAAATGACTCCATGGCTAAACTGCTTACTGTGCAAATCTAATAAGCCTGAAGAAGCACTCAGTGGCATCACCCATATTACCCTCCTTACACACAGACAAACATACACCAAAAGTTATGATCAAAAATTAAAAGTGCTTTATATTCTTTGAATTCATACTGTTTTGATAGCATTCAATGTTTTTAAAATATGTGAGGGTGAAATTAGAAAGTCCAAGATTTATCAAATTCAGACCTCAATGATTTGAATACATAAAATGTAAAAGATGCAATAGTTGGTATATTGAAAACTTGAGAGTTAATACATACATATTAATACTGCATGTGACTAGATACAAAGATACATGGGAACTAAGTGGTAGACTTAGAAAGTATAAAAATATTTGAAATATAACACCCTTCAGCTGTCTAGGCAAAAGATCTTCCAAGACTCAAGGTAAGATAAATACCTTGCTTCGATAAAAATTTATAGTTCAGGGACTTTAAGACAGAAAAATATATATCAAAAAGATTTGGCTCAGAAAAGAGAAAAGTGACAATTTTTGTCAAGCAGAAATGTCTAAGATTCAGGAAATAGGAAATTGAAACTTACCAGATATGCATTAGTGAACCAGAATAAACAACTTCAAAGCAGCATTTTTATTATTACAATATTATTATTATTAGGCATATGGGGTAGGGTAAGAAATTGCCCATTCAGAAGACATTCATGCTGACTGAGTTATCTGTCTCTCACTTGGGTAAGTGAAATCAATTTTCTAGACTAATTGTACATTCACATTATGCTCTGGAAATGTTATATTCTCGATCATCTGGACGACTAGAGAAACAAAAGATCATTTCTGGTCCTATCTAAGTTATTCCACTGTTAGCAAAACACATTTTCTATACCAATTTTTTATAGAATGATTCCTTTGCCTTGCAAATCTACATTCTGTATGAGTTAGAGCAGCTCCTAGACTCATGTTGGGGATTACTAAGCAAATAAACATTCCATATTCCTCAATAAGACCCCCAGAATTTATAAGAATTCATTCCAAAAGGTGCTATCGAGACTCAGAGATGAGGGCTGAAAAAATTTCACAAGAGAGTGATTCCTTGAGTTGTTCATTCTTGCTAGAGATACCCAAAGTTGTAAATGTTTTCTAAATCTTACTGAGACCAATAGAACCACAGAAACCATGATAGAAACACACACACACACACACACAAAATAGTTGAATTTCTGGGAAATAAGGGGTCAAGCAGAAGTCCAAATGTACACATTATTTCAAAATCTGAAAAAAGACTTGCATTTGCTAATTTGTACGACATAGATTTCCAGATTATATAGAGAGTAAAAAAAAAAAAAACAAAAAGAAAAAGAAACTGGAGCTAGCTTCTTAAAGATCTGAATTTCAATCCCCCAAACCCATGTAAAGTCAGCCTCAGGGGTAGATAGATCTGAAATTCCAATGCTTTTACAAAATGATGGGAGGAAAAGATAGAATCCCTGGAAACTAATAATCCAGAATCCTCTACACTTGTGCACAAAGCACAGAACCAAAGATCCTATCTCAAAGAAGGTAGAACAGTCAACATTCATGTTGTTGAACACCTAAAGCATCCCATGCTACATCCTTGTCCACAGCCACACATGTAAATGGGCATAAATCACATATTATCCATGTACACATGAACAATACACAAAATTAAACTTTACTGTGTGTTCTACACAAGATAATACAAGCTTAAAAAAAACTAAAACAAAAAGATGGATCAAAATGTGACCAAACCAAAGGCTTCTTATCTACATTAATTGTAAACAAAATAAATTTAAGATCTAAAAGTCATTGTTAAAGATAGAATATTGTTTAAAATATTCATTTTTTTCAGGAGAGTATGAAAAGTTCAGTGCTGAAGATGCAATAAATATTCTCAAACAGAAAGTGAAATTTCACAAAACCTGTATGAGAACAAGAGGAGAACCCACTTTTCTTTCTTTCTTTCTTTCTTTCTTTCTTTCTTTCTTTCTTTCTTTCTTTTTTCTTTCTTTTTTTGAATTTTCGAGACAAGGTTTCTCTATTGCTTTTTGGTTCCTGTTCTGGAACTAGCTCTTGTAGACGAGGCTGGCTTCGAACTCACAGAGATGGCCTGCCTCTGCCTCCTCCCGAGTGCTGGGATTAAAGGCGTGAGCCACCACCGCTCGGCTGAGAACCCACTTTTCTAATGTGAAGTTTCAATCCTCATTCTCCATTCATCTCAGTTTCCTACTTCATTTAAGGAAATTCAAGTATGTGTGCATACACACACACACACACACACACACACACACACACACACACACACACATATGGAAATTCAAGTAAAAGTTGACTTTCTAGAAAAATAGTTAATGAATATAAAATTTAAAATGTTATTTTACTTTATTACCTGATTACTTTTCTCCCTGATTACTAACAATTAACCAACAAAACAATTACCACAAATAATGAACCAATAATGATTAACTAGTGTTCTAATAAAGTAGACATGAACGGTTTTCTGCACCATTGCCACATGTGTACCTGCTTATATCCTGTTTCAAAGACAATAGATGGGTGCAATGTCTGCAGTTGCTGACCACAGCAACAGAGACTACTCAGTCATTAATTTTAACAGCATCCACCATAGAGTATAGGAAAGTGAAACAGACCTGTGACTTTGCCTAGAACAAGCGACCTTGCTGTTCTGAACTCAACTTCTGGGGAGAAGCTATAGCTGAAGAGTTGTTGATCCACCTGTAGGAAAACAAAACAACACCATGCATGAGCCCAGGTTTTTATAAGGCGTAAAGCAAAACTTTTGTTAAAAAGTTTACAGTCTCACACAGTTCTGTTCAGGGGTTTTCTTTCAAGGGAGATTTGAAGTGTCATGGAACTAGTTTCACAAAACAAACAAAGTACCCTTTCTTTCTTCCTTGTAAAATAAGATCTTTTATAGATTTCTATTTCCTTGGAGAGCCTACAGACCTATTGTCAAGTATTTATCTCCCTACTGAGAAATTTTCACCCAATTTTTCACTGACAGCAAGTAAACAGAGAAGCCCAACTACTACCTGCAATGGCACAATAAATGGAGCCCAATATATTCACTTATTCCTCCCCCTTTACTCCTATAGCCACCACCTCTTTATTTTCTGAGCTAACCCTGGCCTGTTCTTGGGTGTGGACTGTAGGGATTCCTATTCACGAAACATAGTTTGGTAAATACTCGAGGAAAACTGCACATATTGTTACCAATAAGAGAGACAACTGATTATGTCACATTGGAGGCTCAACAGAAGTCACTGCTGGATTCTCCAGGGCTTTATTTTTAGGGTCCTCCTTTAGTAATCACCTCTGACTTTACATACAAATGATTCTGGCTTTTTCCCATTCTCTTTCTCCTTCTGGGCTACACCACAAATATATTCTCATTTTTCTCCATCTAGTCAAAGCCAATAGATTCTTCTAATCTCTATTACTTTGGTGAAGAGTGTACATCTATGTACATAAAAGTCAGGGGACAACCCCAGGTGCCATTTCTCAGGTGTCTTTCACTTTTTGTCTGAGACAGAATCTTCTTTTGGTCTAGAACTTCATCAAATAGGCTAGGGTACCTGGCTAGCAAGCTCCCAGGGATCAACCTGTCTCTATCTCTTCTCTTAACATCTCAGAGTTTACAAGTATGTGCTTGTCATCTCTCCTAGGTTGTTATAATGTTTCTGGGATCTGAACTGAGTTCTCCTACTGACAAGGCAAATGCTTCATCAACTGAACCCTGACTCCTGTCCTCCAATCTCCACTCTGAACTTCTATATTATTCTATCCACATCGTTTTCTAATACATATGCTAGAAAGAAAGACAGACAGTAATACAATGTGGTGAACGAGTTTGCTTTAGTTAAGGAAAATCAAACGGTCAGGACTAATATCTAAGCTATCTACCCAATTTGACATCTTATCACTTTCTTTCTATACACATCTGCTAAGAGTGAATCTCTTCTGGAACCTCCTGACCTTGCCATTTATCCTGTGACTTTAGTACAAACTATGATCCATAATATGTGAATTAATGCTACATTGCTGCTCTGTGAATTAGACCATAATATTTCTTATTTAGTAAAAAAAAATATGAAACTTGATATAAATGCATACTTCCAAATGTCTTTCTCCTTACAATGCTATAACATAGATCAACCTAGTGACAGATAACTCACAAAGATGAATAAGTTAGCCAAGCCACACATTATTGTATTAACAGTTGTCTATGGCCATGTAATTTTAGGAACTTGGAATCCCTCTCTATGTCTTCAAGTACCCAGACTTGTCTACCTATCCATGAAAAGGCAATTAGAAAATTCAAATTAGGATTATGGGGACAGTGAGGAGTCTTGTGATATTGGTGGTTGAGTGCATTGATAAGCACCTGTTCTTTCTCTCTGACAGGTAGGCAGCATTCCAGAAATGTTCCTTACTTCTTGAGCAGAAACTAAGGATATACCAGGGACCTGTTTTTTGCTCTTGTTTTGTTTGTTTGTTTACTCTAAACAGCTTTTCCAGATGAAGAGAAAGAAATAGAGATTTGATTGAGAGGGGGTAAGGATGATCCAAAATACAAACATGCTGCCTTCCTGAACCAATAAATTGACCTAAGGATAAACACATGAAGTCTCTGCTCTAGTCTTTTCTGCTGCCCTCAGCACTTTACAAATAGCAAGTGGCTGCTTATTATTGACTATCAATTGATTGGTGAAAATACGTAGACCAAGAAGGCAAACACATACATCTTACTGCTTTCTCTGTGTTCTACTTCCCTGTTTTTTATTTGTGAAAAGCACAGAAAATAAAAAGGTGCTAAAAATGTTATATGTGAAATGCTCTACAGGGCATGCCACAGTTTTCCATCAAGGCTTCATTAAAAGTATAAACAAACAAAGCCTGTATGGATAGCTCAGTCCGTGAAGTGTTTGCCATATGAATCTAAGAACCCGAGTTTGATCCATATAACCCATGTAAAATGTCAGGTGTGGTGCAATGTATTTGTCATCCCAGGGCTTGGGAGGAAAAGTCAAAGAGACCTCTTGAGCTTGCAGGAGAGCAAACACAGCCTCCTTTCTAGATTTCTAGACCAATAAGAGCCCTTGTATCAAAAAAAAAAGAAAGAAAGAAAGAAGAAAGAAAAGAAAAAAGAAAAAAAAACCTTGAGGAGGAACTGTGCCTCCTCAGTAATGAGAACTGAGGTTGTCCTCTGACCTCTACATGGTACCTACACACAGTACACAAGCAGGAAGTTACCATTACTATTTCTACCATTTACAGTTCAGCAACAACATTCCCCATCCAAACAAGCTCAAAGGTGTGACCTTCTACTCATTTCAGAAATATTGTAACCGGTAATAATTGAATTTCTGAGGGTATAGGAATTATTCTCATGAAACATCCAATAATTATTCCTAAACATACATCTAATTAGAATAACTAGTAATCATTCTTCCTCACAAAGTCCACATTAAAATGATCTCCAGTGCTGCTCACTGGCAACCCTTGAAACTCTCTCCATGGTCCCCTATGAAATGTTTCAAGGACATAGAATCTTCCTGAATGATTTTGGTCTCCTGGTACTCAAGGTGCATATCTTTCCATGCACGATCATAGATAATTCAAAAATGAAGACTAGACCCAGTATGCCCCCAAATTAAAACCAAAACTCATCCCACTTGTCTTAGTTTGGTAATAAACTTAAAACAGCTCAGATTCACTGAGGACCTAGTGCTAGGGACTGCTAGGTAAAGAACAAACTTGGCAATAGCAAATGCAAACTAAGTTTCTGGTTTTACCGCACTTACATTCTAGAGTTCTAGCAGAGGGGTACTGAATATAAAGCAAATAAATACATTATATTCCATATTAGATAATATGAGTTCCTAAGAGAAAGCAATAAAATGAGTCACTATATGCTAAAATCAAAGGAACAGGTTTCAGGACATCAGGAAAGGTCTAGATAAATATAGACACTGCTATATTGAGAAATGTATACCATTAAAAAGCACCTAATTGACAGGGCAGTGGTGGTGCACTTGAGAGGCAAAGGCAGAAGCAGGCAGAACTCTTTGAGTTCAAGATCAGTCTGGTCTACAAGAGCTAGTTCTAAGGCAGCCGGAGCTGCTGCACAGAGAAACCTTGTCTCAAGAAAGTACATAATTGAATAAGATAATCAATTACATAACTATAGATACAAAACTGCAGGAAGTCTAGCAGAATCCTGTGTGCACGAATGGTTAGGAATGATAGGAGAGATAACAGAAGACTCACACAGAGACAGCAGAGATTGACTTATGGTGTGAATCCTGTGTGCACGAATGGTTAGGAATGATAGAAGAGATAACAGAAGACTCACACAGAGACAGCAGAGATTGACTTATGGTGTGAATCCTGTGTGCACAAATGGTTAGGAATGATAGAAGAGATAACAGAAGACTCACACAGAGACAGCAGAGATTGACTTATGGTGCAGAAGAAACCTCACGGACTGATAAAAAAAATGTGTAAGTCAAGACCCAAAGGATGGGGGGCAATCTCTGCTTCAGATGTCAGCAAGAAAAAGGCTGACATGCCCCCCATGGTGGATAGCACCTTCGTCCATTGGAGGAAAGCTTGGGTCCAGGAAACCATGGAGTTGCCCTGGTCTAGTTGCTATGAAATATATTTCATATTATGCATTATAGTTATGGGGGGATTAGAGTCAGTGACTCCTGGAGTACTGGGTGCCTTCTGTTCCTGGGAAAGTGATACACCCTTCAGGCAGTGAAGCCTTCAGGCCTTTTTATGTTTCTCTGTATTTTTTCCTTTGAAGTCAAGAAAGTGTGAAAGCTTAACAGGACATTAATCACATGTATCCTGTATAGCTTGGAAATGTCATTGAATCCTGGTTAGCACAACTGTATTGATCCTGGCAATTGCAACTATATTCTGTAGAGGTGGTTTCTGGCAGGCCTGCTTTTTGTCCCACCTGGCTCCTGCATGGCTAGATTTACACCCAAAATAATAACACACAAACTGTATTCATTTAAATGCCTCCTGGCCCATTAGTTTCAGTCACTTATTGGCTAATTCTCACATCTTGATTAACCCATTTCTAATAATCTGTGTAGCACCATGATATGGTAGCTTACCGGGAAAGATTTAGCATGTCTGACCTGGTGGCTGGCTCCATAACATCTGACCTAGAGAGGAGAGGCATGACGATTGCCTCACTTCCCTCTTCTTCCCAGGATTCTGTTCTGTCTACTCCACCCACATAAAGGCTGGCCTGTCAAATGGCCAAGGCAATTTCTTTATTAACCAATGAAATCAACACAAAACAGAAGACCATCCCACATCAATATTCTGTTCCTGACAAGGGTCTAAAGAGTCTGATTTCTCTCAATAAAATTGTCACAGGTTCAGTCTATCTGGGGCTCCTCCAAACCAAGTATGGTTTTATGCCTTGGCAGCCATATCAGGTAATCCTGGCTTGGTAAGAAAGTGTGGGCATTTACACCTAGGGATGTAATATATTACATCTTACAGAAAAGCTCATTAAGCTTAATAAGTAACTAACTCAAAGCCTTCAGGAAGGCCCTGAAACTGACCAGATACACTAGGACTAGGCCCATAGTTCCCCAAAATGAGTTGCTTGATCTGACTTCAATTTGTACAGTGCATCCCAGATTTCCAGCTTTAGTGAGTTGCCACCTATGTTAAATTGAATTGTAGTCATGTTATAAAATCACTTCTGTTCCTGTAAACACTCATCTACACTCCTGTTTGTAATCTCAATAAAACTTAGTGGTTCATTGATTTGGACTTAGAGACATCCTAATCTTGGTTTGTTGTTTATTCTCTGTATGGAGTGTGTAGACATTTGTTCATACTTCTATTGAAATATTTCACACAGCACTTAACTATTGGGCTCTGCAAATACAACTTCATTCATATTTTGAACAGTACAATTTTGAGTAAACTGGTGGGACTATGGGGAAGGAAAGCGAAATAATTAATTTTGATTGTCAGCTACATGAAATTTAGAATTATCATGGAAATAAACTTCTAGGCATATCTGTGGTCAAGTTTCTAGATTGGATTAATTGAAACAGAAAGACCCACTTCAAAAAAGTGTGTCACCACTACATAAAACTGGGCTAAAAAAGAAGAAAGTGAGCTAACACCTTCATTTGTCTCTGCTCTCATACTGAGGACAGAATGTGACCAGCTGCCTCATATGCCTGGCACAATAACAGACTGTACTTTCCAATTGCAAACCAGAATCATGTTTCTGAGGCATTTTGTCACAGCAAAGAATAAAGTGACTAAATCAGAAGTTACACTTTGGAAATTGGAGTATATTAAGTTTTCCAAGGAATTTGAAAATAAAATGATAAAATTCTGGAAAAAAGTGGAATTCTTCCCTTAATCCAGAGAGATCTTGGTTGACTTGTTTGTTTTCTTGTTTCTAATGCATTCAATAATTACATAGTTTGTGTTTCAGGGAGCTATTAGTGGAGTTGGAAAGGTGGGAAATCAGGAGGTTTTCCTGTTGTTAGACAGGCATGAGAGCTGACTCACACAGGCAGTTGGGCAGGCCTTAAACCTTTAAGACATTCAGCACTCAAATGTCATGGGAGGAATAGAGCCCTCATGTCCAGGTAGGAGGATATGGGTCAGGAGGAGCTAGGCTAATGAAATTGTGTGATATGTCTTATAAAGAATACACTGTTTGCAGAGGAAGAGAGCAAAGTCATCTTCTAAGAGGGCAGATTTCACTGCATCTGTTGCTTGCAAGGAAAGAAGGAGAACATTTGAAGTGACAATTGTAGAGAACATATAGGAATGGATTAAACTCACCAATGCAAAATGGTGATTGCTAAGCTGTTGAACACTTTCTCTTTAGGTTATGATGAAAGAGGGCTCATCCAGACTTTGGCTGAACTTTATATTCAGCTATGCCCTGCTCTTCTCTTGACTCTTTGTACAGAGTCACTAATCTTTCAGAGAAGCCTACCATACTGTTTCCTTAGATAGCTATGCCTGTGATTACATGAATCATTTTTTCTTTATTTTATTGATTTTTTGAGCTCTACATTTTTTTCTCTGCTCCCCCCCCTGCCTCTATCCTCCCCTTCAACCCTCTCCCATGGTCTCCATGTTCCCAGTTTACTCAGAAGATCTTGTCTTTTTCTACTTCCCATGTAGATTAGATCTATGTATAGCACTATTAGGGTCCTCATTGTTATTTAGGTTTTCTGGGATTGTGATTTGTGGGCTAGTTTTCTTTGATATATGTTTTAAAACCACTTATGAGTGAGTACATGTGATAATGGTCTTTCTGGGTCTGTGTTACCTTACTCAAAAATAATATTTTCTCGCTCCATCCATTTTTGCCTGCAAAATTCCAAATGTCATTAATTTTTCTGCTCTGTAGTACTCCACTGTGTAAATGTACCACATTTTCCTCATCCATTCTTCAGTTTGGGGACATGTAGGTTTTTTTCTAGGCTATAGCAAACAATGTTGTAGTGAACATAGTCGAGTACATGTCCTTGTGGCATGGTTGAGCATTCTTTGGATATATATCCAAAAGTGGTATTACTGGGTCTTGAGGAAGGGTGTTTCCTAATTTTCTGAGAAATTGCCACACTAATGCCCAAAGGGGCTGTACCAGCTTGCATTTCCACCAGCAATTCAGTAGTCTTCCCTTTACCCCACAACCTCTCCAGCATAAGTTGCATCACTTGAGAACCTTCTCTGTCTTCTTTTTGCCAGCCAGCTCTTCCTTGTCAATGCCCACTTTGTACTAGGAAGTAAGTAGTGATGCATAGAGGAGACCTGTTCCTTCCTGAGGGTTTCCACAACACCTGTGTCCTCCACTGTTCCCACCTGTACCCTATGCCAATTCCCATGTAGCCCTTGCTGTAGTCTTCTGTACTTTCCTCTTTGCAAGCAACCCTTCATAGCTCAATATGGTTAAGACATAATTAAACTTGAGCACAACCAGAATCGACAGTGCTTCCTCTTCTTCTCAAGTAGTTTCTGATGGAATAACTCTGGTGAGGATTCAAAAACTTTCATTTCTATCTATTTCCCAGTTGATCACAGTACCAGTGAGAAGAAGGAGCATGTCTCAGGGCTTGACTGGAGTCTAAGGCAACTCTCTACTACAGTATGTGGCTGGGGATAGAAGCTCAGACATGTGTGAGGGAGAAGCCTTGGTATGCAAGCTGAGTAAAAAAACGAGAAGTGAAATACCTGAACAGAAAGCTCAGGCCCCTCGCGGCTAATCTTCACCTGATGCACCCTTCTGTTGGCCAAGTTCTCTGTGCTGATGGTGAACACATGACTTTCTTCCTTGGTGAGCCGAAAGCGAACTTGTAAACTTCCTTGAAAGCAAAAAAGTAGGGGAGGATTAGAATTAAGAATAGCAAGCACAACACAGAAAAACTGGATTAAATTGTTCATGAATTATTTGCTTCTGTTTTCTGGGTCTCAATGACTTAGCACTAAAGATTTTTAAAATTCATAAATTCATCAGAGTTGAAATATAAACTTCTGAATATAGCTACTAAACAAAATGAGTGTGTCTCTGTGTTGTTCTTCTTTATTCTATATGTACTATTTTAAATTGAAAGTCTAGTTTGAGATCATCATGGTGATGTAGAGCTATAATTTCAGAATTTATGAGGTGGAGACATGAAGATTTGGATTTCAGGACAGCTGGGTTACAGAGTGAGATCCTGCCACACAAGAGCAGCTAGAAAGAAGGAGAAAGGGGATAAAGAGAAAGAAAGGAAGGAAGAGGGAGAAGGGGAGAAGGGGGAGGACAGAGGAAGTAAGAAGAGCACTTTGGCAAGCACAGCCACAGACCACTTTTGTAACTGGAATATGAAAACATGAGCATGACTTGATTATTCTCATGACATGGTTCTCTCAAAGTCACCTTCCTCCTTATGAGGTTGAGGAAGAAGAAACCTACCTGTTTCCATCCATTGATGTGTAATGTAATGTTTCCAGTTTAAGTATGGTCTCATTAAGGCTCGGTGACCAACCTAAACCTTCATGACAAAAGTCAAATTTTGCCAGGAGAGTGTTTTTCAAGTAAATTTTCACTATCCCTGGGGTCAGGAAATCAATCCACTGATCCTCAGAGGCTATAAAACAGATGGAAAAAATGGAATTTAGGAAGTATATGAAGGTATATGAAAGGTGTATGAAGGACTTTCCTCCTTGCCTTTTTTTTCCATGGGAGGGGAAAGGAGAGGATTGGGGGAGTGAGGAAGACAAAGTGTTGCAGCAGCATAAACGGAATGGTTACTTTAGTGTGATTTCCATTTTCAATGGGAAAGCTACTCTACATGGAAAAAGTGATGTGGAAGACAAACATTCACTGGCTTCTTTATCCCAGGCATGTTTTCCCATTTCTCCTCTTGAACATGGTTAATGGCCTCAATTGCTCTGTCCACTCTGAGAGTTCATGAGCACTGTATGTACAGTTGGAGTCTTCCTCAGACACCAGAAGTTCTCTCCCATAGTACACACAGGAGCACAAAATGCTGGGAGCAAAGTACAGTATCATATTCTGAGAGCATTATGGAGAAAAGTACATTTACTCAAATTTGGGCTAAGAAGTATGATTCTGATCCATACCTTCACATTTTCCTGTTGCTTTTATCTTCCTCAACAGACTCATTTTTCTTATTGCGGACAACCATAGGAAAGCAACAGGGCTTGTGTTCAAGACTGATATTCTTGGTCACCATGCCAGTGCTTGCACACATTTTGCCTTTCTCTGCCTCTTTCTATGACTGTTAATATTCATTGTCTCTCTCTTCCCTTGGGTTCTCTATCACCACACTCCTCTCTCAAGCCTACACAATGGTAAACACTTTAGATTTACAGTCCCAAAGGTAGCAAACTGTCACAGGGAATGCACTATCAATATAACAAACCAAAGAATAGGCGAAGTGCCAGGTCAGAAGCACATTGAGAGCAATGCATCATACCGCATTTTTCCCACTTGGTCTCATTTTTCTCTCTAGTATACATTAGTAGTATTGTGCATAAATGGGATACTTTTTCTGCATGAATTTGGGCAGCGATTTGCTGTTTATAATATGGAAATTAAAAATAAAAATGATTTTTGGGACACAGTTATCTCCTTCTTTTCACATATGTTCCTTAAATAAATATTTGTAATAGAATGCACTCTGGTCCCCAGCAAGTACTGCATAAAATTTTACTGGGTTCTTTTAATGTTGATACACTCAAATATATATATGAGACAAATCTATACCTTTATTCCTTTCTGCACATGAGAACTATACAACAGTTATTATCAATACTGCTTAAAAAATAATAATTGGACCTAGTAAGATGTCTTAGCAGGCAGCAGTGCTTGACTACTTGCATTCCATCCTTGGGTTCCATGCATAAGAAGGGGAGAATTGGCTCTGAAAAGTTGTTTTCTGATTTCTACACACACAGCATGGCACACTGTGCACTCATACAGAAACATACAATGAATATATTAGTATAAGAAACTCTTTAATTGAAAATAGTAGTGTGAAACTTACACTAAAACGAACAAAAAAAACCCCTAGAATTAAAAGTGGTGATGAGGATACTTTTTCAAAAGAATCACATTCACATTTTTAAAAATGCCTTTGTCAAGCTGAACAGAATTACATTGCTTGACTTACTAAGCAAATTCATTATGATTGAGTTCCTGCCTTCCATGTTCATCTAGAAAGTTCTTTTTTTTTTTAATTTTACAGATAAAAGAAAACAAATGAAACTTTTAGAAATTGAAGAACTTCTTAATGTATTTATTTAATAGATTTTAGAGTCAGGTGTAGAAACTATAGCTAGGTGGTTACAAACAATGGTTGCAGGTTTCCTTTAGAATGCCATAGCCCCAGTTAGCTAGTCATCCCTTCCTAAAGGGGTCTTTAGTGAGAAGTTTTCACATTAGGTTCCTTTCCACTATCCTTCAGAATTCAGCATGATGTTTTTCTCTTGGGAAACAACCTGGATTCTGTAAGCTCAGAGGCCTGTCCATCTTTATCCTAGCTTACACTGTGTGATATTGATCATAATCTGCACTCTCTAGAAGTCAGCACATAGCGTGTGTGTGTGTTTGTGTGTGTTTGTATGTGTGTGCGCGCACGCACGTGTGTGTTTTTGTGATGTTAATTTGTATTCATATATAGTGTGCATATCCATTTTTGCACCTGTAGAAGCTAAAGGTCAATACTGAGCCTTCCCTGGTTCATCCCACCTAACTTTTGAAATGGGGTCTCTCACTGGTTAACCAAGAGCTCACTGACTGGCTAGACTGGGTGGTGACAGAGCCATGTAAAGCCTCGTATCTCCACGTTCTCAGTACTGCAGGTTTTACATGAACACTGGAGATCCAAGTTCAGGTCCTCATGCTTGCATAGCAAGCAATTTATTGGTCAGGCCATCTCTCCAGTCCACTTAGTTCCATATTCTATATCTTCCTGAAGTGTGTATCTTTAAAATGTTTTTAATGTAGTTGAAATAGACTAAAACAACAGTCCTTCCTGGTTCTATGACATACCTGGCAGGGATGAGGTATGTAACCCCATATCAGATATGTTTACCATGAATTGGGAAGTGAAAACTCAGGGCTGAGGATGTATGTTGCTGGTAAAGCACTTGATTCCCACAGGTAAGATTCTGCCTGGATTGGATGCTCATCCATGCAAGCACAAAATACAAGCAAACAAACAAAACTAACCCATGTCTATTATAGTTTGAGCACCTCGTTTGGTGGCACCATTATTCATTTATTTATTTTTTGCTCATGTTAGAATTCTTATATATATCTTCAAGTCCTTCCTGTGTTTCTCACCAGTGCTGTCACCCATAAGTTCCACATTCATGACCTACTGCTTTCCATAAAATCAACCGTGAAGCTGTGTTTCACCCACACACTTTAAAGTAGCCTGGAAGACATTTACTCCGAGTGCTTGTGACATCTGAATGAGTCACTTTGGTTGCTGTCACACCTCTCGTCTTTCACATTTGTGTAATTTTATACCACATATACAAATAAGTATGCAACCTGTGAAGCAACATCGCTGTTTCAATTGTTTTAATAGCTCCCCAATGTCCGTAGATTGAGCCAAACTTGGACATGGTTAGAAGACACTGTGTTATCTTTTACCATTTCCCTTAAACTTAGTTCACTGTATACTTTCCCTCACCTCTATGCTCCCTGACTATATTTTCTGTTGCCTTTTTTTGCCTTTTACTTATTACAATTGTTTCTCTTTCTAATTAGCAATGTCTTATACATCTTTACCAAGGAGCAGCTCCTCATTCATTAGTTAGGTCCAAAGCAGTCAACCAAATCATGTTTTCTTTATGCATGCAGACATCAATTTTCACACTGCTTGTTGGGATGTATTATCATAGAATCAATATCAAACTTCAGTATTTATTATTGCTTTCAACTCTAGAACTACTACAATACAAATCAATTATCATCTCTTCCCATTATCTTTTACCCCTTCCTCTAAGACCCAGTTTTTTCTCTAAAATGTAAGATTAACGGTCAATTGTCCTTGAAGATGCCAATCATGTTCAACAATTTCAAGGCCTCTCTTCTCTCAACTAAATTACCCAGATCATCACCCTGACCAAGCTTATACAAACTTAAGTTCTTTGGCCCATCATGGATCACTGTGGGTGGGTATTGGAGTGGCAGAACCAGAACCAATAACACTGTTCTTAGTGGCTGAACTGAGGGAAGAAAAATATAAATAATGTGAATCATTTATTGGCCACATTAAATATATGCCCACCTTTAAGTGAGTATTTCTTGTGTGGTTTCAATAAATGTACTTCTTATGCCCCACCACCTCTTGGATCAGAACCTTTAATGCCTTTCTTCTTTCTCAGACCACAGTTTAGGATTTTCTTTTCTCAATCTCAGCTAATGACCTTATTCCCTATTTAAGAATACTGAAGCAATAAACAATAACATCTATAATTCCTGAACAGTATATACTGTGACCTGTTAATACCAGATTTTGGCTCATCTGCCATCCTTTCTGTTAGTTCTTGTGTGTGTTTATATGCACACTTCTGTGTAACATCAGAAAACAATGTCATGTGTCCTCCTTTGCTTTCCACAGTTTTGGAGACAAGGTCTCTTGCTGTCTGTCACTGTCCAGGCTTATCTAGGTGGTCTGGTCTGTGAGCTCCGGGTATTCTACAGTCTTTGCCCCATAGCATCTGTCTCACTTTAGGATTGTTGAGAATATAAACACGCACTACTGTGTTTGCTTTCTATGTGGGTTCTTGGGATTCAAACTCATATTCTCAACGTTGTGCAGCAAATGCTTTGCCCATTGGACCATCTTCCCAACTCCATATTTGGGAGTCATATCAAAGAGACTACTTGTGCTCTCATCCAGTGTCAAAGTATATTCTTCTCATCCTTCATTTCTAGTTAAAGACAGTGCCTTAGGAATCACTCTCCTCCCTCCTTTATAATCTGTTTTCTTCATATCTACAAACCCATGCTCATTAGCATTTTCTTATCTTAAAATAAACACCCTCAGTTTCCTTTACCTTTGTATTTTGCTACTCTCACCTGGTCTACACTAGATACCCTAGACTCTACCCATGCTTCTTGTCTCCAATTCTTGAATTCTCCTGACTCTCAATTACAATCCCATCTGATTTATCTGGGCATTTCCCCAATGTTTCTAATGCTAATATCATCAGTGGCCTGTATACATTTCTAAACCCAACTGCTGATTCACAACACATATTTAATTTTTGTTGGCATTTCACATTGAAAATTTATTATGTTCAGCATATTTTTGCTTCTAGATTTATTCTCAATTCACTGCCAATTCTTCCTCCCATTTGATGGCTAATTTCCTCTGTGTCCTGTCTCAGCTTAATGTTGAAATTACTAAGTGTGAATTCACACCCCCAAATTTCTCTAGAAACCAGACTAGGCAATCTCACAGAGTTTTGTAGGTTTATAGGCTACCAATTTCAATGCCTAGGGTTGATGGGGACAGTGTCGATATGGAGGCTGCAAGTGTGAAGTTAAATTCTCAGCAGACTCTTTAAGAAGACTCTAGGTGAGTGTGTGCAGTGTGTGTGGTTCTAATTTCTGAAAACCCCTATAGTCTTTGCTCCTTTTCCTGAGGCACCATCATTCCCAACAGTTTCTACTATCAAGCTAAATGGTCTTTTGCCCTATCAACGGATGTTTCTGTGTCTCTGTATCCGCATATTCTTTGCCTTTAAGATTCTAGCCATTGTGTGCAGTTCAAGTCCGATCCAGTAGGATTTCATCTTAACTAAGTATATCAGTTCATATATTTCCAAATAAGGCCATTCTGAGCTCTGTAGAGATGTTAAACTGGCATGAAGAGTTTCAAAATTAATTAGATTTACTATCAATATAATTGAAATATTTTTGGTTATTGAGTTTTGCATCAACATCTGTCTCAAATAGTGTTTTCATCCTTTTTTATTCAGTCACAAAGCTATCCAGGAAGGTAATGGCTCAGTGAGAGTACTGTGGTTAGCACTCACTAGGTACTGTGTTTGATCCCTGGCAGGCAAAAACCAGCAACCACAAAAAAAAAAGCAAAATCACATGTATATTATTTTATATGAAATTAAAATAGAAAAAAATAAAGGCTGTGAAATAAATCTGGACATGTGAATATTAGTCATTATACAGAGATCTTCTCTCACAGTTTATTATAACTTACATTGCAATTTAAATTTCAACACGATTGCCTCTGCTTAGATCCTACCATAAAAACATAAAACATGATTCAGAAGCCTTTCAAACAACAAGTACAATAATGCCCCCCTGGTTTCACAAAACAAACTAGTAACAATACACCTAACTTGAGAATCTACATAAGCTATTCATAAGCAAAAACTTTTTTCCAGGGCTTGTATCCACACTGGCTTGTACAAGTGACTGTTAGATGCAGTGATATAGTTATAAAGGTCTAGAAGACCCATAGATTATCAGAAAAACAAATCCATGGATTGGAAAAGTTACTATCATAAAATGCCCACATTGTTCAAGACAAACTACAGATTGATGATAATATGTATCCAAATTCTAGTGACAATATTATAATAAAATAGACTCCTAAATTAATATGAAACCACAAAAGACCCTAAAAGATAAAAAAATGAGAAATAAAAACAGCATAAAAGACCCTGAGGACTAAACAGAGTTTTGAGAAACAAAACAAACAGTATGGCAATGGCATAGAATTAGACACCTAGATCTATATAACAGAATAAAGAGCTAAGAGCTAAATACACACCCACAAAGAAAAAATACCCAATGTTTAAAATATTGATGTTTTTTTGAGCATTTGATAGATGTATTCTGATCATATCCACTCCACATTGACACTACTAGCATGTCCCAGACTAATTCTTGACAAGTATCCAAGAACACCCAAAGGGAATGGACTGTCTCTTCAGTAAGCAATAATAAAGAACTAATGAAGCTCACACAAAAGAACAAACTGGGATCTTTTTTTAGATCACATTCAAAAGCTGACCTAGAGATTACTAAAAGCTAAACGTTATTATCTAAATTATAAAGCTCCAATTTTTGCCTGGCAATCTTGGGGTGGGGGTGCGATGAGGGTAAGGGGAGATGGGGAGAAAAAAGTGAGAAGGGGGAATGGGGAGAGCTTGGGGGAATGGGACAGTTGGGAGGGAGGAAGGGTGGATATGGGAGCAGGGAAGTATATATCTTAATTAAGGGAGCCATTTTAGGGTTGGCAAGAGACTCGGCTCTCGAGTGTCCATGGAGATGTCCCCAGCTAGATCCTTGGGCAGCTGAGGAAAGGGAGCCTGAAATGGTCCTATCCTATAGCCATACTGATGAATATCTTGCATATTTCCATAGAACCTTCATCTGGCGATGGATGAAGCTAGAGACAGAGACCCACATTGGAGCACTGAACTGAGCTTCCAAGGTCCAAATGAGGAGCAGAAGGAGGGAGGACATGAGCAAGGAAGTCAGGACCGCGAGGGGTGCGCCCACCCACTGAGACAGTGGGGCTGATCTAGTGGGAGCTCACCAAATCAAACTGGACTGGGACTGATGGAGCATGTGATCATCCGGACTCTCTAAACGTGGCGGACAAGGAGGGCTGATGAGAAGCCAAGGACAATGGCACTGGGTTTTGATCCTACTGCATGCACTGGCTTTGTGGGAGCCTAGTCTGTTTGGATGCTCACCTTCCTAGACCTGGATGGAGGGCACAGGGCAGGGAACCCTGACTGCTCTTTGAACTGCAGAAGGAGGAGGAGGGGGAGGGGGGAGGGGGAGGGGAAAGGGGGAGGGGTAAGGGGGAGGAAATGGAATAAGGGGAGGAGGTAGAAATCTTTAAGTAAAAATAAAAATTGAAAAATAAATTATAAAGCTCCTAGAGAAAAACATTGCTTGAAAATATGAATCCACATTTGAAGGCTGTAATAGCCAAAAGAGTGGGACTGCATCAGATAGAGATGCTTCTTAGTCTCATAGGAATAGGACCATCTAGGTCAGCTAGAAAAGCCAGTGCTGCACAAACCCCACAAGCTGAGTTAAAGCTCCAGAACCCATGGGAGAAGGGAGAAAACAGACACCTGGATGCTATCCTCCTGTTCCTCAAGTACACCTTGGTACATGCACTTACAGTTAATACCTACTTCATAGGACCACATACACACGAATAATACATGAACTAAATATCATTTAAAAGGCTACTCTACAGCATGCAAAACAACCAATATAACAAAATGATGACCCACAGAGTGGGAAAAATAACTTCCAAACAGACTATTTAACAAAGAGTTTACTAAAAAACAAGGACTTCTTGAATTTTGCATGCAAATGGATGGAAATAGAAAACACTATCCTGAGTGAGGTAAGCCAGACCCAAAAAGAGCAACATGGGATGTACTCACTCATATTTGGTTTCTAGCCATAAACCAAGGACATTGAGCCTATAATTAGTGATACTAGAGAAGCTAAATAAGGAGAACCCAAAGAAAAACATATAGGCATCCTCCTGAATATTAACCTTCAGCAGGTGATGAAAGGAGACAGAGACAGAGACCCACATTGGAGCACCGGACTGAAATCTCAAGGTCCAAATCAGGAGCAGAAGGAGAGAGAGCATGAGCAAGGAACTCAGGACCGCAAGGGGTGCACCCACACACTGAGACAATGGGGATGTTCTACTGGGAACTCACCAAGGCCAGCTGGCCTGGGTCTGGAAAAGCCTGGGATAAAACCGGACTCTCTGAACATAGCGGAAAATGAGGACTAATGAGAACTCAAGAACAATGGCAATGGGTTTCTGATCCTACTGCATGCACTGGCTTTGTGGGAGCCTAGGCAGTTTGGATGCTCAACTTACTAGACCTGGATGGAGGTGGGGGTTCCTTGGACCTCCCACAGGACAGGGAACCCTGATTGCTTTTCGGGCTGGGGGGGGACTTAATTGGGGGAGGGGGAGGGAAATGGGAGGCGGTGGCGGGGAAGAGACAGAAATCTTTAATAAATAAATAAATTTATAAAAAAAAGAAAGAAAACCTGGCTAAGCCAGGCGGTGGCGGTGCATGCCTTTAATCCCAGCACTCGGGAGGCAGAGGCAGGCGGATCTCTGTGAGTTCGAGACCAGCCTGGTCTACAAGAGCTAGTTCCAGGACAGGCTCTAAAACCACAGAGAAACCCTGTCTCGAAAAAAGCAAAAAAAAAAAAAAAAAAAAAAAAAAAAAAAAAAAAAAAGAAGAAGAATGTACTCCTCAACAGTCATACAAAAGTAGCAATCTTGATAAAATGAACACATCCTAAATGGATATTTTCAAAGAAGACACACACTACCTAAAGGGAATAAAAAGTACTCAACAAATTGCCAGTGGTAGCATATACCTTTAATCCCAGAACACATGAGGCAGGGACAGAGGCAGGTGGAACTCTGTGAGTTCAAGATCACCCTGGTCTACAGAGGCAGCTCAAAAATAATCAGGCTGTTTTCAAGAGAAAACCTGTCTTGAAAAACACTATACAAACAACACAAAAAGTAAAAACAAAAACAAAAAACAAAACAACAAAAGTGCTCAACTTTTATCAGAGAAATAAGAATCTAAACAGTATTGAGATATGGAATTACACTCATTGGCATGGGCATTACTGAAATGACAACAGACAATAAGAGTTTGCAACAGAATGAAGAAAGTGGAACTCATGTAGAGTATGCATGATATGTTTACTATATAACTTTTTTGAAAACAAGGTGATTGCTATTATGTGAGTTTTTATGAAATGGGATTGATGATGGCTCAGTTGGTAAAGAAATGAATTTTATCCCAAGGAACCATGGAGTAGATTGAGAAACTGATTTTTCCAAGTTGTCCTCTCTGCCTTCCACATGTGCACTGTGATAGCATGTGCAAACACACACACACACACACAATCAGACAAATACTATATTGAAGATTTTTAGATGGAGCTCCCACGTGATTTAGCTATCATAATATATGTAATATTGTATGTAATACATAATATATATCCATAGATATTGAATAAAATGAGAAATACATGCACCCCCCATGCCTTTCTGCATAAGAGACACACTCCAAATATTACAGTAAACCCTAGAGGTTTGTTGTGGCATGAATGAAGGAATTGTGGTTTGTGTATACAGTGTCTTGTGAGAAAGAAGTACATTTTTCCATTTATCACATGGCTGGGCCTAGGGGCACTCTTGTAAGTGGGAAAGGACAGACAAAGAAAGATGGGTATCACAGATTCTCACTGACATATGGTCTCTGAAAGTGCAGACCCGCAGACTCCATGAGGAGAGTGGTGGGTAGTACAGGGTGGGACAATCAGAGACATTGATCAAAGAGCACATCTCTCTAGCTATAAGAGGAAAAACAGTTTTGAGATCATAATACTTTGAGATCTAGAAATGAAACAGTTATATTACTTTCTATATATATATATGATCTTCAAAAATAAACAATTATGAAAAAGACACTAGTTTTATAATTAGTACCTGAGTAAACAACCAAATTTCCCAAGGAAATTTATTTTAAACTCATAAACTACAATATTTTTATACTTTTTTATAAATTCCCGATGATGACAATTAGAATCTCAGCTTGAGACACGGCCACTCGCCCACAAGAATAAAAACAAATACAAGGACCCAAACACCTTTTTCCATTTATGTGTGGTTTCTGCTGTGGATAAGGGTTCCAAGGCAGGATGATAGTCACTAGAAAGTCCTAACTAAGCACTGATTTGGTGTTTACAGACATTGGTGTCTGTTGTACCAGGGACAATATGCACTGAGATAAACTGCAATGTTATCAAAAAGTTGTATTCCTTTGGGTCAGGAATTAAGAAATGTTAATATTGTGCCATGGCTTAGTTACACTCCCTGTGTCTCCCATACAATGATATGGAAAGGATAACAGTTTTTTCTCTCTCTCTTTTACTAACCCATTTATTCTTTTATTGTACATCCCTGCTGCAGTTTCCCCTCACTCTTCTTGCATTCCTTCCCCCACCTTCCTTTTGACCCTCCACCCATGATATCACCCCACCTCTGCTTCTGTTCAGAAAGGGACAGGATTCCCATGAGTGTCAATAAAGCAAGGCATATCAAAGTGAAGTAGGATTAAGCTCCTCCCCCTGTCCTAAGGCTTGGTAAGGCAACCCAGTATGAGGAAGAGATTCCCAAAATGTCGGGAACATGCCCTGCTCTCACTGCTCAGAGTCCCATATGTAGACCAAGCTATAGAACTGTCACACATACGTAGAGGACCTAGGGCAGTGACATGGGGAACCTTAGCTGTCAGTTCAGTATATGTGTGCTCCTATAAGACAAAGTTATGGAACTGTTCATTTAACTGAATCACTTACCACAGAATTATAATTTATTTACTCTGTAAATATGGAATATTTGTCAACCTAAAGAAGTAAGATAGGGAACTGGAATGATGGCTTAGCACTTATAAACATGTGCTACTTTCAGAGAGGACCCAAATTCAGTTCCCAACACCCATGTGAGGCAGCTTGCAACTGCCTGTAACTCTAGTTCCAGAAACCTGATGCTATTTTCTGGTCTCTGAGGAAACCTGCACACATGTACATATGCACACACACACTCACACACACACACACACACTATTAAAATAGAAAAAATCTTTAAAAACAGAGTAATATTATTCTGCTTTTATAAAATCTAATATTTGGAAGCCTATTGGCAAAGCTGTATTCTGTGGAAATTATGGTCACCTTTGGAGCAAAGGTAAATATTAAGGTTATTTCACACAGTTTCTATCTTGCACCAGGGAAGGGCAGGGTAGTTGGAAGAAAGTCAGTCACCCAGGAGCTCTTTGAGACTTCCTTCTAAATTAGTAACCTCAATGCTCTGAGCTTCCTTCATCCACTCTGCTCTTATGGCTTTTTTGGGCTCAATTCATTCCTTATTCAAAATGTCCTTGAAAATCCTCAGAGGAAGTAATAAGCGGATGCCAAGGCCTGCAGTGCTTTCAGTAGATGGGCTCCAGTTTACTTTATTCAGCCGTATTCTGAGCACTTTAATAAGAAACAATTATCTTCTTCTATTTCACTGCTTCTGTTTACGCTAGCACAAAATATCCCGTAACCTGTCTTACCTTTAGCTCAAAATGTGTTTGTATAGAATCAAGTCCCATTACTGCAACTGAATGCAGACCTCTCGTCTCCTTCTGTGGCTCTCTGTTCTTATCTACTTCCCTATGCCTTGCATCATGGAATAGGAACCTTTCATGAATGACAGGGGAAAATGCTGAATGATGAAATTAAGAGTTTCATTATTTTTAACTTCTCACATGACAAATATTAGGTTTTAAGGGTTGGTTTGACACCATCTGAAATCATCTAGAAAGATCATCTTAAGTGAAGAAATCTCTAGATCTGCTTAGCCTGGAAGAATGTCTTGGGGAGGGACAGTCTGCACTGTTAATTGAAGTGGGAGAAGCCAGCCCACTTCGGGTAACACTATTTCTGAGCCAGGGATCCTGAGCTGTATATACAGGTGAGAAAAAAAATCAAGCGATGAAGCAGACAGGGCATTTATTTCTCTCTGCTCTTGACTGTAGATCCAGAATAGCTTCACTCACCTGTGTCTGCAATGATGGGCTATGATGTAGAGCTGTATGCTATACAAACCCCCTTTTCCCGTAAGTTGCTTTTGTCCACGTGTTTTCATTACAGAAACAGAAATTAAACTAGAATAGGTGTGAACAAATCCAATCCAGCTCCCTGTTTCAGACTTACACTCTGAGCTTAGTCTACATGTATATGAGATACAGGGTCCATGGGAGAAACTGGTGATCCTTTATGTGTTAAGAGATTCCATTAAGCTACTAAGGATGTGTGTTCCTTTCTTTGGAGACCAAATTAGAATTTGCTTCCATTAAGATGTGAACATTTCTCCTATTTGTGTATGATTTATATTATTTGAAGGCAACAGTCATTAGAACTCAGTGCAGTAATTAGTCTTTGAAGTGGTCCCAATGAGGCAGCTTTGTGAATTTCACATTATGTTTTATGATCCAATTTCTCTTGACTATAGCCACTCTTCATAACAACACTTAAAATTTGTAAATATTTGGCAATAATGTCACTCATGTGTGCCTTTGAATACTCTTTGTTTCAATGGTCATAGACAGTGATGGAATGAAAGAATACTAGGTGACCACCTGAGGCCTTTTCGCCTGTTTGGAGGAATGTTGCTCATATCTACTCCTTCTCTCTCAGAAGGATCTCCCTCCCGTGTTCTTATCTCTCTTTTGTATTGCCAAGGGTTCTTATTTGCAGACTGTCTATTGACATGTTCCATCGAAGGGGAATATCCCTCCACATGCACAGAGTCATAAAAACAAGGCACCAGAAAGCAATGGAGAGCCATCAGCAGTCAACACAAGGGAATCAGAAGACCATGGGAAATTTAGCAATAGAGGACTGAAAAAGGCTAGTCTGTAATGTACTTTTTAGAAAAAACATGAGAACTTGTTTTTGATAGTTTCTTTGTTCTTTTCACAACATCAAAATAAAAGCTGGGCACAGGGTGCATACCTACAACCTCAGTGCCAGATGAAGTGAAAACATGGATCCCTAGTTATCTGGCCAGTAAGCCTACACACCCAAAGAGTTTCAATTTGTAGGGGATCCTGTTTAATAAAATAGCATGAGGAAAGACATAGAGGTCTTTCTACTGATCTCCAAATCCATACACACATGTGCACATACATACAAACATCTACACATGCATAACATATACCTATACACATATAGACATACCAAGTACACACGAGACAAAACTAAAATGTTTTACTAGAGAAAAGAATGTTTAAAAATCATGGAGCTAGGGATACTTGGAGACAGCTAACTGGGTAAGGGCACTCGTGCAAGCATGGGGACTCAAATTTGAATCCTCAGCATACACATAAAATCTGAGTATGGCAATAGTTGCATATAATCAAAGGATATTGAAGGTACACAGAAAGGTGGAACCTGGGATGTCTTCTCAATCAACCTTGGATTCAGTGGGAAATCCTATCTCAAGGGATTGAGGTAGAAAGTGGCAGAAGAAAACATCTAGTGTCTATCTTCCCATATGTAAGTATGGGTGTAAACACACACACGTGCACACATGTGCCATCCTATTTGCAAATACCTCTTTAATGGAAACTGGAAAAGAGATCATGTTTGACTTTATGTCCTTCCTCGAAGATAGAATGAATGTCAAGATCTCAGTCCTGTCTTGGCCACTATTTTTGCATTCATCATACGAAGCTCAAATCTCTGAAGAGTTTGAATGCAGGCAAGCTGGAGTTCCAGCTGTGTAGTATCATAGAAGACTGATTTACACACAACCAGCCTTTCTAAACAGAAGCCTGTGGTCTTAAACAGAGGAATGAGAAACTACTCCTTTTTCTTTCCATAAAAGTTTGATTGAAAATTAAATGAACAAGAGGGAGAAAGGAGAGGAGTGTGTGTTTGGATGGAAGGTAGGAATGTATGTGAAGATTAACTGGAAGACAATGCCTAGCACAAATTTTGGATATGAAACAAAATTGACATGAGGGATACTATTAACTCAAACTGTGAGCTTTGTAAAAGGCCACCATTTAATGTCTTCAAACTACTACTCAGAACAGCTCAATATGAATGGAAGCTCTGAAAAATCACTACCTTATGTTCAGGATAGTAGTGGATGGTAGCCAACCCATTGAACAGCAGTCCACATGACAAGGAGCTGAATCCTACTCTGATTTAATAACATTCTCTAAAGCATCTCAGTATCCAATATGTAGTGTTCTTTAAGATGAGGGTTTCTATTGCTGTGATGAAACACCATGGCCAAAGAAAAGTTGACAGGAAAGAGTTTATTTGGTTCACATTTTTACATTTAATTGAGATTTCCTCCTCTAAGGCCACTGTAGTTTATGTCACATTGACATAAAGTTATAACACAAAATTGACCAATTGCCAACTGAATATAAAACCATATCACTGGCACAGTCATATCTGGTGGGAACTGCAAAAGTCATAAAGCCTGCACAGATGCTTGACAAAGATTCAGCAAAGCTGAGATGCATGATAGCTGCCAGTGACTTTTTTTTAATTTCTGCCTGTTGCATACTTGAGGAACCTTTAATATTTGTACAATTTGGGGGTATTGGGAACTGATCAAAAATTTCTTATGAATCATTTATTCATTTTCCCAATAGTGAGCGCTACTTCTAAGCTTTCCCAGGAAAGTACTGAACGTATTACCTCTCATGCTTTTAGGGAAATATCCTTATCTACTTGAAGGTCTTCCCTGTTCCTTTGAGGTTGTTACACACAAAAAGAAGCCCGAGGTCTCTTCATGAGGCTATGGAATATTCTTAAAGCATCTGCCTTGTACTTACTCAGGATCAAGATCATCAAAACAAAGTAAACTTTAAATGATCAACAATATTTGTGGAGCTGGAGAAGTTGCCCACAGATCACATTACAAGACACTTCCTAATATGTATTGACTATTATGTGTCAAATATAGCAACAAAGTTAAATTAGCTGAAGTTACTTCTGCCCAACGTGGAGACTTACATTGATTGCAAAGAATGATATAGAAAGATGATAAAAGAATGAGATGTCAAGTCCTCCTTTTCAGAGAAAAGTTAGCTCATGCAGAGTCATCATGATCAAAAAACAAGAGTGCCAGAATTAGACATATAAACCAATTATATAAAGATATAAAAATGTAAACATTGTCAGAATTTGAATAATGATGCTACAGCTTTGGCCTGAGGATTTTTCTTGAGCATTCTGTCCATTTATACTGTTTGGGACATGGCAATCTGCCCGAACTGGCTTAGAGATTTCATTTTTTTTTTTTGGTTACCTTGAAGCCACAAAAGTCACTATCCTGAGTAGAAGCTGTCAAATGGGCTCTGGATTCCTAAAAATTGGGTAATGGGATTAATGAGTAAAAATCATTACAAAAGATAAGTGTTTATCAATGATGATAAAATTTGAGGGGGAAAATTACTGTAAAAGGTAATTCTTTTCTGTCATGGTTTATCAATGATGACTAAAAGATACGTAAGAAGAAGTGAAACACACATCCAAAACCAAAAATGATATAATGTATGTTTTGGAACAGTATGAATCTATACCGGCTTACTGCATTCTATATAAACAAACACTCTGGCTGATAGTCAGTCAGGCTGAAAGATCCTCCAGTCCATCATTCCTGACTCCTTTTCCCTCACTGATTCCTTACATCCAGTCAACTGCTGGCTCTTGGTACATCATCATTAAGCCACAACCCTTCCTTTCACATCCATCCCCATGAACCTTCAAAAATACCACAGTGTTTACAAATTCAAGCACGTTAAATGCTCAATCCCTTTAAAAGATCCAGTGTGCTTTAAAAATTGTTTTTTTTAAAAAAATCAAAATATTTCTACTGTGGGCTCCTAGAAAAGTCAAAACTAAGTTAAATACTTTCTTATTTCAAAAAGGAAGAAACTGGGCATAGTTACAGTCTGAACAATGTAAAACCAAACTCACAATGTTGTAAATAACCTATTGATTAACGTCTGGGAACCACTCATGATCTTCTGGGCTCCTCCAAGGGCTTGGGTGACTTCTCTGGTTCTATCTTCTTCAGCACACACAGATTGTCTTCCAGGCTCGTATTCCTCCACTCTATACCTGCTGCTTTCCTTGGTGCCCATCTCATATTACTGGGTCCAAATGCTGGGGTTTTCTTCTGCAACTGGACAGCACTTTCCTAATAGCCTCTTTAAGGCTCTCTTCAGGGACTTCAGAACTGACAACTAGTGCCAGGCCTCAGACAACCTTGATGACCCCTCCATACTAGTACTAGCTGGATGATTCGTATCCTACTGAGTTTGGCTGCCAAAGGAGGTATATATCTGGCCATCTCTGGGACACAGCTTGTGTATGCTGACCCTGAAAAAAATACTTCCCAGAAGATTTCACCTCACTGATGCTATTGTCTTCTTAAACATGACTGATATTTAATCCCAGCTAAACAGAATCATTATTTCAACAAAACAAATGTTTCAATTTAGAGGTTTTGTGTTTTGTTAATCACAGCCAATTCTTCAGGCACTGAACCACAGCCAACCTTCAGCTAACATGAACGGCAGATTCTTAACTCAAATGACCTAGTAGAGTCTTGCTTCTCCTTCACACCTTCACAAGCCAGGCCTTCATCATCTGCACTGCTCTCAACATTCTTATCCCTTAAAGTCCTACATCTCACTAAGCTCTCAACACTCAATGGCTTTTCTAACCCAAAGTGCTAAAATCCTTCCAAAGTGTCATCTCCAAAACACGGTCAGTTTTGTCACAGCAATTTCCCCACTCCCGGTACCAACTTGTTTTAATTAGTGTTACTATTGCCATCATGAAATGCCATGACCAAAGAAAGTTGGAGAGGAAAGAGTGCATTTAGCTTATATTTTTATATTTTAGTTCATCACTAAAGGAAGCCAGGACAGGAACTCAAACATTATAGGACCCTAGAAGCAGGAGCTGATGCAGACACTGTGGAAAGATACCGCTTACTGACTTGCTGCTACTCATGAGTTGCTCAGCCTGCTTTCTTGCAGAATCCATATCCACCAGTTTAGGGAGTGTACCACCACAATCATTAGGCAATCTGGCATCACTCTCTAACTAAGAAAATGACTTTCAGGTTTGCCTACAGCTTCATTCTATGGAATCATCTTCATAATTGAGGTTCCTTCCTGTCAGATAACTTTAGTTTGTGTCAAGTTGACATAAAACTATCCAGCACAGAAACATTAAAAATAGGCTTTTTGGGTAACTAGCAAGATGGCTCATGGGTAGAAATGCTAGCTGAAATGGCATTAGACGAACTGTGGAGCTTACACACACACACACACACACACACACACACACACACACACACACACCTGCTGGGCTTAATATGATCTTACTCGTTTAGTGGTTTGAAATGTGTAGCTTGATCAAAATAAAAATCCTCATGTTTGGGCCTTGTATCTTCTCAGTGTCTCATAGCACCACAATAGTGTTCTTCTGAGTACAGAGAAGTTAAAGCAATTTTAACTAGCATCAGGCACTACCATAAATGAAAATATAAATGATGGTCAATTAGAGATGATTTCCTAAATCACTTTCTGAAATCATTAACACACAGAATAACTAGCCCTTAAATAGCTTCAGGCATTTCCCACATGCAGAATATTACATAACCATAGTGTTTTGCTAGTTGTCATGGAGCCAATTCATTTTTGAGTTTCATGAAGTAACTTGTGTGGGAGGAAGTTGCATCAGGTTCCGACTCTGAAATTTCTCTTGTGCAGAAGTAAGAACCCCATCCAAGATGTTGTTATTTTTGGATTCATTATTCTGTCTTGTTTTTAACATTTCCTGGAAATGGGAACCCACATTTGTATTCATCTAGATGTTTCCAGAGAAGAGGAAGTGAGGTCTACAGAGTGCCTACTGTGTGCCATGCTATGTATTTATGCATCTTTGAATAACAGTGGAGCTCTTGAGGTTAACTAGGATTCAGGTCCGTGTAATCTGTTTCTTGTCCTTTCATAAGTTTCCTACCCACTGTCCTTAAGAAGAATAGCTTTTCCCCGAATTGGAACTATGATGGCATAATAACTTGCAAAAGCTATTACTATTTTTAAAGCTAAAGCTAGTGAAGTATTCAGTGGCTAAGTACTTGCCAGTCAAGCAGATGACCTCAGCTCAATCCCATAAACCCTAAACTTTTAAAATAGCATGGATGTAAGTAGATTACAGGGCAGGGAAAGTGTCTCCTCTGATTTGAACTAGAAAAGAGATAAGAAACAAAGTCTAAAATAATTTCTAATTACCTCTTCAGACCTTCTTTAAGCTATGTAAAAGAAAATAAAGTATACCATCACAGGCTTTTACTAGTGTACATGCAGCATGCCCTTGTTTAGATTTATATGGCTTAGTCCCCAAATAATGAGGGATATTCCCAATATGCCTTGAGAGATATTCCAAGGATCCCAGTTGTTTAAAGACATTGAGAATACCATTGGAATCCTTACATAATTAAACTCAGGAACAAAGAGCAGTAATTTCCCTTGAAGAGAAAACCAGAAATGATATAATTAATATAACTGATGATAACTATCCTTCATGTTGTAAAATTAGAAATTAGGTCAAAAAGCTAGGTTCCAAGTCTGTGAGTTGTGTCATGTCACCTACATGCGACCAGCATCAAGAGCCAACATATGTCTATTGAAAATATAGCATGACTTTTTGTGGATGGTGCGGGTCTCCAGAGCAAGGTGCTCTGCTCTGCATTCATAGGGAATACATCGACAAGGAAGGATGGATGAAAGGAAGGAAAAGAGAAAGGGTTGGAGGGAGAAAGGGAAGGAGGGAGAGAGAGAGAAGGAGGAAGAGAGAAAGAGAGGTGGTAGAATGGAGACAGATCAAGGGAGGAGGGAGGGAAGAAGGGGAGATGAAGGCTGTAAATATTAATCCAATCACTAAGCAAATGCTATAATATATACGAGTTTCTTGGGAAGATACAGTGCATGCAAAGGGGTCAGTATAAATCCTAAAATTCCCAAGTGAGTGTGTAGTCTTCACTCTTCTTTAGCAATATCTCCTGTATCTACCAAATTTACCTTTCTGCATTGTGCTACTTAACAAAGGCTCTCAAAATAACCAGACTCTAAGCAGAGTGCCAAAAGCAGGGTAGTCAGCTTGTCTATGACTTCCTGCCCACTGGAAGTCATAGACAAGCTGACTACTGTCACGCTGTAAGGGCCACATATTGATTAAGCCTCACTCTTCTACCCAGACAATGTGTGACATCTGTCCCGTAACCTAAACCACATCTAACCCTCTTTCCTGCCTGTGATATAAAGCTTGGATTCCATATGAACTCAGGTTACCTCTCGATGCTGTAAGCTCTTACCTACCCTCAGTCCTTGATGAGTACACACCTTGCTTTGTTTGGAAGGCTTGATACTTACTTCATACTCTGATCCTACTGCTTGCAGCAGTGTTGAATCTCTTTTCTGACAAATGGTTAGATTTGGTGTTTCTCTCTATGTATGCTATCCATCTTTAACCCAAACAAATCAGGCCCGTGGTAGCATCCCTGTACTAGGAAAAAGCTTTTCAATCAATTACATAATACTATCCAGTCTGTGATTTATAATTTCATACTATGTATGAATTTGTCTTTTGGATCTATTTTCAGGAAGGCTTTCCTGGAGTCCTGTATTCTATTTATCAGAAAGCCCCACCTTCACAAATTAATCATTCATACTTTAGCAAGTCAGGGTATTCTTCAAGCTCTTCACACCTTAGCAGGTCAGGAGCAGAGATGGGAGTAGAAGCACTATCAATCTGCTATCCAGAAGGTTCTTCCCTTTCTGCCTATATTTCCCAGCTAGGCTCACAATGTTTACAGTTTCATAACCTTCCAGAGCATCACCCTGGTACTAAGTGTTCAAAGACTCATCTCTATTGGTGACATTTCAAATCCCAGCTATAACATATCCCCCCCCCCGCACCCGTACGTTAATGATTATATAACAATAGGAAGTCACATAGTCCAACTGTAAAAGTCTCAATAGAATTTTGACAGTTCAAATATTGTTAAGTAATCCAAATTCTTTACTAAGACTCAAGGTCCCAATAGATCAGCCCCACTGTCTCAGTGGATCAATGTTAGGGGATAAATATTTCCATTAAAAGTGGGAAGAATGGGAGGCTAGCAAGGAAAAATGGGATAGCTTAACCTGAATTCCAAAAGGGCAAAAGCAGAACCCTACAGCATATCAGGTAGGGAAAACACGGTGGATGGAAAAATTCCATAATTCTGTAGTTTGCTAATATAGGAAAAGCATAATGGCTGGAAACACTGCACAATTCTACAGTCCCTCACTGTAGGGAACGGGTGGCAGGAGAGACTCTATCTGTAGTGGCTGGAACAGAAAATGGCAATTCTTCACATCCCAATAGATCAGAAAGGAGAAATAATAAACAGGATCTGCATTAAGGTTAGGAAATAACCTTCAGAGCACTCTGCAGGAAGCCTAGGTCCTACCTCCCAAAGCTTCCATGACTTCCCAAAGCACCACTATGAGAAAATTACGTGTTCTCACATATAAACTTGTTGTAGGCAGGTGATGATCTAAGATTCATTTTAGAAAATTTTCAGATCAATTCTTCAGTCTCATTTCAAAGATACTCTAGGGTAAATGGAGATGGTAAGAGGGAAAATGAAGAATTATGGGTAGAAATCAGGAAAGACATGATAAGAGAAGCACTCATTTAGACATGATGTGCTGGCAGGTGGTATGCATGAAGACAGATGAAACACCTTTACCTCTAGATATTAGAGCCAGGGGTAATATGGACCTAGCGTGGTTTGTAGTCCCCTCTCACAGGACTCAGTATCTTTGCCCATAGCACTGGACCTTCTTCCACCTTCTTCCCACTTCTACAGGCTTTATTTTCCCAAGTCATTCTCTTTGCTGGAGTCAACTATTTAAAAATCAGCAAGCAAATCTACCATCAGATCTCAACTGAAACATTTCTCCTCTAGAGAATCTTTTCCTGATTCCTTGCCCTCCTCCATCTTGAAATAGGCTCACACAGTATTAAAAAAGTAATAAAGTGTTATGTATTCTCTCACTTGAGGCTTGACATAGTATTAAATTATGTTTCTACTAGGGTATATATTATATTAAAATGTGATCCTTCCAATGCAATGTGAGCTCTAGGAGATCTGAGATTATGGCTCTTTCATTCATCTTTGTTTCTTCTGTGTTGCTTAGTACTTAATAAAGATCAACAGAAAGCATTAATACAATATGAAAGAGGAAACAAAAAGGTTTTACCACAAAAGGTCAAATAACCTCATTTTGCATAGAATATTATTATTTAAGTAACTAGCAAGAAATGTGAGACTGTAATTTTGAGAGACGTGGAGACTGAAACTGCCAATCTAAGAATCATGCCCAGTAGCCTCCTATAGGCAGATGACGGACTTGCTCAATTCAAAGTGACCACACATAACATGACATTGCCGTAAAGTCATGTTTCAAGGTCAATTTCATGTTAGCTCCTACAAGGTCATCAAGCTAAAGTCTGACTATGCTTTATGAGATCACAACCATGTTCTTCTTTAATAACAGAATCACTGTAGAGCTCTAGCATATGCTGGTTCCATTCAAATCTTGAGTCTGTACACATATTCATCAACAAGTATTTTTCTAAAATGATAAAATGAAGATAGTACTGGCTTCAACTAATCAGTTTGGGTCAGATTCCAGGACCTCAGGATATCATATAGATGGCAGTAGTCAGTCATATAAGCACCCAAGCATATTATCATCTGGCTGCAAAATGAATATATAGTTCATAAAATTGTGCAGAATAAAGATATCTGAAATACTTTGAGAATTTGGAGTGTAACACTGAGAGATGTTAAGTTGCATTGCGATTATCATTTTGATGATTGTTTTTTATCCTCTTTGATGCTACATCTTCAGCAATTCAATAAAGGACCAAGATAAACACTGCATCACCTTCATCACCATTATCATTAAATTCACCGTCATCTTTATCTTCATCCTCATCCTTTTTCCTCTGAGTCATCATTTTTGTCACTGTTAAAATGATTCTGAAGAGAGCTCAGTTAATGCCACATCACATTTAAGGGCTCCATGCACACCACGGGAATTTGGAAAAGAAGCAAGTGTAGTGCAGAACACAGAAGACTGCCTGCAGAGTTCATCTCATTAGTGACTGCATGTACACAGTTTGCTGGGTAGGCAGAAGCCTCGCAGAATGCTCAAAGGCCTAATCTTCATCTCAAGTTTAGACTTCAGTGCTGTGAAAGGAAACTTTAAAAACAGATAAAATACTAGAGTAGTTTATATAGAAAGAAACCAAAGCTTCTTATTTATTTGTTTTAATTGGAAAAGTGACTAAAGCTCATTTGGTAAATTCTAACTCAATTGTATTTGAATTCTATGGGTAACCAAAGAATGACCCTCATATCTCTTTCCCCCTTTTCTCTGGATAAGGGAAGGACAAAAAATAGAGCAAACTGTGATGCAGAGGACACCTTATTTGCATTCATTTCATCTAGAAAATTCCCTGTGCTAGCACAGAGATCGTCATGGAGATGGAATTAGACAGTGAGGTACTTCAAAGGCAATTCATTAGTTCCCAATTGTAGAATCCTTGCCTATGTTTTAAACTGTCCCACCGCATTCATCATTATAGCTGATCAACACAATATGTAATGCCCTATAGTTAACACAGGGCCATACATAGTTTTCATACTAAAAGCCGCTTACTGTCACCTCCGTGAGCTTAAATCCTCAGTTTACATGATCATTCTCTCATTTATCCGAGATTCACTTTATTGCAATGTGCCTGATGATAGCTTGCAATGTTTTCCCCAAGAAGACTACGTGTGTTTACTTTTGCCCTTTGGCAGTTGTGGTGCTGTTACTGTTAGCATGCTTAGAGAGGCAAACACTTAAGTTGTCAGTGATGGGTGTCTTAGAAATCCAAGGTATTATTTATTGTTTGCAATTAATATTTTTAAAGTGATTTGAGGTCCCCAGGGAAATCTGGAATAGAAACACAAGGTGTGTGCATAATTAGTCATACTTCAATGGGAATTACAGCTTCTTCAGAGAAGAGTGTATTTATATATTGATACACACAAGATATTAAATGATTTCAAAACAGTCCAGAGTATAGGCTTGTCTGGCTGTAGGCTGAATTCATTTAAAGATGGTTTAAGAACACAGTACAAGCTAATCATAGGTATAACACATTGCAAGCTAGTCTCAACTTCAATGTCCACAGCAGACTTGCACAAATTATCACAATGGCACCATAGCACATTGAGGGGGAAAGGGCATTGTGATATTCAAGATCATGCAGGAAGAATTTGGATATCACGATGAAGAAACTGTATCAGAAATCCTCTCCTAATCACGAAGCAGATTTCCAATTGTTTTCTCTGTAATTAAGTACATAGAATTCGAGGCATTAAACATATAAAAGTGGATCTCAATATTTCTTTTTTTTTGTTTGTTTGTTTTTTTGAGACAGGGTTTCTCTGTGGCTTTGGAGCCTGTCCTGGAACTAGCTCTTGTAGACCAGGCTGGTCTCGAACTCACAGGTATCCACCTGCCTCTGATCTTAATATTTCTAATGCTATAATCCTTTAATACAGTTTCTTATGTTGTGGTGGCCACCAATACATAAAATTATTTCGTTGCTACTTTATTACTCTAATTTTGATACTGCTAGGAATCGTGATATAAATATTTTATATGCTTGATATCTGATATGTGACCCCAAAGGAGTTTTAATAAACAGGTTGAGAAATGTTAACCTATACAGATGGATACGATATAAAACATGAAGGGGACGGGGATTTATTTTAGAGACTTTTTCATTTCCACAGGGTATTTTAATCTCAATATTTTCCATGGCATGTTAATTTCCAGATAATACTAAATACAACAGTATTCTTGTGAGCATGACAAAGCACCTTGCTAATATTCCTTCACTTTGCTTCAGAACTTTTCATGAGGACTAAAATAAGACTAACTTCCTTAAATCTGTTTTTGGACATTAACTACCTTATAGTCATTGTCATGGTTAATATTGCCAGCTTGACAGGATCTAGCATTACCTAGGAGACAAACCCCTGGGAAGCCTGCAATGCAGTCTTGTTTAGATTGAGCAAACTGAGGTGGGAAGCATTCTAAATGTGGTGTCATAATTCCATGGTATGGGATCCTGGACATGGAGTGAGCTGAGCATCAGTATTCATCCCTCTCTGTTTCCTGAGTGCAGATGTCATGCTGCTACCTCCATGAGCTCCCACCATGACGGACTGTACCCTAAAACTCTGAGTCAAAGCAAACTGTTCATTCCTCAAGTTGCTTTAGTTAGAATTTTTGTCATAGTCATGAGAAAAGTAACCAATACAATCATTCTCTGAAAAAAAAATTCCCCAGGATCACAGCTTTCTTCTTTGTAATTTCACTGTACTTAAATCCAGCTTTGGTTCATCACCAACCACAAAAGTATAGTTCCCTTGCAGAAGATAATAATCTCAGTTCTGACTCCTCTTTAGTCTTTTTTTATTTCCACTAAAATTTAGTAAGAGCAGATATATATTGTCTGAGACACTAAGGTCTTCTTTTGATTGCAATATGTATGGTATGGATCAAGAGATAGCCCAATGAGCTTAGTCAGGTAAAAAAGAGGTAAGCTGTCCTTGATGGTATGAATTCTGAAATGTCATCAGCCACCTCTGCTTCTTATCTACAAGATGAGGGTATTAATGTCTGCTTCATAGAGATATCTGTAGATTTTGACAAAAGGTGAGACAGCAGTCTTGAGCCATCCATTATAGGTGTCCATTGGATGGTTTTCTTGTGTTTTATTTATTTGTGTGTATGCATGGCTATGCGTATATTAATGTGTGAATGTAAACTTGTGTGTGTGTGTCTACCTGTCTGTCTTTCTGTGCACATGCAATATAAAGAGCTTGCAGTCAGCCCCCAAATCTATGTCTCTACTCTCTGTTGCTGGGGTTACAAGTGCATGCCACCATGCCTGATTTAAAAATAGTTGATTCTGAAGATTTCATTTAGATACTCATGTAGATTAGATCTAAAAGAAAAAATCTTTTCCCATCTGCACAGATGTGATTGAGAGTATTTGATTATTTCTTTTTTATGTACATAGTCACTTATTTTTAATTTTTCTTCATTAAGTATTTGCTAATAGTAAGTTAACTTGAAGTTGCTAATAGGGTTGGGTGATGACTCAGTGGGTAAAAGTTTCTCTTGTAAGCATGAATAAAAGAGTTCAGATCCACAGAATCCGTGTAAAGCTAGACCATCCATCTGTAACCCCGGAACTCCTACACCAGGCAGGGAAGCAGCAGCATGAGCATCTCAGAGGCTTAAGGCCAACCAGCTCAGTATATGAGGTACAGACCTAGAGACCCTGTTTCAAATAAGGTGGAAGATGAGAGGCCACACCTGAGATTGTGCTCTGACCTCCACACTTGCAGTGGAGGAAGATGGTGGGTAAAACACAGAAATGGGCCCATTCTCCGCCGTCATCAGGTTTCTCCCTGGGAGGGTATATCTCTTCCCTCAGCAGGATATAGAACAGCTGCTGTCTGTTACTTACAGATCACGCTGCTACCAGCCCCTGCTCCTATTGCCATTCAACAAGAAATATCTTCTGACAGCTTGCACAGGCTTCTGGTACAGCACCTCTCCTTTATAGCCTGGATATTTAAACATGAACTACCTCTCTGTGTATGAAGCAGCTGGCTAGGAAGCCTGTGCCTTAATTAGCATCTTCTCCCTGGGGATTGTGCTCAGTAAATTCACTCTACAGAGAAAGTACAGCTGGTGAGATGAAACAGCAGAGCTAATTGTCTACAATTTCATCTTTAGGGGAAACTTGTGAAGGTTTGTGTATACACATGCCTCTTGGAGGGGCTCATTGATATCACAGGTATTAGAGGTCAGGTTCTCTCTGAGCCAATCTTTCCTAACTTATGCTTTGCAGAGGCCATGTAGACAGGTTTTTTTTTTTCTTATTGAGCTATATCAATTTCTCTGTTCTCCTCCTGTCCTCCTCCTCCCTTTACCCTCTCCCAGGATCCACACGCTCCCAATTTATTCATGAGATCTTGTCTTTTTCTACTTCCCATGTAGATAAGATCCATATATGTCTTTCTTAGGGTCCCCTTTGTTGTCTAGGTTCTCTGGGGTTGAGGACTGCAGGCTGGTGTTTCTTTGCTTTATGTCTAAAATCCACTTATGAGTAAGTACATATCATATTTTTCTTTCTGGGTCTGGTTTAACTCACTCAATATGATGTTTTCTAGATCCACCCATTTGCCCTCAAATTTCAAGATGTCATTATTTTTTTCCATTGTGTAGTACTTTGTTGTGTAAATGTATCACATCTTCTTTATCTAATTTTCAGTCTCGGGGCATTTAGGTGGTTTCCAGATTCTGACTATCACAAATAATGCTGCTATGAACACAGTTGAACACATGACCTTGTGTCAACTACAATGTTCTATGTGTACCCTGTCTCCAAAGACTCTCAGGTAGCCCATTATGTTCTCACATTCAATATATAGCCAAGGGTGACCTTGAACTTCTGATCTATCTGCCTCTACGTGGCAACTGCTGGGATTAAGGACAAGCACCATTCTGCCCAGTGTACATGAAACTGGGGTTGAAACCCAGGATTTCACATAGGCAGGACAGGGTCTTTACCAACCTAGCCCCAGCACAATCTGCTTCTTTACTGAGGGAAAGTTTATTTAAACCCACTTTGTCTCATTTTTCTCTATGGTGGTTTGAAATGATCCTGGTAGCATGTACCACATAAAATTACAAACCTGAACATGTAGCAAGTGCTAGTGGACTTTATTATCTGGTAAATCTGTGTTTATGCACAAGGCTCATGGCAAGTCTTTCTTAGACAATTCCTAAGCAAATAACCACACTGTGATAATAAGAGGTCATTTCTCAGGCATATTCAACTACATATGCACAGTTCAAAGAGGACTTAAAGTTTTTTTTTTTCAATTTAAACCTCTTTTCTTTGGAATGGCTTTTTGTTTTCTGAGAAATTATCTCCTACAGATAACACTGACTTCAAACTCATCATGCAGCTGAATATCACCACAAAATTCTGGGCCTCTAGCCTCTCCCTTCCCAACAAATGTCAGTCCTATATGATGCACCACTATGGCTGGTTTGATGGGAGAGCAGCATCCCTGGGTCTCAAATGGTTTCACAAATGTTTGTCACAGAGGAAAGAAACAATTCAGACACGCTTACTAGGATGTCATGTGATATTTCAGTATCAGTACATAATGTGTCAGGTGTTATTTCATTTATTCTTACACATTTTGCCACTTTTAAGTTAGTTTAGGCAAAGCATACTCCTCACTCATCATTCCTCTAAAATGAAAACATTTGATATATTTTCTTGTAGCTTTGAGAAAGTCACATTGTATTATAATTTGTAATCACTGTAATGAATGCCATACAAGTGAACATCTTATACATCTTAGTATCCACTGGTAACTTTAGCCTTTATGAGTTTGCAGTCTTTTCCATTGTTCCGTGCCGCTTGCTCTTCTGGTATCCAATAAGTAATACTCTACCTTCAACTTCCAGGAGTCTAGCATTTTAGATTTCACACATATACAAGATCTTGTGATTATTGGTTAATTAATTTAACTCACTATGATGGAAGTTATATTTGTTATTCTTGTGTGTGTATATATACATATATATATATATACATGTATATGTATATACGTGTTCTTATGCATGTGGTGTGTCAGTGTGGGTATGTATATATACATATGAAGGACAGAGGTTAGACAAGGCTCTCTTTCTTGATTGTTCTTCACCTTATCTTTGGAGACAGAGTCTCTCACCATACCTGAAGTTCATGGAATCAGTTAGAGTAGTGGACAAGCTAGCTCTAAGAATCTGCCTGCCTCTAGGTCTTAGCACTAGGGTTAGAGACAAATGGTATTATACCCAGCTGTCTTATATAGATGCTAGAGATTCAATTCAGGTTTTCATGTTTCTGTGCCAAGGACTTTACTGACTGAGATGTCTCCCAGTCCTTTATTAATTACCTTTGCCTAGTGCTACCAAATACCTGACAAACGAAACTGAAAGGAGAAAATGCTCTTGACTTCCAAGACACTGTAGCTCACAATGGCAGGAAAGTCTGGAGGCACACCCAGTATTCGTCTGCACTGCCCAAGGTAGAGGTCCCTTCATTTCAGAAAGCAGATATAAAAGACTGGATCTTTCACAGAATACAAAAATTAGATTCTCCATCAATCAGTTGCCAGTTCCTAAAGGATCCACAGCCTTAAAACTGTGCTACAAGCTGGAACCAATCATTGAAACCGAGAGCTGGAGGGGCACGTTCAGATTCAAACTGTGACATAGACATTGCTATCAAATTTTCTGGCTGTATTCTCTGAGAGAGTAAATCACTCTTGCAAGATTATAGCACTGGTGATGATAGGTATGAAATGTTGATAATCTTCTAACAGTTGGAATGACATCTCAGTCATTGCTTGTAAGAGAAATTTGGAGGTCACATGGATGCTCTTTGCTTAAACATTTCTCACAGACTATAGGCAATTAGAGGCAACGAGACTAGTGGCAACTATAGGTAAAAATTTAAAGGCTATTTCTTTCAAAGAGCCTTGATCAGAAATAATTGATGGTAAGAAGAGGGGGGGGGGATTATGCAACACAGAACAGAAAACTCAGTTGCCTTAAGAATGGCTCTATCAAGACCCAAACTAGGCATCAATATTTCATTGCTAGCTGCATTGGGTTGGGTTGGTCACTGTAATAATAGGGGAAAGGTAGCATGAATGTTGAAGCTCTAATATTTTACTGATGAATCACCTTCTCTGGCTTTCTTGCGCAAGCTCTCTCCCTAGCCTTCATGAGGATCGGGTGCAGGGAAGCTACAGCTGTTGGCTGAGGAGGTATCATGAAGAACACAACTGCAGAAGGTCTCAAATCACATAGGTAATGTAGGAAGAAGGGAGGTTAAGTTTCAGAGTCCTCATAAGTTTGAGGAAGGACAAAAAGGCAGGAAGATTTTATCTTGGGAAGGAAACAAGCCCTCCCCACAGCTGAGGATAAACCTCTCAGCTGCTGAGAAGAGTTGGAATTCCAGCACAACCAACATTTGCTGTGAAGATTGCCGATACCAAAAACAATATTTTTTTTTATATCAAAATGTTTTCAATGTTAAAATAGCAATACAGCAGAGTTAAGGATTTTTATACTTGCATTTCTTTTGCTGTATTAAATTCTCTTGAACAAAACAAAATCGGGGAGAAGGGGATTTATTTCAGTTTACAATTACAGTAAATGGTCCATCACTGCTGGAAGGTCAAAGCAGGAACTTCAAATGTCACACTCACAATCAGGAGCAAAGAAAATAAATTTATGAATTCTCACTTGCTAATGTTTAGCTAGCTTTCTCTACTATTACATAGCTCAGGTCCGGACCAGTGCTGCCCACACCATTCAAATCCCCACAGACAAACCTGCTCTTGTCATTAATATTCTCTTCCCAGATGAATCTAAATTATGCAAAGTTGATAGTTAAAGGTGCCAGCAAATACCACCTTGGGGAGAATCTCATTTCCTTTGCTAATTAGGCTAGGCTGGTCAATGAGTCCCTAGGGATCCACTTGTGTCCACCTCCCGCGCATCGCAATTGCGATGGTATGCAACTGTATCAGATGTTGCACACATTGTTTTTGAGGATGGAATTCGGGTCTCAGTGTTTGCATGGCAAGCACTTTAACAACTAAGGTTTCTTCCCAGTACTCAATAGATGATTTATGATGCAACTTCTTAAATGAGTGAAGTGCCTTCCTCAGGTCCCTCAGACATTTGCTTATCTCTGGTCTAGAGCTAGATGGACACTAATATTCGATACAGGCACACTGTGCTGGCTCTCCTCCGGGGGCCAAGGCAACTCCAGAATTCTTCCCAGGGACATTGGCACAATCAGTGATTGCTATACATGTTCCCAGTACAGGAGAATCTAGCACCCTCTTCTGGTCTCCACAGATATATGCAAATACATCTCTCACTCACACATAAATAATTCTTTAAAAAAAAAACCTTTAAATGGGAATCTTTAAGCTAGGTGGATGGCTCAGAAGGCAAGAGATCTTGCTATGCAAGGATAAGGACCAGAGTTGTAACCCTCCATACCTCTGTAAGAGGCCAGATGTGGTTGTGCACCTGTAACCCCAGTGCTACAGAAGGGGTTCACTATCCTGTGCTTGCCACCAGTATAACCACAAGACCTCTCTCAATGGAACAAAGCAGAGAGTGATAGAGGAGGTCACCGGACATTCTCCTCTGACCTTTGCATAAGCATGCATGAGCAGGTGCCTCTGTAAATACACACATACCTGTACACACAGATGTACCCATACACACAAAAATAAGTAAATAAATAAAAGAAAAACTAGATATTCATAGGTGCGCACAAACATGATTGGAATCTTGTAGTTAACAGTGTGTCCAAGGTCATACAGTAAGGTCAGAATTCCTAGGTCTACCTACATCACTTGTTAGTCTGCTGGTACCTAAGTATAATGTGAGCATCAGCACTGATGAGTTCTTTCCTAGTTTCAAGAAAAGTACAGTGAGAGGCCTTGAGAAACAAAACCCAAAGTTGTCTCTCATCCTCCGTATGGTCATATGTGTGCCAAACACACACACACACACACACACACACACACACACCAGTATAACAACATTAGATCTTCTAAACCCTCAGTTCTCATTTTGCATTTAATGGTGAGCATAGAATTGGTGTGCTGAAAGCCTACACAGATGTGAATGTCTGTTATGATTGATAGACACAAAGTATTGGCCATGAGTCAACTTTGGAAGAGCATCCCTACACTCAATACAAAAAAGATCAATAGGACAAGACAGCTTATTTCCTCCAGCAGTAGCTCTGCTGCCTGGGGTAGCTTTCCTAGAACAAAAGTCTGGTTCTCAGCCTGCTCCAGACCTATAGATCCTGTGCGTATCCAGCATGCCGTGCATGCCATCTGTGTCCTGGGTAGATTTTAAAGTTAGATTTGCTGTGTTCTTGAAAATATAATCAGCACACCTGAACTCTCAGAACCTCTCCTAATCATTTCTGGTTTCATTAAACACACCATTTGTGGCAAAACTTTGTTTAATTTCTAGGTCTAATTTTTTATTACTTTATGTACAGATGTGTATATCTGATTGTCTAAGTGTACCACATGTGTGCTGACATTAGAGATGGGCAGAGAGGGGATTGGATTTTTTGGAATTGGAGTTACAGTTAGTTGTAAGCTATTGTGGAAATGCTAAGGGTTGAACCCATGTCCTCTGTGAGGACAGCAGGGGCTCTTATAACTATTGAGCTTTGTAGTGCAGGATCGCAGGGACGGTGCCTTTCACAGTTCTTTATTCCTGGTTTATTTTGATTGGACACATGGGTCTAGCTGGAGCACAATCTTATTCTTAGAATCCATCTTGCTGGTTCTCCACTTGAAATACTTCTACCTCTATTTTTGTGCAAGATCTATCTAATTTCTTTACTTAAATTTTCTTTCTGTGTTGCCAAAACACACACAAGCAGAGCCCACAAAAGCTCCCCAACTCAATTCAAGTCTCTCAGTCTCTGCTCTGCAGACAGTAAACAGAACATCTGTGTTTGCCCATAAATATCACAGATGTGGAGCAAAATGACTCAGTCTGCCTAGATATCATGGCAAAGTTGATCCATTTCTCTCATTTTCTGAAAATATTTTTTTCTTTCCTTTCCTTTCTGTACTTAAGGGAAAAAGTATTTCTAGGTACTGAAACACTTTTCCAAAATGACCATGTGGTGAGTTAGAAGAAGGTTTCTGCTTACATCATGACTTCCAATTTATACACTATGATTCAGTACTGAATTACTTGCATATAATAAGAAATGAACATCCAATAGTCTGACTATGATTGTTTAATGCACTGGCTCAGCACCTTAAATTTAGTCTCAAAAATGAGGGGAAAAGTCAAAAATAGGTAAGGTTCTTAAGTTCTAATGGGCATGACCCTTTTTGGGAAAAGAATGTATGCATGGTATGCACATGCATGCTCACATGTAGCTTAACATTTGAGAGTGAGTGGATAAATGTGCACATAGATACTAGAGGTTGACATCTACCTCTTCCTCTAATAACACTCACTTTGTCAAGCAGGAAGGCCTATTACTGAAGTTGTTCTAATTAACCATTTTGTTCTATACATCCTGTCTCAGTCTCTCAAGTTCTGACATTACATTAAGGTCACATGCCTATTGGGCTTTTATGTGGGGATTCAAATGTGTTTATGCACCAAGTGCATTATCCACTGAGCCAGCTTCAGAGGTGTAAAGTCATGGATAAAGTGACTATGATACAGAGGATGCATTGGCTCCTTTCTCATTGTGAAAAAGCAAGAAGCATCTAAAGGCTGGGAACTTACTTGGCTCACAATTTGGGAGGATACAATCGACTGTGGTAGATCAGACATAAAGAATGAAAGCATTATAGCAACAGGGGTATATTCCAGTTCATAGCTCCATAGACCAGCATGCAGGGCAACTGGTACAAAAATCAGGGTTGTATCTATCCTCAAAGCCTGTCCCACAACCACCCATTTCTTCCAGTGACTTCTGCCTTCTAAAAAGTCTATTATCTCCCCAAACTGCTATGAGCTAGGTAAAAAACGCTCAAACACATGAGCTTCGGGCGACACTTTATTGTCAAACCATGGGTGATTTTTCAAGTCTTGGACATCCATCTCCATAGGAGAGGTTTGGAAACCCAAACCCAGGGTTTATTTCCTCAGGCAGTAATGAATACTAGGGCTAAAAAGCACAGAGCCAAAGGATAAGGCAGGGGGAAAGTCCCAACTGAAGGTAAGTCAATGCAACAGCAGGGCTCCAAAGATGAACAGTGACCGCCGTGAGAAACCACACCGAATGATGAAGTTGTAAGGTGCCATCACACTGTCCCATTTGCTTTCATCTTCTTTTATTTTGAAATATCTAATCTCTGTTAGATTTAGTCTTGAACTGACAGGAATCATTTAAAGACATCAAGCTTACTAGGTCCTAGTTCTTAACCTAGAGACAATTTATTCCCCAAGAGGACTAAATATTGCTTCCATGTAGACAACCCATCAGCAAAAGTCATAAGAAAATTAAGCATGGTTAGAGAGATTGCTTTGCGGTTCAAACCGCAGAGGACCACAAGGAAATGTGCTCAAATATGCTCATAGCAGCACTGTTTGTCATAGCCAGAACCTGGAAACAACCTAAATGTCCCTTGACCAAAAGATGGATAAGGAAAATGTAGTACATTTACACAATGGAGTACTACACATCAAAATAAAATAGCATATTGAATTTTGCAGCAAATGGATGGAGCTAGAAAACATCATTTTGAGTGAGACACAGAAAGACAATTGTCACATGTACTCACTCATAAGTGGTTTTTAAACATAAATCAAAGAAAAAGAGCCTACAAATCACAATCCCAGAGAATTTAGACAACAATGAGGACACTAAAAGAGACATACATAGATCTAATCTACATGGTAAGTAGAAAAAGACAAGATCTCCTGAGTAAATTGGGAGCATGGGGACCTTGGGAGAGGGTTGAAGAGGAGGGGAGAGGCAGGGAGGGGAGCAGAGAAAAATGTAGAGCTCAATAAAAATCAACTAAAAAAAAGAACACAGAGGACCAAACTTAGTTCCTACCACATGTCTGGCAGCTCACAACTGCAAATACAACTCCAGGGGATCTGAGAATATGTCTTAATTTTTTTTTTATTCATTGTTCCTTGAGTCACGTGAAGGATATAATAAAGTATCTCATGTTGTAGAATAATCTTTTTGTACCCTGTGAAGATTTGTCACTCATATTAGTTTAATAAAAAGATAAAAGGCAAATAATTAGGCAGGATTTTCAAGACAGAGAAGGATTCTGAGAAGAAGGGCAGAGACATGGAAAGTTTCCAGCTAGACACATGGGACGTAGCTTGGGCATTACAAAGCAAAGGTAATAAAGCCATGTAATGTTGTCCATGCCCCATAGCCATGCACATAGTGGTAGCACTGATTGGATTCAGTGAGCTATGAAAAAATACATAAAGTCATGAGGAGGGTATAGCAGACAGGGGACTGAAAGGAGTTCATGGAGGATTCAAGCACTGATCAAACTAAAATGCATGATAAAAGTAAGAAATTCACAAAGAATAAGAAAAAGTATCACTAAACTTTGCTGATAGTGTGTTAAAATTCTATATCAACCTTAGGAAGTGATTTCAAAGAAATTTTCACTACCATTTTACTGGTTGAGAAAATTTTACTAGTAGTGAGGTAATAGGAACCCCCAATGGTTCTGTGGAAACAACCTATATACTTTGTGGGAAGTAGAATACACAAACTGTAAGGATTTAATATCAGAGTCCAACAGCAACATTCCCCTTTCATAGATACCAACAGACACCTTCCTGAGACATGGTCTATGTGTCCCATCCATAGGAATCAGACAGGCTTGCGTTGTCACCCTCCCGCCATCCTCAGAAAGCTAGATGAACTAACTAGCTGGAGTGTCCAGCACATATGGGACAGAGCCTGTATCATGTTGTTGCCTTCTTTTCTGTCTGATCATGGCATTAGTAATTCTAATAAACTCTTTACTCCCCTAGTAATTTACCCAGGTGGCCTCTTGAATCTCCCACCCCAATCTATAACCCAACATAGAATGTTCCCAATAAAATCTGTGCTAGCCCAGTATGAGACAAGAACTTCACATCTAATGTCTTTACAGCTGCTCCAGATTTTATACCTGCAGGTACACTCCGATGCAAGGGCTTTGAAGAGGGTCAAGGCCAGACCTAGGTCACACAGAAATTGTTTTTGCTTTGTTGTGTGCTGTTTAGATTTTCACTGAGGCGTAATGCGTAGTTATATTAGAAAAAGAACGTGTATCCTTTATAATACAGTTCACACACTTTCACAGATGGATGAATCCAGATCAGGAGACAAGAGTAGAGAGCCCCCACAATCTTGCTCATTCCCTTGTCATTGCTAACAGTGTAGGTTAACTGCTCTGTTGCCTAAAAAAAGCACAGATTGACTTCACAAGATTTTTAAAATTTATAACAAATTGAATCTTGGAAAATGTGACACTTTTATCGATGATTTTTGTTAACATTGTGAGATTTGTTAATTTCACTTTTTGCAAATATAGTACAGATATTTTCACTGTTTAAATGAACTACATAAGAACACTGAGCTTTAATGACAAAGAGGAAAGGTGAAAGAAAGCTGAGGGTGGCCTTCATATCCACCTCATGGAGAACACAAACATCTGAGGAAAGCAAGACTTATAATCCATTTCTCTAAAAAACATTTCTACTTAAAAACTTTCATATAATACGTTCTTATTATAGTCTTTTCCCTCCCTTGACTTCTCCCGGATCTTCCCAACCTCCCTATTTATCAAACTTCATGCTCTCTCTCTCAAAAAGGAATAAATGAAAATAAAAATGAAATCAGATAAAGTAAAAAAGAAAACCAATAAGACAGAAAAACAAAATAAAATAAATTAAAAAGCAGAGAGAGAAAGAGACAGAGAGAATATGGGAGTTTTGCATGTGTGAACTATACTGAGCATGGAATCTGCCCTGGAATGTGGTTGATATACTCATTCAAAGAAGAAAACTGCTTTTCCCTGTCCCCGCTTGCAGCAATTGTAAATATTATTTTTGTTCAGACTGGGTCTTGATGCCACTTCCACTTCTTAGTGATGAGATTTTTGTCTGCTTTGAACCTATGCAGCTGTCACAAGTAATTAATACCATTATCCTCCAGTAATATTCAGGTTGCCTTCCAGCACCATGGATGCTGGTAAGGAGGGATAATGATTTGAGCTGGGCACCGGATGAACTTCTCTGTTGTCTAGGACATAAGCAAGCGTTTACATGTACTTTGGTTTGTTGCTGTCGACCTGGAATTATAAATTTGTATCTTCCCAGGAAAAGTTGGTGGAACACCATAAAGATACTCACTATGTGAAAACCAAGCAGATACCTGATAGACAGGTTAGCATCTTTTCTAAATAACGCATTCCTCAGAGAAACCAACTTGATAAACACAGAAAATGCCAACTACAAGTCTTAGCCTTGTAATCTGAACCTTCTAGTGACCGTATATACTTGAGAATCCTTTGCTCATTACTCATACAGAAAAATAAAAAAGCAGTTGAAGAAAATGAGGTTGGCAGCTTAAGACTCTACTCACAGAGGAGAAAATAAGAAGAGAAAGGAAAGCAGAGTGGATATGCTTTCAGATATTTAGGGATGCTATTTCAGCATGTAGTTCCCACATATGCATATAAAGCACTTGGAGCACTGCCAGGCAGGGTGCGGTGTGGCTGTAAGTCAATATCCTTACAACATAGGCACTTAGCAGGAAACATGCCCGATGCAGTCCACCTGCAGGCATGAGGAGAAAGCTGGTCTGCTCTAGGGAAATAAGTTTCCAATAGCCTGTTTCTATTCCTTTTTACTTTGTCCTTGATTTATTGCCTTTGTTCCACTCTGCCAGGACAAAAGCTTCAGCTTTCAGCATGAAATGATATTCCAGACTCCACTAAATATATTTGTAAGACAAGGGCAGCCAACAAAATTAAACTTGGAGCACAGAGATGGGCTGTTATTTAAAGCTGGGGAGAGATTATGGGATGATTATTACTTTATCAAAAACTATTTCAGCTACGACACGAGCACTGCGCTCTTCCCGTACCTTTGGCGGTGTGCTAATTTATCTCTCACCTTGCAAGGATTTAGACTTTCATTGCCAATTTATTGAAAAGCCTGACAAATGTCAGTGGCCTGTGTTACAGGACATCCAGGCTAACTTAGTTATTGCTAGGAGAGTGGGGAGTCAGGACCTTCAGAGGGGAATTGTGTGTGCTATTTCTTGGAGTTTTATTGCTCTCCTTTCATTTGAATGATCTGTTTGAACATCCAATTTGATCTCCTTCATTGTTTTAGAGGTCCCTCCTGAAAAGGGCAATGCAAATACACACAGAAAACAGATGCATTACCATAAGGAGCCACACTCTTTCTTTTCTTTTTTCCCATAATGTAGTATATTTCATGCACTTTAAATTGTCTCACTCTTAAAATTTTTGTATGTCTTTGTATACATGTATGTGACTATCTGTGTGTGTGCAGATGCATACATACCACAGTACACACACAGAGATCAGAAGATAGCCTCTGGTATTAGTCCTCACGTTCCATATTGTTTGTCACGGGATCTGTTTTTCTGGGATGCATTTACCAGGGCAGAAGGTCTATGAGCTTCCAGGGAGCTTCTGTGTTCAACTCTCACCTCAACCACAGTAGGATTGGATTAAGGACTTGTGCACATGCAAATTTTATGTGGGTTCTAGGAACCCAGTCTCAGGACCTCATGCTTGTACTGCAAGCTCTTTACCAACTGCTCCACCTCCCCAGCCCTGCATCTTTTATAGTATCCCCCCACCTAAGTCTTTAATATACATTGAGAGGATAAACAATCATTAAACTTAACAGAGAAATGATGACTGCAATCCATTTTCATTACTGTCTGTAAACTTTGGAAGTTTCTTCTCTAATTTATTTCACTCCAGATTTTTTTTTTTTTATTTTTGGTTTTTCGAGACAGGGTTTCTCTGTGGTTTTGGAGTCTGTCCTGGAACTAGCTCTTGTAGACCAGGCTAGTCTCGAACTCACAGAGATCCGCCTGCCTCTGCCTCCCGAGTGCTGGGATTAAAGGCGTGCGCCACCACTGCCCGGCTTCACTCGAGAGCTGATTTGCTTTCCTTGAGTCGTAGGTGTGCTTTCGTGTACGATGAGATGATAGTGAGCACTGACACAGATACAATACTAGACTGTGTTTTAAGAAAGGGCTTTGGTTTGAAAATAAACATATTCTCATGTTAATTGAAGCCATTACAAATTTCTTAAGGAAAGTTGCCTTAACAATTGCCTGTTACTCCTACATGGACTCAGAACTCTCTGAGGTTCTATATTAGTGTCAGTGAGTTCTGGAATCAATGTCTTCACAGGGATAGTAGCTTCTGTCCACTTGTATAATGGGCTACTAAGCAAGTGCTTTAGGAGGGCACCCAACACAGCCTTTGTGGAAGGAGGAAAGATAGTTCTCATTTGAATCTGTTTTCATAGGCATGTTATTGGACAGAAAAGAGGCAGACAGGAAAAGGAAGTTTCAAACAAAAGCAGTGATGTGCCTTCAAGGACACAAATGTAGAAGGACTGAATTCAGGTACAGGTTCGAACTGAATATGTGAATACTAAAAGGACAGATATCATCAGAAAGCAAGAATCTGGAAAGTGGGAGATTTTTGACATGGAGCCAGGGACAATGGAGAGCGGTGGGAAAAGAGAGGCCTTGGTGTAGGATTGCCCTCTGTATGCTGTGAATACCACTGTTTAATAAAGAACATGTTTTGTGCCTGTGATAGGGTAGAGCAGAGCTAGGTGGGGGAAGCTAAACTAAATGCTGGGAGAATGAAGGCAGAGTCAGTGCGAAGCCATGTAGCTTCACCAGAGACAGACGATAGAACTTAATCTAGTAAGCCACAGCCTCATGGCAATACACTGATTAATCGAGATGGGTTAATTTAAGATATGAGTTAGCCAGAAATATGCTTAAGATATTGGCCAAACAGTATTGCAAATAATATGGTTTCTGTGTGGTTATTTCAGGTCTAAGCAGCCAGGAAACAAACAAGCGGCCTCCTACAACAGTGGCCTTTTTGAATTTCCAAAAGACTGCTGTGGTCAGAATAGAAAGTGAATTTATAACATATACATTTATAGATTAGAAAACTCAGTAAAAACTGCAGTGATAATTTGATTCCAAGATTAGGATATCTAGAACAAAACAAAAACGACTGAAGTAGGAGTCGGTTGAGAGCTGAGGATATGGCACAGTCAGTAAGGTATTTTCAACTAGCTTGAGGACTTAAGCTCAACCCTCAGAACCTGTATAAAAGCACTGGGTGTTGTGGTCTATACTGCTAATCCCAGCACTGAGACAGCAGAGACATGCAGATCTCTCAGGCTGACAGGTAAACCAGCTAGCTAAGCCAACAAATTCCAGTATAACAAAAGAACAGGCTATCAAAAATTAAGGTGGACAGCACCTGACGAAAAATACCTGAGACTGTCTTCTGACATAAACATACATGTTTATGCACATATGTGCGTGCACATGGGTTCCCACAAACAGGGGTGGGGAGGAAGGGAGAGGGAAGAAGAGAGAGACAGAGGCATACACATCTCTCTTCAGCTGCAAATTTGTTAAATAGTCTAGCTAGTCAGTGAGAGCCACGAAGATTTGTCTGTCTCCATTATCTCAGTGCTAGCATTTGCACAGCTTTTCCCAATGTGTGTGTTGGTGACAAGTACGTTATACACTGAGGCATCCCCCCAGCCTTTCTATGCCTCTTTAGTAAATGAAGCACATGACAGCAAGCTGCTTCTATTGCAGCCTTTGATCATCCCTGCGCCCCACTGTTCAGCCCATATATCATTACCTCCTATAGTGTACTAAGTGCCCTCCATTTCTGCCAGGTTCTTCTTACTGCTTTCCCCAATGGGAAAGAACAGCCATTTCTGATGAACATTATTAAAAAGCAGGGAGATGAAAGCCCCTGTGTGCAGGCCCAGGAGGTAACTTAGAAGGGGTCTTTCAGATTCCAACAGTTCAGGACAAGGGTCTGACATCTTTGGAGACCACAGCTAGTATTTTCCAACTAAGCCAAACACAGGCATTTCCAGAAGAGTGTGCCATGGTAATAGTTGCTGTTTTAAGATGTTAACTTTGGCTAAGTATTACACCCATAAGGGAGTCTCTCAGGAAATGTCCTGAGGAAGGCTCAAACAGCAATATCACATGTGACTGATAAGTTAACAAATCCTGTAATTGCAGCTTAGAAATTATTTTGTCTTAAAATTGTGAAGAAAGTTTTTCTACCATCTCCAAAACACCCAAGTTTTCCTTGAGAACTTCTGTCCTAGTCTGACACCTAATCACCCATATTTTGATTTAGACTCATGATTTGCCTCAGTTCTACTCACTGAGCTGCATAAGAAAGATTGCAGGGCAAAACCTGGGAACTTGTGGGTGAGGTGGCATGGGGCTAAGGGGAAATGGGGTGAGAAACGTGAGAAGGGAAGAATGAGGGGAGCTTGGGAGAATGGGATGGCTGGGATAAAGGAAGGGTGGACACGGAAGCAGAGAAATATATATCCTAATTAAGGGAGCCATTTTAGGGTTGGCAAAAGACTTGACTCTAGAGGGGCTCGCAGGTGTCCAGGGAGATGTCCCCAGCTAGTACCTTGAGCAACTGAGGAGAGGGAATCTGAAATGACCCTATCCTATAGCCATACAGATGAACATCTTGCATATCACCTTAGAACCTTCATCTGGCGATGGATCGAGATAGAGACAGAGACCCAAATTGGAGCACCAGACTGAGCTTTTAAGATCCAAATGAGGAGCAGAAGGAGGGAGAGCATGAGCAAGGAAGTCAGGACCACGAAGGGTGCACCCACCCACTGTGACAGTGAAACTTATCTATTGGGAGCTCACCAAGGCCAGCTGGACTGGGACTGAATAAGCATGGGATGAAACTGGACTTTCTGAACATGGAGGACAATGAAGGCTGATGAGAAGCCAAGGACAATGGCACTAGGTTTCGATCCTAACACAAGAACTGGCTTTGTGGGAGCCTAGCCTGTTTGGATGCTCACCTTCCTGGTCCTGGATAAAAGTGGGAGGACCTTGGACTTCCCTCAGGGCAGGGAATCTGGACTGCTCTTCATTCTCGAGAGGGAGGGGGAATGGAATGGGGGGAGGGGGAGAGGGGTTGAGGAGTGGGGGGAGGGGCGATGTGTGCGAGGAGGGGGAGGGAAATGCAAAACGGGGAGGAGGCAGAATTTTTTTTTTGCAACAGCTAAAAAAAAATAAACAAAAAAGAAAACATTTTTTCTCATTTTCATTTCATAAAGTATTTTCAATAATATATTTGCTAATACCTTCTTCCACATCTGATCTCTCTTTTTGAAAATCCCTTAAGGTATTAGACATCCTGTTTAAAACTTACAATTTCCTCTCTTGTTCCCATATTGAATGCTCCATAGTTTCCCCCATCCCCTTCATTCCTGCTCGCTTCCCGGGGAAATTTTTTAGGTTCTATCTTCCAAATTCATAGACTTAAAAATCTCTGCCGCCGGATGGTGGTAGCACATATCTTTAATCCCAGCATTCAGGAGGCAGAGGCAGGCAGATTTCTATGAATTTGAAGCCATCCTGGTCTACAAGAACTAGTTCCAGGACAGGCCCCAAATCTACAGAGAAACTCTGTCTCAAAAAGCAAACAAACAAACAACAACAACAAAAAAAAACCTCTTCTGTCAAACTGCCAAGACTTCTTTCTCTTTATCTTTCATTTTCATTTTAAAGAACCATGCTTTCATCTCACAGAATTATATATTTTCCTATCTTTATAAAGATATGTGTGTGTTATATATGCTTGTTCATATGGGTGTTGTACGTATTTGTGGACATGTATACATAAATATTGAACATACAGGAAAGGCTGAAGTAAATTCTTCTTCCATTCTCATGCACTTTATTGTTTTAGACAAGATCACTCTGTGAACTTGGTATTCATCAAGTAGTGAAAATAGGTGATCAATAATATCTGGAGATCAAATTCTCTCTGCCTCCCAGCACAGTGGTTACAGTTCCATGATGCCATGGGCCAGGGTTTTTCAAAGGTGCTAGGGTAGATATCTGGCCCTCCTTCTTGAGCAGCTTAATCTGTCTCCACAGTTCTGCTGATGTGTTCTTTTTCTGCAACTCACTTCATTCCTATGAATACCTTGGTCTTTCCTTTGATTGTTCATTCCTTATCTTGGAAGGTTTATGGACACAGAGGTTTTTGTTTCTTATTCAGACAGATGATTGAGACACTGAAAATCAGAATGGAAATTTTACAATGTGGGCTAAGTTTATTACTGAGTAGAGATCACTGGCTGATGATTACATGAGAGACTGATATTCAATTGCGGATTACATATATTTTTCATAAAGCTGTTCATTCTGTGGAAGAATGCTCTCCTTTCCTGCATTGAAGGAGTAAAGTCAGGCTTGGATCCCAGAACTCAGTGTACAGAGTACACTGCATGTCTGTTGGCTGCTGCATCTGCAGGGAGACTTCATCTCTGGCTAATTGTTGGTTCCATTTTTATAAGTCAAGGTTAAAGGTAAAAGGAACCTGTTGTCTATCATCCTGAACAAGGAAAAATGGACTGAGGTTCGACATCTCTCTTCATTACCAGCCTCTGTTGTCCCCCTGTTTGGTGTTCAAGCCCAGGCTCTAGGATAAAGTGAGCAGCCCCGTGATAAACAGCTGTAGTGAGGCAGGCATACCTAGAATCTGCTTGGGTTAAGCTACAGGCAGCTGCCTCCAAACAGTGCATTTAGCAAGCTGGCTTCCACTTGTGTAGGTCTAAAAGCACACCCCTTAGGAAGCAATGGAGTTCCTCGAGAGCCTTCAGTAATTGCCCTTGTGTGCCCAAACAAATTCCGAAGCATATCTCAGAGCTAAGGCCAGCTCACCAATGCAGTCTATGCAGGATTTGGATACATGCACAGCAATGCAAAGTAATGTAAGGGAGAATCCTTTATTTTCAATTTCATGCAAAAGCACGATGGGTATGCATATGACTAAAATTAGATGCATTGTGGGGTAAGATATGTGCAATGAATAGAGGCTTACATAACCCAAGCCTATCAATAGAAATAGAAAACAGCTCACATGCTATCCCTAGCAACCAACTCCTCTCTTCCAGAACCTACAAAAAGAAGTTCCAGACGGTGAGCAGGGGCTCTTGAAGAAATCCCATTCAAGCTCATTGTTCTCTTAGACAGTATCTGACTTGTACTTTCATTTTGTTTTTTAATTTGATTCTTGCTATATTGTTATTTTTATGCATGACTTCAAATCTTCGAAGAAAATACCAAGAATCTTTAGAGACAAGGTCCCAGCTGAGACCACCAGTGACAGTGAAAGGCGTTCTCATGAACTCACTCCTAGTATAGCCTGGAAGAGAAACCATCCCTTTCTCTATCTGTTCTTCAGTCCTACAATTCCAGCAGTTTGTTTACATTTCTGGTCTACCTTTATCTGTCTTCTATTTTCTTTGATTTGTGAGGGAGGTAGCATTTTTAATTCTTTATAAAATCTCTTTATGTAGTTTAGGAGGTGTTAAAAGGGAGACTTCATAAATTTGTCCATGCTTAAACAGGATGACCCCAAATCAGTTTGTCTAAACCACAATACTGCTAAGCCTTATTATTAATATGAAGGTCACTTGCTCTTAGAGGATTCTCCAATGTTTTATTCTACTGTCAAACTTTGCTTCTTGCTCTCACAGATAGGGGCTGCAACTGGGCCCTCCAACATGTGTGATAACAGCTGGCACCGATGAAGAAGTTTTCATCCATCCAGATTTCTGTGTGCATCTGTATGTGCCACAGTGCAGTTACAAAACACAGGAGCTCTGTGGCAGTCTTTTCTTATTTTATGCTAACAACACGTTTCTAAAATGTTTTACCAGGGTTTTTATCGTCTTATATTCTTGCCCATAATTTCAACATGAACCCTCTTTAAAACAAGTGTCTCTTAAGTGAGGCATTAAGGTTAAGAAAAGTCAGGATATAACTTAGCAACCAGAGACCTGGTTTGGCTGTCTACACATACCACCTGTCTAATAAGCATGCACATGGCAGCCTGAGACATTTACCCAAAGGTACTATGTGGACCCTCCCAAATCTGAGCAATCCACATAGCAATCAGACAGCAGCATCAGCCCCAACTGCATCCAGCTGCACATGCACCCCTCTCTGACCAATGGAATAAGCTTCTTCTCAGTTCAAGGAAGATTAAATTTAGACACATTCTATTCATTCATCCTCTCTGATGTAGCTTGAACAGGTTTGGGATTATGTGTAATAAGGCAAAACTGTGTTGCCAAGTAAAGTTATAGGGAGAACCCTCTATTTACCACCTCATGGTTATGTATAATAAAGAAAGCACATGATTAATATCAGATACATTATGGAAAGGGACAATCAGAGTAGAAAATTTATTCCACCAGAAAGGACCCCAAAAACTAACTTGTGCAGCTAGGGTATCTTCATTTATGTGTGGCACTGTCAAACATGAGGGTTCATTTCTTTCTCTTCTGTACCACTGCTTTGTTGGGGCCTAATACTCAGCAATCTCTTTGTGTTTTTATTACATTCTCTAGTAAGAGGTCTCTAACACTCAGCCTAAATCTAAATCATTAAGAACAGTATCACCAAGGATGGGGTGGTATAGGAAGCAAATGCAGTGTTTGCCACAAAACATATACACTCCTTGAAACCTCAAACAAACCTAGGAAGGCAATTGCCTGTCACAGGAGATAAGCAGGCATATATGCATAGGTAAAAGGACAGAATACAAGACATGCTAAAGTACAAGAAACCAAGCCTCACACTAAGGTGGAAGTGCATTTTGAATAACTTTGAAGTACAGGAAATTAATGACTATTCAAGGCACACTTGCACACAAAAGGAAATGAACTATACAGAAGAAGGCCCAAGTTAGAACCTTCTGCAGAATTCATTTCCCATCCTAAGATGCAAGTGTTTACAGGTCAAGGACTGCAGGAAGATAACAACACATCTTTTACCCGAGAAAAGCTTTCCTTACACAGACGTTAAATATTTCCTTAATCCTTAAACCTCTAATTAGAGGTCTATTCCAAAAGTTAAATATGCAATTGCCCAATCTCTCCACCCCAGCATTAAAAAAAAAAAAAAGTCCAGGTGGCTCAGTGTGCATTCAGTTCTTTGGTGCATCCTGTAATAACCCTATTTTGTATTTATCCCACATCTTTCATCTGAATTCTGTAAACCCTTTACAAACAGGATCTCATTAATCCCTAAAACCTGCTGAGAGACCCTTGACCAGAACAATTCTCCCAAATCTACAGATGAAAACAAAGGGTACTTCGAGCAAGCCTTCCCCTTTTCAAACAACTGCATCACAAGGGAAGATGATAATTAGAGGCTCACACTATAACGGGAAGAAAGCAACCTTGCTTGAAAAAAAAAACAAGCATTGCTCAGCTTTAAAAATATTTTTGAGACTTTTTTAAATTAAGAAAGTACAAATTGAGAAGATACATCATCTTTTAAAAAGTACAGCCACAAGCTGGACCTGACATCGTGGCTGTGGACATCCCACAGAGGAGTTCCAGAGGAGACTGGGGAGAGGTCCTTGGTCCAGCCTTTCCTGCCCCCAAGGAGAGGAGTGACTGATAACAGAACCTGCTATGCCACTCTGCAGGGTGTCATTCTGCCTCGAGTCCAGGGAGACCTGGCTGAGATAAGTGCCAGGATGTGCTTCAGATAGCTGAATCCAGCTCACTTCACTCAGGAATCCCACCTGCCCTGAAGCACAAATGCTGAGCTGCTTCTGATGCAGACTAAACATCTGACAGTTTTAATCTTTGGGACACAGAACTCATTTTAATTAAAATATTAATGCCTCTTCACTTAAGAAGGGGGAAGATTGGGGGTTCCTGTCACTGTTGCTCAGAGACTGGAACTGGTGGTATTTGATGACAACAATGTATGTCATTGTGCTCTTACTACAATTGACCTGATACTTATAACTGCTTATAGATGTTGGGAAAGGATTGACACATGCTGTGAAATGTTTGGGTTTAATGCATATGTTAAGAATTATAGATTCAGACCCCTTTTACACTGCCCTAATTGTTGGCAGGCAGCACTCGTAATTTCATGTGGAGTAGGCATATAGAAAGGAGGATACCAAAGGTCAGACTAAGGTGAATACTGGGTTTGGAAAATGCCCTTTCTTCTTGTCTGGAAGATGGAGTTATTGGTGCCCAAAATTATATCATTATATCTTTTGTTTGAGGAGCTACTCACAGTCTTTTCATTAATGATAGACGCAGGGGTCCAATGACAGGAGTTAGTGTGGACCCTTGATGGAGGAAGGTCATTGGTTAAATAAAAAGAAGCTGCTTGGCTCTCATTGGTTAGGAGATAGGTGGGAGGAGTAAACAGAACAAAACGCTGGGAGGAAGAGGAAGTGAGGTCAGACTCGACAGCTCTCCTCTCCGGAGCAGACACTTCAGAGAGACGCCATGCCCCAGCTCCGACCCAGGATGGACTTAGGCTAGAATCTTCCCGGTAAGACTGGTGCTCACAGATTATTAGAGATGGGTTGATCGGGATGTGAGAATTAGCCTAGAAGAGGCTAGATAGGAATGGGCCAGAGCAGTGTTTAAAAGAATACAGTGTCCGTGTAATTATTTCGGGGCATAAGCTAGCCGGAGCAGGCGGCTGGGGTGTTGGGGATGCAGCCCTGCCACCGTCCATATTACTACAGACCCTCACCTGAACAGCACACCATACCGAGGCTGTACTGGCCAGCTCAACATGGGCGTGGTGCCAGGCATGAGGAGTGCCCTCCACATAGCCTAAGACAGGGTGCCCTGTGATCTGCTTACTTTAAATCTCGCTAGATACCTTTTATTTGAGGAGCTCCAAGGATGGGTGACTTGTGGCAGAACATCCCCCAACCTAAGACAGGATACTGGGAATCCTAGGACAGGTAAGGGGGAAAAAAGACCTAGTCCCCACTCGACCTAAGAATCATAAGACACCCCTCTGTTCCCAGGAGAGGTAAATTGCTTCACCATTCGAGAGGAGGGTCTCTCCTTGTCCCAGTCCCTTCTCCTTTAGATCTGATACCATGGTTAGACTCTGACTTGATGCCCTCCACTTAATAGCTGCCTGTCTTTATAAAAGAAAGGGGGATCTGTCAGGAGCCAATTTCCTCCTAAAATCATTGCAGGAACCATCACCCTGGGGAGTCTGCAGAGAACCCCACACCCTTAATTGTGTTAAGAATCGTTCTATTGACAGAGCCTACCCCACACCCAAATTGGCTGTTAATGAGAGCTATCTGTTAGCAGAACCCACCCCACATTCCAAACTATCTAGAGAACTAGGTGTGTCATCTCCTAGTTGTGACTTCCTGGCCTACAGTGACCTGACCTAAGATAACCTCCTGCCTACGTGACCAACTCGGACCATGTGACCAATGTGAACCACACGGCAAGAGCCCAGGCCCTTGTGCCCACCCCACAACTCTTTACCATATATAAAGCTGTACCCCATCTCTAATAAACGGAGGCTCTGACAAAAAAAAAAAGTACAGCCACAGAATATCTGGTCAATAGTGGGACCTCCAAACTTGGTACCTCTGCAACACATGCCAACACATGGCCAAATGGAAATCCAAAGAGGATACTCCGAGGAACCATAACACTCACTTCAGCCTTTGTTTCTGCTCAAGTTCACTCAGAAGCCTTTGTTCACACAGCAGGAATGAGGCACATGCTCTCCCCAGAGTGACTCCACTGGAGACTGTGACACTGTCACCCTCAGGCAGCTGGAGGTGGGTACTTTGTTGCCTCTATGAATGAGTGTACATTGACCCTCAGATTTCCTTCTTTTAGCTAAGATGCTCTGGAGAAACTTGTCCTTCAAATTTGCCACGTCATTCTGACTCTTTTTACAGGACCTGATGCAGGCAAGTTTTGCTCATTCTAATACCAATTGCTCTGCCTGAAAGTGTCCATGTCTGCCAGTTGTTTGAACATGTGAATCTGACCAGAAAACAGTAGCTACTGCACATAAAGAGAGATTCCTCCATAACTGTGCATGTCTATACCCCAAACCCTTTGTTTTCTTTGGGGAGAACATTGACTGAAGAATTACTTACTGTAATAGTAAACCTTCCTCTGTGAAAAAAAGTTCCTGAAAAGATGCATACTTTCTGGAACCTATGTACACTTTGTCATGGGCCATCTTTAACAACCTCAATAGCCATGACTTGCCCATCTTTATGTCTGAACTAACACATTTATTATTGACAAATAAAGCCTTTTGGGGTATATTAACTTAAGAAGTCATGAGCTCTCAATGACCAAGAGGCTGAGTGTCCTCAGCTAGCAACTGATATAACCTTCCTATCTAATAGTTTCCAAATGTATTGGATAAAAGTCTTTGCTGTTGCTATAAAAACTTCATCAAACTGCTACCACATTGAAATATAAAATTTGAGATACTTCAAATCTGTGTTCTCTGAATACTCGGTGCTCTGTGGTCATGGTCCCTCATAGCCTACTCTAGAGTAAAATACATCTTAACCCCTTTGGCATGGGAGTTGTGTTTTGATGTTGATACTTTACCTTTTTTGTCTCATCTGTTTGTTGGCTCTGTGGGTCTCAAGAGGCTGAACCATTGCACTTGGTTACAAAATCTTCTCATGGACTCTATGGGAACTTTCTACACTTGCTAGCTGTGTGACTATTTTATTAAAGGCGGAATACATATTTCTTTTTTTTCCGGTACAGGATTTCTCTGTAGTTTTATAAACTGTCCTGGAACTCATACTGAAGACTAGACTGACCTCTAACTCACAGAAATCTGACTGCTTCTCCTCTTTAGTGCTGGGATTAAAGGCCTGCGACATGACTGCATGGCTCAGAATACATATTTCAATGAGAGAACACTCCATAGACTAATCTCCTTTGTTCATCGATGATATTGCTAAGAATCAAACATGATTATCTCATGAATTTCCTAAAAATCAATAATACTCTTAATTTTTTATTACATATACATAGATGCATATCTAGTACTTTTTAGGTGTTCTGAATAAAATATATTTGTTGAAGTCTAACACCTAATGTGGGTACATTTGGAGATGATAATTAAGATCAATATTTACATTAAGAATCTACCTCTTACTATCATTACATCTTCCCTATCTAAATGAGTTGATCAACCAGCTGTTAAAAGGATCCATCCTCAGGAAGGCTGACTCACACTGAGCCAAGCTAAAGAGATGAAAAGGATAATTACTCCTTTAATGTGCCTTTCTTTCCCAGAATCCCTCAGTGCAGCTCCATAAACATCCTGAGGTTCTGTCGGGTGTGCGTTCCTTTGTGGGTGTTGTAACTCTTCTTTTCTGTATCTTCTTCCTTTCTTCCAGAAGCTGTACAGGGCCCATCTGTGCTCTTTCTGACATTCTGAACTTCCTTTTCTCTTTTTGCCATGTGGCTGATCTCCATGCCTAGTGCATATGGTACAGTTCTTTCTTTTTCTTCTGTGTCTCTGTCCTCTCGGCAGCTGCAGTGAGTTTGCCAGCTTTGTAGCTTTTTTGTAGACTCTAAGAAAGTTATCTTTACCCTCCTTTTTGAGCCCACTCTTGAATACTTTCATTAAGAAACTTAGAACCTAAAGAGGGAATGTTAATTTCCCCAATAACAATGATGTCATCAAGGATATTCCCTGATCTTACAGAATTTACACACTTCAAAGAAAAGATGTGAGAGAATTCAGAATCCCCCTGCCCCCTTCTCTGTCTTCTCCTTCACACACACTTCCTCTCTGGCTCTTTCACCATTGCTCCCTCTCCTTCTTCAACACCCTTTTCTGTAAATGCATAAGCCCAAGAAGAGGCAGACAACCCAAGAGAAGAACCCTCAACAGACAACAGCTTCATTAGCTAGCACTTGATTTTGCAATTCTAGCCTACAAATGCTGTACAGAGATGAGTTCTCCTTCAAGTCACTAAGTCAACAACATTTTGCCTGCAGCCCTCAAAGACTAAAAATATACTCAATAGGTGTCTGTAGATTTACTTATAACTGGTTTTACATTAGTTTTAATTCTATATAAGGCTTTGATTAGTGTTCTTTGCTCAAGGCTTAGAAGACTGATTCAGAAATTTCTACTTTCCCTGTTTTTGGTTTCTTTGATGATGGTTTATGCAGCCAGATAGCTCCAACTCACCATGCCTGAAACAATAGAATGTTCGTAGCATGTTTAAATTTATCTACTGATGGGGGCTTAGAGGATTTGCCCTGGCAGTATACTAGACTATAGCTCATCACATACACTCTCTCTTCCTTGAATGTTATCCCTTATGCTGACTTCCCTACCTCTCTTTGGAAGCTATGTTTCACAGGGCCTCAGAAATAAAGCCATATCTAAACATTCTTACCTTATCTTGCTTGTACATGGATAAATCTGCTCTCACAGTGCCATGGCAGCCACCTGATGTGAGATTACCCATAGCCTTATTTTTCACCCCCCTCTACTAATTTTCTGCCCATAAAGTACTCACCCCTTAGGCTGTTATCACTTTCCATTTCCTCTTTTAATTATTCTGTAATGTCAAATGTCCTAAATATTAGTCTATGTATTCATGCTCTGATAACATAATATAAAGGTAATAATAATTCATATTATTACTACTATAAATAAGATGATGAAATGCTTTGTAAATTACTATCTATGAAATACATATATGTATTATATTATTTTGTCTGTACTCAATTGATTAAAATAAAACAATATATTGAGTAGTCTTTGGCTGAGCTAGACATTTTTTTCTTATGCTTCTACCAGCTAAAGATGATAGATAAAGTTGTTTATCTTTTCTTCTAGGAGGGCTCTTATCGTTGCATGTTGAGACTGACTTCCCACCTAGATGCCATGAGAAAAAAAAAGATAAAGTCCTCCAGAATCTTCTTTGGGATCAGGGATCAAGCCTCCATGACCTTGTTTAACATAATTACTCTCTTACTCCAGTTCTAGCCATAACGGAAGAAAGAGAAATCTGTACTTCAATGTCTAGCTGGAAAAGAGGGACAAAATTCTGTTTATATTAGATATTATTACATCCAAATAATATTTAGATACTTAGGAGTCAAAAAACTTTAAAGGGTTCAATTAAAAGAGAGAGAGAAACAAGAAATAGTATTCATATAACATCCCACCCACATGGTTTATTTCTCAGCTCAGACACACCACTTAGCAGTGTGGGTTAGTAAGGTACTACACACTTCCTGTCCTCAAGGAGCACTTATGGCCATTGCTAAAAGGTTATAATGGGTCACAGTCACATAATTATGAAATGGATTATGAAAGCGAAGTAAGAAATTATTTAAAGGTCATAAGTATGTGCAATGATGCTAATCAAGCCTATACTGGAGACTATCAATAGATAGAGAAGTCCCAGGGACTGAAGTGTATAGGACTGCGTGAGGCTAAGAAAGTAACATTCTGGAGAATACCTCTCCAGCTCTTTGCATCAGATCTTTTTGCCCAAAGGAACTCAAGCATATACTGATGTCAGAGAGGTGTGCGGCAAGAGGAGGCAGTGACCTCTGAAGGGCTCCCTTGAGAGGAAGCAGGAACAGTAAGGACATCCTATCATCAAGTTAACCCTGTCTGGCAACTGTTAGATTTTGTAATTTGAAGATACTTCCTGGCATGACTCTTCTTCTTTCTATTGCCCTTGAACTAGAACATATAAAATACAAAGTATCCCATGTCATAATTATTCCTTTTGAGATGTGGGCAATCAGAAATTCAGACTGCAAAGCTTATAAATTTCTATTCCAACAAAATTGATAGAAGAGAAATGCTGAAGCAAAGGTACACAAATCCCTCAATTCCAAAGGCAGCTGAACAACCACGAAGGGAAGGTGACCTGGGAGCTTCATTTGGATTTTGTACTGAATTTCAGCATAGATCGATGGCTTTATTTGTCCATCTTCCCACTTCACTTATTTATTTCAAACAGCAGGGAACCAAAAAGACCAATTAAAATATTTGCAGTGAGGGTACATATATAGACAGTGTGAGAGTTAATATTTATTGTCAACTTGTCAGTGTCTAAAAATCACAGAAGAGGCAAGCCTCAGGCCATGCCTCTGAGGGTTTGTCCAGACTAGGCTAACTAAAGTTAGAAGTTAGGAAACATATCCCACACGTGGGCAGGACCATCCCATGGCCTGGAGTTCTAGACTGGAGACAAAGGAGGAAGTGATGTGAGCACCAATATTCTTTTCTCCTTTCTTCCTACTGCCTTCAGCTCCTTGCTACCATTCTTTCTCTTCCACGATGGACTGTACCCTCAAACCATGATTCTTTCTTCTTAAATTGCTTTATTAGTATAATTTATCAGAGCAAAAGGAGGAGAAAATAATTCACATAGGTGCATATGCACACACATTTTATAATATATAGAGAAAATAGCATGATAAAATGAAGGAAACACAATAAATATTTTTATTAAAATTTTGTTTACCAAAAGAATATTGACACATCACCAGTGATTGAAAAGTCACTTACTTCATGTAATGTTCTGTGACTTTCTCGGTGAGAATGTGTTGGCACCAATGTGGCAAACTAAAATCCACTTAACCTGAGAGGGCTTGGGAAGAAAATCTATGGTATAGGAGGCCCTTCTGTCTATATGTTGCTTTCTTGGTTAATAAAGAAACTACCTTGGCCTGTTGATAGGGCAGAACTTAGGTAGGTGGGAAAGATGGAACTGAATTCTGGGAGGAAGAAAGTAGAGTCAGAGAGATGCCATGGATCCGCTGGAGACAGACACTGGAAATTTTACCCAGTAAGCCACTGCCACATACCAATATACAGATGAATAGAAATGGGTTAAATCAAGATGTGAGAGTTAGCCAGTAAGAGGCTGGAGATAATGGGCCAAGCAGTGACTTAGCACAATTTCTGTGTGGTTATTTCGGAGCTAAGCAAGCCATGTGACCAGGATGAACAAGTGGGCCTCCTTGCAACAGTTCTAGACACAAAATAGCAGAGTTTTACACAGTTTCTTGGTTGACACAAATTTTTTTTTTCTAGATGAACTTGCAGCTAGTATGGGGCACAGTAAAAACTATTTGGATTCTTTAAGAAAAAAAAAAACTGTGGCTTCCTGATTCCCCAGCATGAACGGCTCTGGCTCTTTTGGGAGGGTTGGCTATCAAGCATATAAGTGGGGTTTGTGGATACCATACTGCAAGTTACTTGGTGACAGCATGGACCAACTAGTTATCAGAATTGAGGGGGTGAGGATGACTCCCACCCAGCAGTCTCAGGCACTAAAGGCCACCACATTGGACTATACAGAACAAGCAGGAAGTAACATATATACCCTAGCAATGCCACAGCTTAAGTTTTTAAGTAGCGCTTATCATGTCAAGAAGCATTCCTGGACAGTAAAGAATTACAGATACACAATAAAGACAAACTGAGATGGAAAAGATCTCTAAATGAGACCCAGTGTGTTTAAAATATGTACGTAGGCTTGAGCGAGAGAAGAAAAACAGTATAGAGAGTTATAAAATGAAGTTAAAAAAATGAAATAAAGTCTTTAAAGAGACAGAGTACAGACAGTTATAGATTAAAAGGAATATAGAAAAATAAGCAAAATAAAGACAGAATATACAAACAGAGTCTGGATTATGTATATTATTGTGTTATCTTTGAATTTTTTTTTACTGCAGAGATATTTTATTCTTGGGACTGCTAAGCTAAGCCAACATATTTATTTCAAAGGTATCTTAAATTTAAAATTTGAGTCTAAGGATATGTTGTTTTGGAAAAGAGTATCTGCTTTTATTTCCACAGAGGATGAGGACTTATGAATTGCTTCCAGACTAATATGACTTGATTGACCAAGACCCCATGAAAAGTTGTCTTAAACACCCCAAAAAAGTACATTGCCCAATAAATAGCAAGAAAAAAATTGGACAGAACTATGCCCATAATCCCAAATATTGTCTATAAATGTTTGTTTACACTTAAATGTGGATAAGCGATAAAGATTTGCATTGGTATGGATCTTGCTTATTGATACAAATTTAAGGTCAGTTTTGTTGTATGTCTATTTCTACTCTTGATTAAAGTATTTTGTTTGTGCAGCTCATTTAAAATGTAATATATAATTAATAAATATAGGTTAATAGGTAGTCATCTATAATATTCAAGCTTGTAGTCATGTTAATTAGATTTCCTAGATATTCAGAGATGTATTTCAGGTGGATAGACATTCTTCAAACCTTTCAAAGACTACAGAATATGGCACTTAAAATATTTTAAAAATTTAGGTCTTATCATGACAAGGAGACACATCTACTCCTGGCAGCACTATTACTTCAAGAAGAAGATGGAAATTGAGGAGGTTCCTTATGAAGTTGGTTAGCCATTTGGGCAAAAAAAAAAAACCTGCTCTTGCCTGGACTGCCTGATGAACTGGACTGCTAAACTTGCGTAAAGGTGAGACAATTCTTTGAGGTTCCTGCTTAATGAATGAGTCTGCAAGACATTGTGTAGGACACAGAAGAAAGTGACTGATAAACTGCCAATATAGGTGGAACTGTCTTTGAAATTTCCTGCTTCATGTTAAAGTGTGTTGGATACTATGGGCCTATAAGCTTAAGATGGATGCTTCAACGATACAGAGAAATTTGGGTGACTGTTCAGGCAACAAGATGCCTCTGTTAGTTCTAGAGTTTTGGGAGTTGCTTACAATGCACTTCCAGTTTACTTAGGTAATATTATATCCTTCTGGAGTCTCTGCTGGAATTGAAGAATTGATAGTTATAATTATAGTTTTACTTAGTTATGATAAAAGATAAAAAAGATATAAATATTGTAACTATAATTCTTACTTGATACCTGCTTTGTTATATGTAATTTTACTATGTTAAAGTTAAAACCTTTCTTTTTATTTAAACAGAAAAGGGTAGGTGATGTTGATTTCCATCTGCATGCTATGAACACTTGTTGCAGGAGGTCCTCCCTCTCCTCCAGCCTATAGCCGGTGAGATACCAGCCCATTGGGGCGTGGTCTCTCTCCATTTAGAAAAGAGGCCACTTCCCTCTCCTCTCTCTCTTCACTTCCTGCTCCGCTGGCGACTAGACTCCCTTCCTGGTTGTGCAGAGGGCTGTTGTCTGGGACGGTGATCTGTAAGTTTTTTCCCTTTTAAATAAATACCACTCCATTAATCATAATTCCAACCTGGTGTGGCATTGTTTGTGACTTATGCCTTCAAACAGTATTGGTTAATTAAACAACTGCTTTGGGCCTATAGCAGAGCTATAGGGGAACAGAGCTGGGGTAGGGGGAACTAAGCTGAATGCTGGAAGAAAAGGAAGCAGAGTCAGAGAGAAGCCATGTAGTCCTGCCAGAGACAGATGCCAGTTGGAATCTTGCCATTAAGCCACAGCCATGTGGCAATACACAAATTATTAGAAATGGATTAAATTAAGATGTGAGAGTTAGCCAATAAAAAGTTAGAGCTAATGGGCCAAGCAGTGTTTTAAATAATATAGTTTCTGTGTGATTATTTTGGAGCTAAGCAGCCAGGAACTAACTAGCCACCTCCTACAACAAGAATGAATGGGACTCTCTGTTCTCTCCATGTTCCTAGTATCCAGTCTTCTTTGAAGAAGATAGTCTCATTGTATTCAAGCTGTATGAACCTTATGCTTGTGGGAAGCTGATACTTATATATGTTTCTGGCTAAAAAGCAGATTCTTAATGGCAGGGTCCATGTCTGTCTCTCTGAAATACTAAATGGTTTCTGCCATTGGAAGGAGTGCTGAGAATATTCGTTACATTGGTAATTTTGAAGAAAAAAAATGTTGGTATTATGGGAAAGGGAGAATTGTTATTTAGTAAAAGGTACAGCTGGACTGGTGTTTTAGTTAATACAGCACTGAATTTGCAAGCATAAGGACCTGAGTTTGATACCAGGAGTGGTGGCAGGTACCATAACCTCAGCACCTGGTAGGTAGGGACATACAGAATCTTGAAGCTCATAGGCCAGCCAGAATATCCTAATTGGTGAGCTCATAGCCAATGAGAGATAATCTCCCAAAGAAATGGAAGGTCTTGCTGGCCTCCATGAAAGGTTATCTTCTGGCCCCCAAATGACCTCCACATGGCTTCCTCCTTCTTTGGGCATGTGTATGTGTGTGTGCGCGCACACACACACACACACACACACACACACACACACAGAAATAAAATAAAATAAAATGTAGAGATCAAGGGTAAACTTAGAGTGTTCCCCCTCTCTGAATATTCTAATTCCATTTAAAGCTTCTGCTCCAATTGCCAAGTTTCTGAGTAATTTTCTGTAGCTCAAAACCTGTGTCTTCTAAGTACTCTCCCACCTCTTATGTGTCTTGTGTGTTTGTGGGTATGCGTACACGTACGTGTGTATGTTTGCACATGTTTGAGAGAAAGAGAGAGAGAGAAAGAGAGAGAGAGAGAGAGAGAGAGAGAGAGAGAAAGAGAGAGGGAATTTACATCCCAGAATTTACTATCATTTCCTTTATTTAAACACCAGGCCCTTTATTCACTGAAAGTGAGAGTAGCAACTTAGGGTGAGTTGGAGACATCGACACTAAAAAGAATAACTGTTATGGTTTTGGTCCCTTTAAGAGACAAGCCACACCCATTCCCCCTCCCCATCTGCTGAGGCAGGCTGATCTTCAGCTTCCGGCCTGAGCTCTTTCTTTTCCATCTTCCTCTCGGAGAGGCAGCTTTGCTTCTGCCTCTCTCCCCAATTCTCTGCTTCCCCCTTCTCTGTCTCTTTCTCCTCTTCTCTCTCTCTCTCTCTCTCTCTCTCTCTCTCTCTTTCTCTCTCCCTCTCTCTCTGTTCCCCCTTCACCCTTTCTCCTCCATAACCCCCTGAATAAACATTCAACCTCACCCTGCATGTTGTGTCTATCCATGTTTCTGTCCTCTGCCTGCCCGCCATGTGTCTCCCTGCCTGGGACCAACCATTGCTCAGGGACCAGCAGCCGTCTTTGCCTGGGGCCCACTGCCTGCGGCCACATGGCCTGCCACCACTGCTCTGGGGACCAGCAGCTGTCTCTGCCTGGGACTGGCTGCTCCCAGGGCCTGCTGTCTGCTGCCACATGGCCCGCCACCACTGCTTGGGCCGCTGCTCTGGGACCGGCAGCCGTTTCTGCCTGGGACTGGCTGCTCCCAGGGCCCACTGCCTGCCACCACATGGCCCGCTGCCACCATTTGGGACCTACAGCATTTCTGCCGCCTACTGCCGCGGGGATCTTGGAGCATTTTTAAAAAAAGAACAACAATAACAATGAAGAATTACATGAAGTCCTTCCAGATCTAACTGCTGCCAGGCCAAGGCTCACAGCATACTTCTGAGTCACAAGCATATTCTCACATCTGGCCTGACAAGCTATGTAAAATAAATTTGCCAGGTGAGAACTCTGTTGACTGTTCACAAGATTTATCCTTTTAACTCTACACTGTGGCTTCTTAGACACAGTGCTGGCGTTAGAGTTTGCATCCTACTGAGAGACAAAAATGGGACTCCTTTTAAGCTGGCCATCTTAGCATCACCACCATATTGCCAAAAGTACCTTAAAACCAGACAAAGTAAGAATCTTTCTAACACAAGATTGTTGCTTCTGCCCAGGGATTGCTGTGAGTGCATCCCAATTCCAGAAGGTTTCAGGGTAAACATCTTCACCAGCTGAACTTTCATTCTCCTTACCTTCCTTCAACTTGTAAGGACCCCTAATGCCCAAAGGGGAATGGATTCTCTTCTTTTTTTTTTTTTTTGAGACAGGGTTTCAAGTAGCCCAGGCAGGTCTTGAACATGCTACATAACTGAATTTGTCCTTAAACGTTAGTCCTCCTGCCTCTACTTCCAGCAGTGGGCCACTGCTTTGGGCTCAGATGCACATTTTTCACTAAATAAACCCAAATTTCATTAAAATGTTCTTGGTTTCTGGCCCACTGTTAATCAGGTCAATGGCTTAATGCTGTAAATAAACTAGGAACATGCTGAAGATAGGAATTCTTGTTAATTCCTCAAGTAGCATTTCAAAATCTGCAAATGAAGCCTTCACAGACAGAAATATCCATGGGAGATGATTCAAGGTGGGAATAAAAAAAATCCGAAAATCTAAGACTTAGGAAGAAATTAAACACTTGCTCGTTGTTATTTTGCATCTCACCTACTCCTCAAATTACTATAGTTTCCTCAGCAAATGTCACTTAATTGTTATTTGAAGACCTCTAATGGTAAGGAACTTAAAACCACTAAAGGCATTTGTTTCAATAGTATAATTTCTAAGCTCTTAAGTCTACTGTTAATGTTAGTCAAAGACTTCTTTCTAGCTAGACTACTACTACAGAAATCAGATCACTCCAAGTCTGTCTAGTTTGGTTTTTGCACATTTTGGGCAGTTTCTGAATCTGTCTCTTTTCATATGTTTCATTTCGAGACAGCACTAGGTTGCTTGTGTCCAGTCTCTCACATTAGTCATTCTAGTGATACCACCAGGAGAATTAAGGAAGCAATGGGGATAATGTCTTAGCTGTGTGTTTGAGTGATAAGGTGTCAGGAGCCGCTTTCTCCTAGGATTATTGCAGGAACCATCACCCTGGGGAGTCTGCAGAGAACCCCACACCCCTAATTGTGTTAGGAATCATTCTATTGACAGAGCCTACCCCACACCCAAATTGGCTGTTAATGGAGAGCTATCTGTTAGCGGAACCCGCCCCACATTCCAAACTATCTAGAGAACTAGGTGTGTTCAACTCCTAGTTGTGACTTCCTGGCCTACATGACCTGACTGAAGGTAACCTGGACCGCGTGACCAATGTGAACGACGCGGCAAGAGCCCAGCCCCCTGTGCCCACCCCCCAACTCCTTACCCTATATAAGCTGTACCCCGTCTCTAATAAAAGGAGGCTCTGACAAACCTAGCATGGCCTTCTTTCTCTCTCTCAGCTCATATATTCCAGATAGTGCCTCTCCGGGACCCTGGAATAACTGACTGCAGGGTGGGTTACAACCCCTAGACTGAGTAGCCCACTCAAAAGCGGTCAACAATAAGGAGATTGGTGGAAGCACCACAGATGCTGAATTTACCATCTTCTACACTACCTGACTGCCCACTGCATGGGGTACAAGGGTGGTGGGAGGGCAGGAGTTAGAGGAAGGGAATCAATGAGCATATAAAAGCCCCTTAGCAGAGAAATCCCTCCCCTGAATAAAACATGTGATCAAACAGAAAATGTGCAAGTTAAATTCCTGGGCTGGGAAAAGGAAGGTTTCTGTATCAGGAGCCTCTTCTGTTAGCCAGAGAAGCCATGCTGCATACCTGAGCTTTCACATCTTTCTGAGTCCTCCACAGTCAATAGTAAGGATCTATGCATCCCTGATTTCTGAATTTCATTGGAGTTTTTTAAATGTAAGTATTTATATGGTCAAGTTGGCTGCAGTAGAGACTTTAAGAACGTCTTGAAAGGAAGACACAAGTAAATATTACAGGGAGGATTCAAGAATGATTTCCCACTAAAGAAATGTCAATTATTTAAAAGAATTATGCGTTTCAAAGATTAAAGGATTAGCATTTTTCATCCAGCCCTAGTAATTAAGAAAACAGACTTGCTGTGGTGGTGCACATCCATAATCCCACCACTCAGGGGCTGGGGCAGCAAGCCTGAGAGTTCCAGGGAAAAGTTTCCCACAAGAATAAACCAAACAACCAAATACTATGGCATTGGGCTGAGTAAGGGAGGTTGCATCCCCTTGCTAAAGCTTGTTTGTTGTTGTAAGAGCCAAGGTTCTTCTGTAAGCCCCACATGTCCAAGGGCAAGGTAACTTCCTAAAATTCGGGGAGTCATAGTTTTGGGAAAACAATATGTCTGGTGTTTTTACCTCTCAAAACAAAAGTTTTTTTTGTTTGTTTGTTTGTTTTCCTACTACACCAGATGTACTTGATCACATGTATATGGGAGGTACATAGGTAGAAAATACATCAGGATGTAGTTTTGCCCCTGATTGGACCTGATAGGAAATGCAAAGGTTTGTCTTTTTAAAGTGTGACTCTTGCAGGAAATTAGAGTGATTCTGACCAGAGTTCATTTTTCTAGTCAATACTTAAGTCAACTTGCTTCAAATCAGTCTCAAAACTGTGAAACTAGTTTTTCTCTCCAAAATCTCAGAATAAACTCTGTGTTATTATGAACAAGTTATTTGATGTCCTTGTACCTCAAGTTTCTAGAACTGTAGAAACCTGCCACAGCAAGAATATTAATTTCAATGGCTAGCCAGATATTACGAGAGTTAAGCACAGTATGGCCTCATTAGAATAATTGGAAGCAGTGATTCCTGTTGTGCATTTCATGTATTCTTGGCAGTTATATTATCAGAAGTATACTGTGAGTGTTGCATCCATGTGAAGGCCTACTCTAAAATCACTTCGGGGACAATTGTGTCTGTATACCCATCTTACTGTGGCCCAAAAATACCAGGAGAAAGAGATACAGGTTAGAAGGGAGAGTACTGGCTGACTCTAAGGAGACCATTCTGGCAGTTCCATGGATTATCTGTCTGCCCAATATGTACCTGCTCGAATTGTCCATGCCCATGGTCCAAAGACAGCCTCACACACTCAAAAGGCTTGACATGGCAAGACTCAAGATCAAATCTGTTGGCATATTTTTGTACATAATCTTAAAAGTGAGAAGCGGGTGATTAAAGGGCCCTTGGGCTTGAAAACTTAATCAAACCTCCTCCTCTTCCCCTTCTTCTTCCTCCCATTTTTGTCTTTCTCCTCCCTTCCTCTTTACTCTACTCCTCTGCTTCCTCTTCCTTTACCTCCTCTTCATTATTCTCTTCTCTTTCTCTCCCTTCTTTCTTGCCTATTCATATTTTATTTTTTCCCGTCTATTTCAGTCTCAGAATAAATGACATCTGTATCATCTTATGGGCTCTCGATTATTATTTTTGACCTTTAAAGGCTGGTTCATCTTCCACATTCCCCATGTTTTATTATCAATTATTATGAATAAATGAATAGTTCTTTATATTCAAATCATACATAGTACACTATGAGAAAGATAACGCACACACACAAAGAAAAAAAAACACCCCCCCAAAAAAAAAACGTAGTTTGCACCTGAGATGCAGACAGGGTCATGTTCATGCTGCCTTCCATGTGTGTCACTTCTGCTGTACCACACCACACTCCACCATAGATCTTAGCTTTGTGGTTGAGATGAATTGTTCAAATGTCTGGAATCCTGTCATGGTACATGGAATAGAACCATATTCCTAACCACAGGATAGTGCTTGTGTGAGATCATGTGATAAGGAAGTATGTATATGTTTCAGTAGCTCATTTGTTCAAACAGCTATACACAGTAGGATTCTGATTTCATAGAGTACTTGGTCAGCTCTATTAGGAGGTTCTGTCCTGAAATAGTGTGATTAAAAAGAAATCATATGATCATAAAGCTTGACTTTCAACTACTGCTGTATGTGTTACCATCAATATTTTTTGCATGATACAATTTCTGTCTTTTTAAAACATTCTTGTATCCATGAGGTCCCTTCTTTCCAGAGGTCAATTCACATTACCATCATTTGCTCATGAACATCTCCACAGCTAGATGCTGTAGATAGCTCGAAAACCAAGAAGAGAAGGTTCCTTTGCAAATTCTATTGCACTGGGAATGTCAACAGCAAAGAAGCAAGGTAACAATAAACTGCAGCCTTCAAAAGACATGAGTTCATCTATGCATGTGATTTCAGGGGACAAAGCCCTGGAAGAAGGCATACGTTTTACAAATAATTGAAATAATTGCCAGAATTGAAAGAAATAGCAAAATTCCATTTATGAATCAGTAGTACTCTTTAGCTAATTAGAATACTCTAAGCCTTGCCATTTCAGAGTGGCAAATATCACAGATTAACAGTCAGTGACTATGGAGAAAGAGTTGGTGTCTAAGAGAAAGTGAGGTTCTGTGCCACAGCATATGGCTCCACATCCTACTTTTCTGAAAACCTAGACAATGCCCATCTATAAACCAACCACTGTTTATGCTTTACCAGGCCACAGTTAAGAGCATGGCAGCAAAGATGACAGATACATGTGGAAACTGCCCTTCTGAAATTCAGACCTCCCTATGATCTTTTATACTTTATGGGTTCCAGCATAATAAAGAGTCACCACAACATAATCAAGACAAATTAAAGTTGATGAGTTTGAGACATTGATGGCAAATGAACATGGTCCCAAGATACGAATTATGGCTCACGAAGGTAAAGTGGAAGGAAGCATTCTGCTGAGGCTGCCCAGCTTCTAGGCTGTGCATGGCACTGCAGAGCAGGAGCTGTACCTTCCATCAAGGCTGGTCTTGTGGCTTCCTGCCACCAACACTCACCATTTTTGCAGAGCAGGAGAGCCAGAAAATCATGAGAAGAGGAATTGAGGAAGAGCAAGAGGCTGGGGGTCTGTGCTGTCACAAAGCTCAGTGTGATGGTTTCCTTTGATGGAGCTGTATCTGCGTAGATAGCTGAAGATGACAGGCTTGTGTTCTTGGTCACGGGGTATGGTTCTTGAAACATGTATATAACCGAGCTGCCGGAATCAAAAAGAGCTGAAATCTCTGCAAAAAAGAAGAAGACAAGAACATACTTTCAATCACATAGCCACTAAGCTACTTGAGGTATGTATAAGGCCTGCTCATTCTTTCCTTGCACAAAGCACTGTGTGAGCAGTGTTTAAAAAAAATCAGACAATGGGCTTCTTACTAATTTTGAGGCAGATCAAATCTATTCTTATGTATGTGTTCACATGTGCAGATGAGCATTCGGGTTGATACTGGAGATATGTCCGCCCCTGTCACTCTCTACTTCAGTGAGACACTGAACTTAGAGATCATGGACTGGTTAGACTGGCTGGCCAGTGAGCTCAGGACTCTTATTATCTCACGTCTTCTAGTGAAACTTCTTGTTTATCTTGTTTTCTACTGTGGTGCTGGGTATCCAGACTCAGACTCTTATGCTTTTGGGGCAAACATGCTGCTGGCAGAGCCATTTGCCCAGTCCTCTGCATCCATTGTTTATAATTACAAATGTGATTAAGGAAGTTGATCAGAACACTAACCCTTTCTTGGTATTACTACGTTGTTTAGTGAGACAGTCTTTGTAAAGCACTGAGGAGGATTGCCCAGCAGGGTTTGGACTTATGGGACCTCTATGTTGCAAGAAAGTATCACCTAGAGCTGGGGAGATAGCTCAGTTGGTAAAGTGTTTGCTGCACAATTTTCAGGAGGTGATTTTAGACCTCCAGCACCTGCATAAAAAGATAGGTGTGGTGGCGTGTATATGTAACACCTGAGCTGGGGAGGCAGAGACAGGAAGAACCCCAGTGTTCCTTGACTAGTCTAGAAATTGGTGAGTATCAGATTTGTTATGAAATCTTGTCCCAGAAGATAAAATGAAGAGCAACTGAGGAAGGCATTTATTAATGATCTCTGGACTCCACGTAAGTGTTAATGCATGCATGAGTACACACATACACCAGTCCACAATGCTGCAAATACACAAACACAGAAAAAGGAGATCATTTAACCTAAGTCCATCTCAGTTGCCCTTAAGTAAAATGTCACATTGTTGACTGTATGTCAGTTAACATGCTGAAATATTGAAATACTTATTCTGCCAAGGTCCAGTTTGATCTTGAGCTCGATTTGACTTTCTTCTTTTTATATCCAGGTATGAAAGGAAAGTTGCCTTGTATAGTAAGACAATTTAGATCTGTGTGCACACATCTGACTGGAACACTATGTGGTAAGCTTGAGTTAATATGGATATGATAGGTTTCTTTCCTTCTCAAATGAAGGGTGGAGGGCTTCTAATCTTTCTCAACATTCCCTGGTATGTGTGGGACACTGAGAACATAAGCAAACTTGAACTTACTTCGTAATGCCCTTGCCACTTTTCTGCCTTGTGAAAACTCTGTGTAGTCGTGCCACCGAATTAATGCCACAAGTTTATGCATGCAGTCTGCCAGACCAGGACTACAGTGCACTTTGGGCAAGGTTCAGAAAGAATGTTCGGTTTTAATCAAGGAAGTCGTATCGGTGATTCTTATGTTAAAAATAGGAGGCATACACATATGGCCATGAAGGTGTTGGCTCATGATCTGCTTGATACAGGTGTTTTCCTTAAGGACTTAACAGGTGCATTTTGAGCTAGTATTTTCTAGTTAACAAAATAAAAGCCTTTACTTGATGTTTATGTATACAGTCAAATGTATATGTGATTCATAATATATGAAAAAAACATATTAGATATGGGCATATAGATTATGATTTTTTTCATGTATAACTAGATGTGCCCCACAAAAATGTTCCCATTCTTTCCCTGAAACTAGTATTAATTATTCCTAATACTTAGACATTGTTTCAATATAAAACTTAATTCAACAACATTTATAGATTCTGCTTTTCAAACATTTTCTTCTGTCTCATGACAGGAAATAAAGCTACTGGAATGGGTTTAGTTTCCCCATATTACTTATAAATAAATTTTAAAGTATATTCAGTGAATTTTATTTTTATTATTATTTTAACTTTTGATAGTATAACATTTCAAAAATAGTAAGAGTGAGTATTTGGAGAGAATTTGTATGCTGTATGCAGTATGCATTGAGTGCTAAACATGATCCCTATTATAAAATTCTGCATTTCCCACTCATTATAAATGCAGAAATCAAGGAATTTTGAGATTAAATACTTAACTACTGTCTCAGAGGGACAATGGTAAATGAATAAGAACCAGAACCCAGATTCTTTCTGTAGAGATTCAGTGGCAGGTGAATTAAGTAAGAGAAAATAGTGCTTACAAAGGGAACTATTATAATGGTTAAAACTTACGTTTACAAGTATTTATGATATATGCAGGAAGTAATTATAAGATGAAATATGTGGCATAAATACAAGGTACACCATGATTGCCACATCTCCACTATATCAAATGTAATCAATATTTTTGTTCATTTGTTTATTAAATGATTGTGCAGTTAGGTTTAACTTTCTAGATTTGTAATCAACTTCCAAATTTATTATCTAGCAGTTTTAGTGATGAAAATATTCAAGTGATAGAAGTGATCATTCAGTCAACAATGGAAGAGAGCTGAAGGCAAAGAGGTACACATGGATAAATCATGATCAGGTATATGGATATTAGCAGGAAAACGAATCATGTCAAGTCTACCAGCGTGGCTGAGAGGAAGTCTGCAACCAAGCCTGAGGATCTGAGTTCAGTCAGTTCAGTTCAGGCCATGAGGCAGACTGAAAGGAGCTGCTCATAAAAGTTGTGCTCTGGCATCACAGTGCCCTTGCATGTTGGTAATCAATCTCTCTCTCTCTCTCTCTCTCTCTCTCTCTCTCTCTCTCTCTCTCTCTCTCCCTCTCTTTCTCCCTTCTCTCCCCCACACACACATGCACACACTAGATAGACAGAGAACATCTATTAAATAAATAATAAAGTAATTGAAATTTGGCAAAGTAAACAATAAAATCATATAAAGACCAATCTTGCATTAAATATAAAAATAAACTCAAAATGTAACAAGATCCTGAATAGAAGAGCTAAAATTATAGTATACTTAGAAGAAATCATAGATATAAATTTTTGTGTTCTTAAACCCACCAATTGTTTCTCATGTATGACAATAAAAGTAGAATCAATAAAAGAGAGGAAAATAAATTAGGTTCCATCAGAATGTAGGAATTTTTTTGTCTTTCAAAGATAAAATGAAGACTGTGAGAAGAAAACTCACAGAATGAGAGGATAAATTTGCAAATTTTCGATAAGGAACATATAGTCAGAAAAAAAGAAAAAAATTGAAAATGAATGGCAACCAGAATAAAGATCTGCAAAAGATTTGAACATGCAGTTTTTCAAAAAAGATGTAGCGATGAATGGTAATGATGTAAGAAAATGTTTAGGATAACTAGTCGTTAGGTATGAGCAAGTTGGAAGCACAGTATGACACCATTTCCCATACAGTAGGCTATCTGCTTAAAGACTGACATACAATAACAGGTGTGTAAGAGTGAAGAAAAACACTAGAGCTATTGTGCACTTCTGGTAAGGATGGAAAAACTGCAACCTACTTTGAAAAATGATTGGGTCATTCCTCAAGAAATAAAACACCCTTAGCAAGGTGGTTCAGTAGGTAAGTGCCTTGGTCACTCACCAAGCTTAGTGACCTGAGTTTTATACCCAGTGTTATACAACGATGTTAGGTCTAAAGGGGAAAACCCCATGCATCCCCAAAAATAGAAGGCCAATTTAGTTGGTCAAAAATGAAAGTCTAGGCTTAGTTCAAGATGAACTCTAGGAGGATTTCTGGTGGATATACCAATCAAAGCTCACAGGCAGCATTTCTCAGGAACCTGTGAAATGGGTTTCAGCCTACTGGAAATGGCCAGTTCCCTTTGCATACACCTGTGGTTACCTATCAAAGCCCAAGGCTAACATCCAGCCTTCCCTGGTACCTGACAAATGTACCTGTTACACAGTTCAAATGCTACACTAGAATCCTGGCCCATTGAGCCATCTCACCTCCTCCACTACGCTACTTCCCAGGTTATTTTAAATTACAAAACTGGCAAGTCCCCTACTGCTGCCCACACTCCTGCTTCTCTTGCTAGTCTATCTCATCTATTTTCTTCTACTTTGCCAGCCCCCAACCCCCGCAAGGGAGGTTGCCCTGGCCAGTTCTATTTTCTTTTTTTTTTCTTTTCTTGACTCTTCCAAATGCTGCTGTCTGTTATCTCTTTCATATCCACAATCAACAAAGGTATGCTCTTCATGGAGCAGCGATTTCCATGGTTTCTCCTCTGGGCCATCACTGACAGGGGGAAGACAAGAAACCTGTTTCTGATGGTTTCTTCACTGTATCGTCACAAACAAAGAGAACAGAAACAGAGTTCTGAAAGTTGTTTAACTTCTACAGAACCACATGGCACATATGGACCCCAAGAGCTTAACTTGTTCAAATAAATAAATGCAGCAAAGTAACACAAAATTAAAAAATAAATCATGGCATTTCCAAACATGCACATGAGTCTCAGTGGTAGTAATACTGAGAAGCATCAGAAAGTGGGGAAAGTTTAGTGTTCATTGACTGACAAACTGCCAAGCACAGTTAGGAGTATCCACAAAACACTTTAGCAATAGAAAGAAAAAAATCGTCATGGCCTGAATGAAGTGACAGCACTATCTACTGGGAGAAAGGTGACACAAAGAAGAAATATGTATTAGGGTTCTTTTATAAGAGAGTTCCAGTCTCAGCAAATCCACAGAGACAGAAAAAGGAATGGCTTCCAGGGTGGCAGAAGGTTGCTGGTGGCCAGGAGCATTTGAAGTGGCTGAAACTGCGTAGGGAAGGGCATGTGCAAAAGCAACAAGAACCAGGACAGCATACCCCTTAACAAATAGGATTACTTTGGATTTGAATTGTATCTAACTAAAAGACTAGCAATAAATAAATGTTTTTAAAACACACACACACAAAGCTACATTCCTGGAGGGATATTTCTATCATATTTTCATTCAGAATGAAATCAGAATCTCAAATGAGAAAAAGTCCTAAAGCAAAGCAGGAAAACAAATAAATCAAATGTTCTCAGCAAAAAGCATGATTGGCTTTTACATCTCTTGGTCTAGAGAGATGGCTCAGAGGCACAGCACTCTTCATCTTCCACAGGACCTTAGTTTGGTTCTTGGCACCCATCTCAGGCAGCTAACAACACCCTGTATCCACAGTTCTAAGGAATCCCTGATTCTCTCATCTGGTCTTATATCCATTGGTTATGCAGGGGATCATTTAATTTCAATAAAGAGGTAGAAATCAGAAGTCCCAAAGTAGGCAGGACCCTAAAAAGGCTAAGAAGGACACAGATGTTTATTTAACTGATGGGTTGAAATGGGAAAAATGTACTTTACCAATGCAGGCAAAAGTTGTATCAGTATTGACAGAGGAGGATGGATACAAATGTTGGAGGAAAGGGGCCTGTAACAGTGAAGCTACAGCTATAGGATGGGTTAGGTGATATTTGGATGTCCCTTGAGAGATGCAGGAAGGGTCTTTGTTCAAGTCCACCCCCCCAGAAGATTTTGACACAGAGGCTACAGGACACTGTAAACTTTGGTGTCATGTCTGGCCTGTATCTGCATTTGCTCCTTGTAATGAGGGGACTACTCATGAAGGTCCTCCAACCTTGCAGAGAGTGGTAGCGGAGTTTTCCCCATGTGAAAACTGAGAACACCTTTGTCTTTGAATTAATTTATAATGTATTTTTTAATTACATGTTGTTGTTTGGCCTCATGAGGCCCAGGCGGGAGGCCCAGTGTAATTTCCTTAGCCTAACTTGGCTTGTTGTGAGGCCTAGTCTAACTTCCTGAGCCTAGATACAGTTTGGAGACCTTTCTCTGGCTATCCAACCTAGACCCGCCTCAGCCCAGCCACCTCTAGCATGTCAGAATATTATTGGCCCTTGTTCCTTACTCCACCTCCACCCATCCCAAGCTTCTCCACCCCTATCACAACCCGGTATAAGTCCCTGCTTGATATCATTAAACAAGATCCTGCTTGACAGACTCCTGATTCAGTGGGTGTGTTTCTCCCCAATGGCCATAGGGGTGGGGAGGGTGGCTGGGTTGTACTCACCATCCTGCTCAGCCTCAGGGAGAGTCTGGGAGTTCCAGCTTTCTGCCAGAGAACCCGGCAGATTGGTGCCCCATATAAGGAATGGAAGAAACGATGATGGGCCAATTGGTCTGTGGGTGAGTGGGTGAGTATACCCCCATTAAAAATGGGGCAGTTCTTTACTAAACAAAATCCTGCTTTGGAACCAAGTTCATTGTACCTGACTAAACAAAATCCCACTTTAGAATTTAAAAAAAATCCTGCTTTGGAATTCAGTCTGCCAGTTCCAGCCAAGTCTGATGTGCCACACACCTTATGCCCCTGGTACAAAAAGAGATTCCATTGGACAAGGGATTGTAGGTCCAAGTTCAATCTCTAAAGAAAGCCTTTAAACTCCCTGAGGGGCCATCTCTAGCCCTTTTAAATAAGGGGGAAAGGGCAGTCAAAACACATTGGACCTTTGATACCCAGACTAAGACCAAAGATGGTCCTAACAATATGAGATAGAACCTTTAGGTTCCTTATAGACACTGGGGCCAATCTCATGGTCATCATAAAAGAGGATCCCCCCACACACACCTCTTGGCAGCTGGTCCTGGGAGAGATGTTGGGCCTCATGAGGCCTGGGTGTGAGGCCCAGTGTAATTTCCTGAGCCTAACTTGAGCTTGCATGAGGTCTAGTGTAACTTTCTGAGCCTAACTAGAGTTTGGAGACCTGTATCTGGCTACCCAACCAAGACCCACCTCAGCCCAACCACCTCTAGCGTGGCAGAATATTATTGGCCCTTGTTCTTTACTCTGCCTCAGTCCATCTCAACCCCATTATAACACTATATAAGTACCTGCTCAATACTTTAAATGCGATCCTGCTTTGATAGATTCCCAATTCAGTGTGTGTGTTTCTCCTGGTGGCCAAGGACGGGTGGGGGATGGCTGGGTTGTTCTATACTCATCATCCTGCTCAGCCCTAGGGAGAGTCAGGTGGTTCTGGCTCTACACCCACTCTTTCTGTCAGAGAACCCAGCATGTTGTCTTTGTTAAGGTCAAGGTAAACCAGGAAGAGGGAACTTAAATTGAGAAAATTTCCTCATCAGATTGGCCTGTAGGGAAGTATGTAGAGGTCATTTTCTTAATTAATGATTGGTGTAGGAGATCCAAGTCTACTCTGGACAGTGATACCACTGGACAAGTGCTCCTGGATTATCCAAGGAAGCATACTGAGCAAGTCATGGGAAGCAAGCCAGTACACAATGTCCCTCTTGGTCTCTGCTTTAGCTCCTGTCTCTAGGTCCCTGTCTTGGGTTACAGCCTTGTCTCCTGATGAAGGACTATGACCTGTAAACCAGATAAATCCTCTCCAACCCAAGTTAATTTGGTCAAAACAGTTATCATAAGAGAAGAGAAAAACTGAAACAGAAGTTGGGAGCAGTTTCATGGTATGCTGCTGGATAGACATAAATGTACTGCTTTAGGGAGGACCGTGGAATGTATTTGGCACTTTGGGCTGTTTTATTTTTGACACTGTGTGCTAAGAGTCTACTGGGGTATTCTGTAAAAATTTGAAACATAATATTGAAAGCAAAGAAGTTGATGGAAGCCTTGTTAAGTTTCAGGGGGAAAAATAGACTCTTATCAGGATTGTTTGTATGATATTTTGTATTTACTATCTTGATACTACAAACTGGCAGTCCAGTATGAGCTAGCTAAATCCACATAAAATCTGAGAGAGCTTGAAAAAGAATTCTAGACAGTAAAAAACAAAGTATAGCCTCCTATTTTTCCCATAATGGTTTTTGCTTGCTGGTGCATGTTACAGCTCTTCTAAGAGAGGTCTTCCTGATTCAGTGGTAGCAGGGAAAAAAAAAAAGCCTTGCCTTTGAAATGACTTCCTGGGCTGTGCTGCCAGCATGAACTCTGTATCTTTCTGGAGGTCTGGCTATGGAACATTGAAATGACTTTTGTGAGCACAGTGCTACAACTTGCTTCTTGGCAACACAGACCTGATGCAACCCGATCCTGATTCTGGGGTGGAGAGAATGGCTCTTAGAGGCAATAACTGGATGTCCTCCTACATGTTAGACTGGGCAGAGCTAAAAAGCGAAGTAGCCTTAGTCATAGTAATGTAACTCAGCTTTTAAAGAAGTACTTCTATTCAGAAGAAAGTTACAGATACCCAATAAAGACAGATTCAGATAAAAAAAAAATTCTCTAATTGGGTCACAGTGTTTGGATAAATTTACTTTGGCTTGGTAGACAAAAAGAATATAGTCATAAAAAGAAGTAAATGTTTTTTTAAAAAAATAAAAGAAAGTCTTTAAAAATAATACAGATAGTCATAGATTAAAAGGAGTAGAGAAAAATAAGCCGTGTATGATAGAAAATACATAGTCTGGATCATGAATATCACTGTGCTTTCTTAGATTTTTTTGACTGTAAAGGATCTGAGTAACCAACATATATATATATATATATATATATATATATATATATATATATATATATATATTTGATGAAAGTATCATGACTTCAGAATTTGGGTCTAAGAATATGTTGCTTTGGAAAAGAAGTTCTTCATTTGTTTCCACAGAAAATGAGAATCTGTGGATTTCTTTCAGATTAATGTGATATGAAGGATCAAGACACCCTGAAATGTTGCCATGAACACCCCAAAAAATTACTTTGCCCAACAAAACTCAGGTAACAATTTAGAGAGAATTACACCGATATTCCTAAATATTGCCTATAAATGTTTGCTTACATTTAAAGGGGGATATGACGTAGATATGAATAATTTGCATTGGTATTGATCTTGGTCTATTAATACACATTTAAAGTCAATTTTGTTATATGTGTATTTCTGCTCTTGATTAAGCTATTGTTGTGTATCTCATTTTAAAATTTAATACATAAGAAATACAGGTTAATAGAAAGTCATCTATAATATTCAAGCTTGTAGTCATGTTAGGTTTTCTAGATATATAGATATATATTTCACTTCTATACGTATTCTTCAAATCTTTCAGAGACCTTCATAATATGGCATTTACAATGCTTTAAGAGCTTAAGATTTTTCATGACAGTGAGACACATCTGCTCCTCAAAACCCCAAGCTACATCAAGAAGAAGATGGGCATCAAAGAAGCTACTTAGGAAGTTTGTTAGCCATTTGGGCAAGAAACTGCTATTTTCCAAGACTGCTTGCTGTTATGCTGTATGAATTGGACATGTAGGACAGACAGAGAAATGACTGCTAAATTTGCCTAAAAGTGAGATGGTCCTTTGGGATTCCTGCTTTATGAGAGAATATACCAGACATTCTGCAAGACACAGAAGAAAGCAGCTGATGGACTTTGCCACTACAAGGCAAAACAGATTTTCAAATTTCCTGCTTCATGGAAATGTCTCCTGAATACTATGGGCCTGTAGGTTTAAGATAAATGCCCCAATGATACAGAAAACTTTGGGTGACTATCCAGGCAGCAAGATGGTCTCTGTCAATTCTAGAGTTGTGGAGGTTGCTCACAATGAACTTCCTGTTTACTTGGGTAATACTACATTCTTCTGGAGTCTTTGGTGGAGTTGAAGAATAGATAGTTATAATTATAGTTTTCCTTAGTTATGATAAAAGATAAAGTAGATATAAATATTGTAACTGTAATTCTTGCTTAATATCTGTTTTGTTATAATTTAAAATTAAAACCTTCCTTTTATTTAAACAGAAAAGGGGAGGTAATGCGGGATTCCCCTCTGTATGCAGTGAATACCATTGGTTAATAAAGAAACTCTCTTAGGCCTGCACAAGGCAGAATATAGGTAGACATGGAAAACTAAAGTGAATACTGGGAGAAAGAATGCAGACTCAGGAGAAGTCATGTAGCCCCACCAGAGACAGATACTAAAACTTTACTCAGTAAGCCACTGTCTTGTGGCATTACTCAGATTGATGGAGACAAGTTAATTTAGGATATGAATTAGCCAGAAATATGTTTAAGCTGCTGGCCAAACAGTATTGCAAATAATATGGTTTCTGTGTGATTATTTCAGGGCTGAGCAGCCAGGAACAAGCAAGCAGACTCCCACAACACAAATCTCTGAAGGTGAAAGGTATAATTCACTGAGAAAACAGATGCTGCTCAGGTGGAGCTGCGGAATTAGCTGTAATTAATAAGAGATCAGCATCACTATGGCAAAAGTTTTTGGGAGCTATTTACTCAGGGTTAGTACACAAAGCTGTAGGCCAGAGAGGCCACAGTTACATTTCAAGCTGGCACAAAACTTGGTATCATCTAAGAATCTTCCAAATGGTTCTGGTATTGGTGGTGTGAAACTGAAGAATTGAAGTTGTCGTAGAGAGAAGCTGAAGCATAGCACCATGAGAGACCGTTGATGAAGGTATATCTTCAGGTACAGCATAAACCCCAGTTTTAGAGGGGTCATGGGAGAAGTGGAACTTTGGTACCATATGGTAATGTCAGAGTCACCAAAGGGAGTCATTGGTGAAGATAGAGATCTTAGCATATAAGTGATGCCAGGAATGTGGGACAAACAAACAAGGTAAGCAGCAGTTGTGGGGTAGAGCTGGTCTGACTGTAGAAGAGGAGCTATGTGTACTAGAGATAGGAGAACCAGAAAAGTGGAGCTGGTGAGGTCCTCAGAAGGTCTGATCATGAGTGAGTACCCGTGCCAAGCACTGAGCTTCTTACACTGTCTACATTTAGTTTTACTTTAGCTTGCTTGCAACTGGACTCTATTTCTTATCTTCAAATAAGAAAGGATGTTACTTATTTTTTATTTTAGAGAAACAAATACTTCAGGGACTAGAATAAATACTAGAGAGACTTCAGATATTTAATAGAAACAAACACTTAAAAGTGTTTAAATTTTTAAAAACTGTGGAACTTGTAAAAATTAGAATACAAGAGCTAGTTCCAGGAGAGCTAGGACTGTTAGATAGAAAACTCTGTCTCAAAAATGCCCCACCCCCACAAAAAGCTGGAATGTTTTATATTTGTGATACTGATATTCTGATATTAATATGAGATCATAGAGGCAAACAAGAAATTAAAAGTTATGGTTTAATAGTAATATATTGGTGTGTCAAGTTGACAAGGGGGCATTTGTCCTTGTTAATTTTGTTAACTTTACACAGGGTGGGAGAATCTGGGAAGAGGGAAATTTAATTTAAAAAAAATGCCTCCATCAGATTGGCCTATAGGCAAGTCTGGGTGTACATTTTCTTTATTAATGATTCATGTGGGATGGGATAGTGCTGCCCACTCTGGGCAGTGAAACACCTAGGCAAATGGTCCTGGGTTTGGCGAGGAAACAGTCTGAGCAAGCCAAGAGGGGTAAGCTAGTAAGCAGGATTTCTTCATAGATTTTACTTCATTTCGTGATGGAGGTGGGTTTTGTATCTTACCTGTTGCTTTCATTGGTTAACTAATAAAGAAAACTGCTTGGCCTGGTAGGACAGAAAATTAGGTAGGCGGAGTAGACAGAGGAGAATGCTGGGAGAAAGAAGCCAAGTCAGGCAGTCGCCATGATTCTCCCACCCGATACAGCCGCAGGTTAAGATCTTCCCTGGTAAGCCACCTCGTGGGCTACACAGATTATTAGAAATGGGTTAGATCAATATTTAAGAGCTAGCCAATAAGAGGTTAGAACTAATGGTCCAGGCACTGTTTAAAAGAATACAGTTTACCTGTAATTATTTCGGATAAAGCTAGCCGGGTGGCGGGACGCAGCCCGCTGCTCCTATCAATACAATTTCCTGCCTTCAAGTTCTACCATGGGTTCTTATTTGCCATTCCCTGATATTGTGCTGTGATTTGTAAGCCAAACAAACAGCTTCTTCCCCTAGTCATTTTTGGTCAAGGCATTTTTTATAGCAATAGAAAGCAAACTGAGACACATATCAAATGTATTTTTACCACACCTCCTCTAACCCCTTCCTACCACTTAACTACATGTTATTTATTTATTTATCACCCTTTGAGTATAGTTAATGGTGTCTTTATTGGCATGCATGTAAAGCCATCTGAGATAGCATGGACACAGGAACAGTGGTCATAACCCTAAAGAAAACCAACTCTTCCTCAACTAATCAGTTAACTAACTGTCAATAGGTTGTCAGCTAGGGGCAGGGCCTCATGAGTCCCTCCAAATCCATGTGGGATATTGACCAGATTGATCTTTTGCAGGCCATGTGTAAGTAGCTACAACTGCTATAAGTTTATGAGCCCTTATCTACAAAAGTTTTAGGGCTAGCAAGTTAGCTCAGTGGGTAAAAGCACTTTTCACCCTACCTGAGACCTGAGTTTGACCCATGGACCCACATGGTAGAAGGAGAGGACCAGTGGTCACAAGTTTTCCTCTAACCGCCACATGTGTGTTATAGCACATGAATTCCCTCAACAAAATAAACATAATAGAAAAACTTAAAGTTTTGTCTTCAGTAAAGGGCTATTGGTTAGGGGCTATTTTATTATTCAAGCTCTGATTCTTGACTTAATATCTGGTTGGCACTAAAGTTTGTTCCAGTGTTTTGTTTTCCCTAGGATTTTATTATGTTTCCTGGAAATAACAAGCAAATAATCCCAAGTAGTTGAAGAAAAGCACAGAATGAATGAGAGGAGAAATTAAGTTATAGAACCCTTCAAGAAAAACACTGGGTCCTTTTTTTTCTTTAATTTACAGATTAATTAGACTAAATAAAAACAATTGCTTGGTGGAAGAGCTTGAAAATGTATTTACAAGCTGAAGAGATGGCTCTGTTTTTCTAGTGCTTACAGTTTTATCCTTAAAACCCATGGTAAAAAATAGTAACTAGTGTCATGTAGAATGACTGGGCCCTGCAACAGTTAAAATATTTCATTTTAATATTAAATATTGTTCTCTTAACATTGTTTACATTGGGTGCACAGCAAACTCTTCTTTTTTGTAAACAAAAGTTTAAAAATAACTATAATTATTTTTTTGAATTTTTTTGAGATAGGGTTTCTCCGTAGCTTCCTGTCCTGGAACTAGCTCTTATAGACCAGGCTGAATAATTTTTTTATATTCTTCACATGTATACTTTCAAAAAAAATTAAAGATAGCCTAAGTGATTCTATAGCTTATTTTGTACTCAACTCTGTGGTCCTTTTATAAATTTTCTAATTGAGGTACCAGAACTAGAAATGTTAGTAAGTTTCCAGCTATTTCTTTAGTCTGGATGATGTGTCCATTTTCAACTAGACCAAGCACAATTGCAATGCCTGCAAACATGCAAGTCCAATACTAGGAGAGAGGATATGATTATGTTGATGATCTAAGCTAAGTTAACATGGGAGAACTTGAGAGTACAAAGCCAGGGCACTGCTTGAGGTCATGGAGAATATTGCTTTAATCATTGCCACACATAGAAGCAATGGTATATATTTGGGTGGAAGCATCACTCTAGCCCCTGACATTCATATACCCGAAGAGTCTGGAATGTTTAGTTGAAGGCATCACCCCAGACCCTGGTATCCACATACCCATAGAGTCTGGAATGTAAGGGTGGAAGTTCTACGCCAAGCTCCTTCCCTTGTGAGTTACCTCAGTTCAGACTCTGCCCACAAGAAAGCCTGCCAAATGATGACCCCCCCGGCCCCAGCGATGCTCAAGAACATTCCTATAGGGTATATAAATTGCTCCCCAGAGAACAAATATGTGGTTTTATCATTTTCCTTTCCTGTCTCCTCTCTGGGGGGTGGGCGGGCTGGAAGGTAACCTGAGAACATTTGTATTTATTAAACCTGTGCCTTTTCTAATATGGTTTGATTTAGTCTGATTCAGATTATTGTGTCAGCAGAAAGGCTTATTGGGGTGTAGAAACTTTTCAGTATATATTTCCCAAAGTCTTTGGTACCATTGGCTTGACCATGCCACGTGGGTATAGGGTATCACATACATGGAGTGTTGGGATTACGGACCTTGGTGTGCAGATGCTACTGGACTGGACACAGTAGTGGCATGCATACCCAGCTTACCTTTCTGGCAGAAAGGTCCTTCATATGGTGAACTGGTACAGTCACAAGAGTAGCCACTGTGCTTTTCCACACACTTGCCACCATTGTGGCAGTTGCTTCCATAGCTGCTGCAGTGACCTGGGCAGCCAGGCCTGACCCCAGACGTGACCTTTGCCCTTTCTTCCAGGTCCACTTTCTGCCCATTCAAGTGTAAAGAACGGATGCATCCAAGAAAGCCCTTCTGTCTTGATGATGTGCCTCCTAGGGGTAACAAATAAGAAGGAAAACATGAAAGGTGTCTTTGTTGTATTTCATAGATGTGACTGGTAGAACACAGAACCTCTGCCTGTCCCCTCTCCCAGAAATCAGACCACTTCCTGCTATGGGATCTCTCTTTGGGCACAATGGGAGAGCCTGCTGTGATCATCCAGCTCTTCACAGCTTTGTAGTTGCAAAGAAGGCCAGCCCCTTCCCTATTGTCATGAACCTAGAGGGCCTTGAGTTAAAGCTGGATGCTAAGGATGGAATTTAACATGGAGATTGGGGTTTTTGGTGTGGGACTTATGACCGGCTTCTTGAAAACCTGTAACATCAAGATGCCTTCTCTTTGCTCTTTGAACCTAAGAGCTCCTCATTGTCATTTCAGGCTGTTGGGCTTTTGTGGTCTTGATGCTATTACTCTCTGAAGGAAGCTCATCTGTAGGGTAATTTCATCTCACTTTCCTTCTGCTGACCTGTAACATTGTATTTTGTAAGAGTCACATCTTTTTGTTAACACTTAACTGAGTTGTCAGGGCTGCTGATCTTTTCTTCAAGATCCCAGTGAGAGAAATGAATTTAGAGAATCTTGAAGTCAGGGCTGCGGCTGTAATCTAGTTAGTAGAGTACTAGCCTGGCATGCATAAAGTCCTGAGTTCCATTGCCAGTACCACTGAATAAAGCAAGCAACTTGGTACACATCAATACTCTCAGCACTAAAGATGTGAAGGCTGGAGGATCAGAAGTTCAAGGTCAGCTTTGACTATAAACCATGTTCAAGGCCAGTTTAGGAAACATGAGACCCTGTTTCAAAGGAAAACATTCCCAGATAGAGAGAGCAAGACTAAGAGAGAGATATACCTCTTCTTAGATGCTTAAGAATGAATGTTTACATGACCATGATCTCTGCATATAAATAAAATATGGATAGTTTTTGCAGCCTATGGTGTGTTTTATCTGATATAAAAGGGATATAGTCAGATTTTGCCTCTTGGCAAATTTCAAAGAGAGCTGTCAGGTGCACAAAAGAGACAAAACTGCAACCTGTTATGCAGCACAGGGCTATGCACTGGAAGAGGGATAGACAGGTATTGGGGTTTAGCACCATGTCCTTCTCCATATTGAGCGCTGAATTCTTTAAATTTCAGCTGTTCCATCTCTCATTCCATGTTTTTATAGTAAAGTTTACTGTAGACCACAGAGTATAGTGTGTGTTCAGTTACTTCTGTCCTCTGGGCCCTTCTCTCGAGTCTTCGCCTACTGCCTAGACTCAGTAGGTACATTATATATTATCTGTTTATTGATCTGAGAGTTTATCTATAAAATACTATTTTGCAGATAAGATTTCTCCACTCAAATTGAGACTTCGGCTGTAATCTGACTGTCAGCAGATAGACATCTGGATGCTGTCAAGAGACAGTTATATACCATCTCTTGAGCATTGAGCAGATTTAAACTTTCTCATTGTTTTCTTCCACAGAAAATCCGGCTCTTCCCAGACGTAAGAGAAATGTGTGCTAAGAGACAAGAAGGTGGAAAGTACAGCTAAATCCCATTTGCCTGTATGTATGGTTGCTGAGAATTCTGAGATCCCAGAAGAGTCAGAGGCCCATTCTTGCTATAGAAAACAGGCATTTAGCATCCTATCCTTGAGCACAAGGTTATATCATAGATGAGTGGAGAGTGCATAAAAGTCCTTAAAGTCTGCCTATTGAACTAATGAAAAATAGAAAGAAGAGCAGGAGAATGAAAGGAGGAGGATGGGGATGAGGAAAAAGGGGGAGAAGAAGGAACAGGAGGAAACACTGAATGTAGAAAATACACATCAGTTATATTCTGTGTTTATATGATGGCATAGCTGAGACTCATTCCTCTCTACACTTTATGCTACAACTCTAATAAATTTGGTCTACAAAGTACCTCGATCTGTGTGCATGCTTGTCAAAGAAGACAGGATAGGCATTGGAAATTTGCCATTTTTGTATAAGAAATATAAATGTAAACAGGAAAATTAACTGTAAATTGATGCTGGTGAGATGGGTCAGCCAGTTAACTCACAAACATGGAGATCTGCGTTTGATTCTTAGAACCTAGGGAAAATCTGGGTGATGTGATGCATGCCTATAATCAGAGTGATGTAAGATGTGAGATGGAAACAGGAAGAACTCTGGAAAATCACAGCGCAGATGCTTAGAAATATACTTTGCTTATTCCAGCTCAGGTATGATGGTTTGAATGAGAATAGCCTTGTTAAGATTATGTTTGCATACTTGCTCCCCAGTGGGTGGAACCATTTGAAAAGGATTAGGAGGTATGACCTTGTTGAAGAATATGTGTCACTTGAGACTGGCTTTGAGGATTCGAAAGTCTATGCTATCCCAAGGTAGTTCTCTCTGCCTCATGTTTACATATCAAGATGTAAGCTCTCAGCTATTGCCTCAGTGCGATGCCTTCCTGGTTGTTGTCATATTCTCCATCAGGATTGTCATATACTCTACCATCTGTAACTATGAGCACAAACTAAGCATTCTCTTGGCCATGGTGTCTTGTCACAGCAATAGAAAAGTAAGTAAGATACCAGACCAGGAAACACATGAGTCACTGCTTGAGTCCAGAGAATAAAATAGAACATTCCCGTGGCACAAGGCTAGTCTCTTACTCTGAAATAACGAAAAACCTTGAGTTTGCTTCCAATTCTGATAAGAATGCAGGCCAAGAGGCCAAACCTCAATTGCACTGTCTTGTCTGTTTCAATTTCAGTGAGTAAGTCTCCTTTAACCACAAGATAAATCAATGGCACATACAAGCCGGTCACAAAGGAAGGCTCATTATTTCTTTCTGGGGGTTATGCACAATAAAGAGGGGGGGATTTATGGAGTCTAACACTTGCTCTGTTTCTCCGACTCTGTAGTCACTCCCCTTCGTGGATTTGAATAACTCTTCATCTATCTTCTTAGTGTCATTTTTCTCCGAGAAGAGACGGCGAATGCAAGATCTATTGCACATTTTCTTGTGTGTGTGGCTTAGTCAACAAGCTTATAAATGAAGAAGGGGTGACTGGAACAATTTTTTTCGTAAAAATGTACTTCTTGATGCAGAGATATATGAAATGTAGTGCGATTTTTGCCAGACTAGCTGCTATGCCCTTCCACATGCAGATAGAGCAAGATGATACAAGGCATTGGGCTAAATTTGTGCTTTTTTCAGGCTACATTTTGTGTTTTTTTCAAAGGAGAAACATCTATAGGACAGGTTCTTTTTATTATAAGGAATGAACAGACTAGGCTACATGTTGAATAATTTAAAAAAAACATGCCAACACAAACACACACGTGTATACATCCATGTACTCACATAGAGAACAAATACCCATAAACATACACATAGACCACACACAAAAATACATCTATACACACATGTACATGTAAAAATAGAGACAACACAAGCACACATACACGCATACATACACACATGTGCACACAGAGCCAACACAAACATACAGAAAAAAACCACGAATACATGTATACACATTCATGTGCATGCATACACAGAAGTACATGTACACACATCTTAAGGGACATGTTGCAAGAGTCTATTCTCTCCTTCTACCATGTGTGTTCTGAGGACTAAACTCGGGTTTTCAGCTTGGCAAGTGCCTGTATCTGCTAAGACATGTTTTCTTTCCAAAGTTGCCAATTTTTAAATGGAAAAAAATACTTCCAAAATTCAAATATGTTTTCCATTGAGAAATCAGATGATGATGTGTGGGTTTTCTTGCTGACTTCTTTCCAAGACTCCACCCATATAGAGCAGGTCGAATTACTTTGCTGTCTTTGCACAGACATATTTCAGCCATCATTCTAATATATTTTACACTTTGCATTTCTGAATCTTAACTTATGTACAGTTGTTTGGTAGCTATTTTTTTCCAAATAATAACATTCCTTTCTAGGGAGGCTCATTAAGAAAGATCCGTGACATACGCAAAAGTTGCACCATTCACAAGCCTCATCCAAAGGTTATATATAACTATTTTTTTATTCTTTGGGGACCTTCTACTGGCTCCCAAATAAATACATGGAGACTTAATATTACTTATGAAAGCCCAACTTTACCTTGGCTTTTCTAGCAAACATTTTAACTTACATTGTCCCATTTCTTTTTAACTATGTTTTTACCTTTATTTATTCTATACATTTTTCTTTCCTTTTAACTCCATAGTTGACTGTGTGTTTCAGTTACTCTCCCCAGGCATCTTCTCCTTCTCCTTTGTCATTTATTCTGTTAATCACTTGAGTCCAGATTTCTCTTCTTTTTTATTCTCCCTATCTGGCATCCTTGCCTATCCTTTCTTCTGTCTAGCTATTGGCCATTCAGTTCTTTATTTGAACAATCAAGTGTTTTAGGCAAGAAAAATAACATAGCTTTACAGATTAAAATAATGCAACATAAAAGATTATAACACATCATTGCATATTTAAACAAATACTCCACAAAATAAACAAATGCAACAATTTTAACTTAATGTTCCAGAACAATTATATAAGTAATAACAATAGCTTGAATAATGATATATGCTTTAACATCTCCCCCCAACATTCCTGGAAATGGTTCCAGAATCTTGAGGGATGCTTTTTTGAGTTATTTTTCAGGAAAGACTGAGCTGTCAATGTGGCAGCTACCTGAGCTGCCCAAATTCTGTGAGCAAGCCTCATCTGTAATCATGAAGAAATCAGTAAATTCCAACATAAGTTGTCATCAGTGTTTTTGATCTTGGCCATTCTTACAGGTGTAAGATGGAATCTCAACATTGTTTTGATTTGCATCTCTCTGATAACTAAGGATGTTGAACATTTCCTTAAGTGTCTTCAGTCATTTTAGATTCCTCTATTGAGAGTTCTCTATTTATGTCTGTATTCCATTTATTTATTGGATTATTTGTTCTTTTGATGACCAATTTCTTGATTTCTTTGTATATTTTGGAGATCAGACCTCTATCTAATATGGGGTTAGTGAAGATCTTTTCCCATTCTGTAGGCTATCGTTTTTTGTTGTTGACCGTGTCCTTTGCTTTACAAAAGCTTTTCAGTTTCTGCATGTCCCATTTATTAATTGTTTCTCTCAGTGTCTATGATACTGTGGTTATATTTAGGAAGTGGTCTCCTGTGCCAATGCGTTCAAGTGTACTTCCCACTTTCTCTTCTATAAGGTTCAGTGTGGGTGGCTTTATGTTGAGGTCTTTGATCCATCTGGACTTGAGTTTTGTGCATGGTGATAGATATTAGTCTATTTTCATTCTTCTATATGTTAATATCAGAAAATTGCAGCCTTCCTCAAGACCCAGCAGTACCACCTTTGGGTATATATCCAAAGGATGCTCAATAGTGCCCCAAGGACATATACTCAACTATATCTATGTTCATATCAGCATTGTTTGACATAATCAGAACCTGGAAACAACCTAAATGCCTTTTTACTGAAGAATGGATAAGGAAAATGTGGTATGTTTACACAATGGAGTACTACACAGCAGAAAAAATAATAACATCTTGAATTTTGCAGGCAAATGGATAGAACTAGAAAACATCAATTTGAATGAGGTAACCCAGCTCCAGCGAGACAATTATCACATGTACTCACTCATAAGTGGTTTTTAAACATAAATCAAGGAAAACCAGCCCATAAATCACAATCCCAGAGAACCTAGACAACAATGAGGACCCTAAGAGAGACACACATAGATCTAATCTACATGGGTCATAGAAACAGACAATATCTCCTGAGTAAATTGGGAGCATGGGGACTTTAGGAAAGGGTTCAAGGGAGGGGATGGCAGGGAGGGGAGCAGAGAAAAATGTAGAGCTCAATAAAAATCAATAGACAAAAAGAATCAGTAAACTCATTGTCTCAGTAAACTAGACTTTAGTGGAAATGCTTCTTTGGTTTGTTATTTATTCTTGATACCAACCTCTTGCCTCTCTACATTTATATGTGTGATCACATAAAATATGCTCACACATATGCAAACATGCATACAAACCACGCACATATATGCATATATAAAAACTCACAAAGTATAAATTATGAACTATCAAAATTCCCAAGGGTGAGATTGCACCTCAGCTACACATTACATATTTAAAGCTACATTCTATACAATTTCTTGTATTCTAATAACTCAATGCAGGGGACAACATGGCCTTGTTGCAGATATCCCTTACTTTCATGGTGACAAAACAATGTTGAGTTACAATATCGATTCTGGGACTCCATCAAGCAATGAGTGATTGATCAGCACTTTTCATGCTGTCACACTGAAATAACCAGTGCAGTGCCAGAAGATGCATCCTGTCTTATAAGATGCAGTCTGTGTTTGGCACACAGAAAGCATGCCTGATCACAGCAGAAGACCAGTGATCAAAATGCTGCTGGACACTCTACTCTGATTTAAAAATTCTCCCATGACTAAAGGTAGCTGGAAAGGTATATCCATACTGACACTTTAAAAATGCCATGCTAAATCTATCCCAGTCAAGAAAAATACTCCAATAATGGTATCTTTTAAAGGCAAACATGTAATGTCTCCACATTTCTGAGTTATAGAGGACATAGTTCTTCATTTGGGTAATACAACTGTGATAGCTAGTTTTGCTAATTTGATGCAATATAGAATTATCTGTTACAAGATTCTCAATGAGACTGCCTTGATTAGTCTGGCCTTTGGGCATGTCCTTTGGTATCTAGATTAAGTTAATTCATGTGTTAGGAAATATCATAAATGTAGGTAGCACTATCTTTTGGATTTGATCCTGGACAATATAAAAGAAAAGTGAACTGAAAGTACCCATGAATGTATTCATTCCCTCTCTATTCTTGACTGTGGATGTGAAGAGCTGTTTAAAGTTTTTGCCTCTACTTTTCCTAGTGATGGATTCTACCATGGAACTATACAACCCTGGTGCTTTTACTGGGACATTTTATCACAGCAACTGGATAGGAAATGAGGGGAGTAAGTAAGAAAAAAGTTCATTCATTCATTCATTGCACAGATAAATTGCACAAAAATGCAGTTGTTGGTTCTTCAACTGCCTTTGACCTGATAACATCTGCAAATATACCTATTACTGAACACTAAACAGTGAGGCATAAGCCAGCAGACAAAGATGGCCTTTAACAGCAGTTTCCCCCTTTTCGATTTCATGGAGATAAACTCAAAGAAAGCACAGTAATTACTAAGATGGGACTCACTGGAGGGAAGAATAACAGAAGTGAGCATGCTCATTAGACTGACCTTGGCTACAACTCTGTCAAGGTGTCTCATTCAGTCCTATTCACATGCTTGTACAACTCACTGATTTCTGATCAATTTAAATGTCTAGTGAAAAGAACTTGGCACAAAACACTGCTGCTTCTCTTCCATTTTAAGTTGTCCAAAGTTCACCTCATCTCTTTTCTTGGGATAGTCAGGTAGCTATGATGGCATAAAAAAAACAAATCCTCCACCTTTAGTTTCTGGTTCAGATAGAAAGATTCAAAAACACTGACTAAAGATAAATTAGACTTTCACATGGAGTATAATTTATGAAAATTATAAAATACTTGAACTGATTCCACCAAAAAAGATATTAAATCTTGATGAGTAGCAAACTTCTTCCAAGAATAAAATGTGATGTTTAAGTAGAACTAAAACAGCAAAATAAATTAAAATTTTTTCAGTAGTAAATATAATTACATACAGGAGTTATTAATTACGGAAAAGACCTATAATCATTCGAAGGTTTTAAATCACTTGATATTAGATTCTAGTGGATGTGTGAAACACAGCTAATGAAGATACATGTATGGTGGGTGATGCTATGAAAATCTGATGTTCTCGAATTCTCCTATCTCTTTTCCTTTAGCAATTGTGTTTTCAGTGGTCATATTTTCAGCTTCAGAAATGACATTAGCCCACATATAAAGAAAACAAATGAAAAATGCACAAGGACTGAAGGTGGAGTTTCATGACTCATGGTGAGCTATACAGTGATATATTGCATTGATAGAAAACAGTATAATTCCTGGTCTTATATCAGTACTAGACGAGCATATCTAAAATATTCCCCATCCTTTCTCTGTCTCTCTGTCTCTGTCTCTCTGTCTCTCTCTCTCTCTCACACACACACACAGACTCATACATATACAGGCATGCATACATACAAGCATGCACACAAGGCACATGCCCACACTTATACACAAACACACACACGCACACACACACACACACACACGCACAAGCACCCTGAAAAACATTGACTATTCTTAATTCATATTTCTATACCCACTATCAGACAAGAAATGTTTGAATAATATTGGTTTCTCTGTGACTATTGATGGGAGAAATGAGTAAGGGAAAAGGGAGGAAGAATGGGGAAAAAAAGAAGGAACAAATTCAAAAGGGAAAAGGGAGTGACTTCTGAACATATCCACTCCCACCACTGTCAGTGGCCACGTATTCACAGATAATATAGTTGCTAATACTGAGTCTCAATCAGGGAATGAGTACCACCTTACCTTAGTTAGTTTTTCTATTGTTGTGATCAAAAGCAAGTTGGATATATATAACATTTTCTCAACTGAGAATCCCTCTTTTAAGTATATAGCTGGTGTCACGCTGACATAAATCCAGTCAGCACACTTCCTATTTTTTACACCTGAAAACTGAACTTCTTTGGGTTAGTCAAACTTTTTGATCACACTGTTAACAATAGTAATTAGGATTTGGGGCACTAAGAAAAATGACGGGCTAGAATCTCTATATCTATGCTGTAAATTTTTATTACAATAAGTCAAAACATAAAATTCCATAGATATCCGAACACAAAACATACAATGAGAAACAGTACCAAAACAATCTGAGACAGCTCCTAATTTTGTAAAGGAGTAGCACAAACTTTATTTTGATGATTTATGAAGCTAGAATAAAACAATTTATAAAATGAAACAAATAGTAAAAATAATAACATATTTAGTTTTTTTGTGTAAAATACCAGGAAGTTTTCTTGAGCTAGGGCAAAAAACTACCTTGTAAGTATTTAGTACAAAGTATGCTGTATGATGTATCCTACCTACAAACAACTGGCTATTCAGCTGAAGTCGGAAATGGCCTTCCTCTGAGGTCTCCCTTGTACTTCGAGGAAGATTGTCCAGCTGGAGGGAGGTCTCCTTGAGGTTTCTCTCAGCCCGGATATAATGCCATTGGTTGTCATTCAGAGGAGAAGGGGACTGGACGAGGAGCTCAACAGGGCCATTCCCAACATCAATGGCAAATGTGACCTCAGAAGGAGCTGTAGCCAAACAAGAAAGAAGGATGAAAACCATTGTCAGTGTGTTGCAGGCACAAGCATGTTCAGGATATTTAGGGAAAATCAATCTCCATCAATGTGGAGAGGACATCTCTGGACTCCCTGGAACACTTGGATCACCATCAGCATTATCAACTGCTAAAGACTAAGAATGCATGTGTTCTATACACTGTCCACTTGAGTTATTCCTGTTCTTCAATACAGGTAGCAAGAACCTGTGGCATTTGTATCTGTCTGAATCTCTGCTGAGGCTCTTGGTCTCCTTGGTCTACCCTGGTTTTACCTGTGTCCAACTGTACACAAGGGGCTAGGCAATCATCTTCAAGCTGCAGAGACCCATATCTTTAGAACAACAGTACCACTTGTAGGGATATTTAGTCAATGTATGTGATCCAAACTCTTGTATTTCCATGCCTGAAAATGCCAAAATCAGGCTGGAAAGAAAGTTCAATGGGTAAGAGCATATGCTACTCTTGCAGAGAATCAGAGCTCAGCTCCCAACACTCAGATGGTTTAGCCCATGACTGCCTAAAACTCCAGTGCCAGGGATATGATTGCTCTCTGACCTACACTGGATCCTGAACACATATGTACATACCCACAGAGAAACATACACTTAAATAAAAATGAATATTTAAAATATTAAGATGGATTTTATGTCCGTTGCTTGTCCAGTGGAAAAACTCTGAAAATAGCACTGCTTTAAATGACTCAGAACCCCACCCTCCTTGTTGGATACTATCCAGAAAGTTTTCCCTCTTTTTTCACAATATATTATGGAAATCAATTGACAGCTATTCATTAATATTAATACTGATAATATTAAAATGATGGTGGCAATGAAGATAGTAATGGTTCTGGTCATGCTGGTGGTGGTATTAATAATAATCATGGAAATTGTGGTGATGTTATTGAATAGTAGGGATGAACTCTGGAAGAAGGGATATTGGAGAGCATGGTGATAGTACCTCAGATGGTAGTGATGTTGGTTACAATGGCAAATGTAATGATGGTATTAGCAATGGTCAGCATTGTGAGCCTGATGGTTAACTATCAACAGGCTCTAGAAGCACCTATGAGATAAGCCTCTGGAGAAGATTGTGAGGGCAGATCTAGATAGAGTTCGCTGAAGTGAAAAGATCAATGTGAGTAACAATATCCCTTGTGCTGTAGCCCTAACCTAAACACTGAAAAGAAAGTGAATTGAACAGTTACATTCTTTACTCTGTTTCCAGTCTGCATGTGCTGGCACAGACTGCACGGTGAACATTGCTCCTTGCCAAAGTTCAGCTCCAGCATTTTGACATTGCAGACCATACTTATCCAGCACCTTTTTATTTTCCTTTTCAGTGATGCTCAATATTAATGCCTTTCATTTGTGAAATTTTGTAGGGGCTTTAGTAAAGGATAAAAATGTGCACAATGGTAGCCTCTCTAAACAAAATAATTCTCTTGGGGAAACAAATCAACATGTTAATCTTGATTAACTATTCAAACTGTCTTTGGAGAAGACTAGATGCTCATAAATGATGGTTGTATTATTTCTGTATCATGTGATTTTTCCAATGCAGGAAAATTTGTTTAGTTTACAAAGCCATTCATTGAAAGAATGGGATTGAAACGAACAGATGAGGCAATAAAGAATTAAAAAATGGTTCCTTGAACCATTTTATGAATCTACCTTTTTCATTTCATTTTGTTTCTCTTTTATCCTTCCCCCTTTTTCCTTTCTTTCCTTTTTCTCCTCTCCCTCCTTGTTTTCTTTTTGTTGTTGTTGGTGGTGTGTGCATGTCCAAGTATATACATATTCATGTGTATGATGTGTGTTTGTATGTGTGTGTGTGGTGTGTGTTGTACATATTTGTGGGTGCATGTGGAGGCTAAAGGTCAACCTCAGATGTCATGACTCAGGTGACATCCACTTTATTTTTGAAAGAGTTTCTTATTTTCCTGAAGCTTACTGATAAGGCCAGGCTGGTTGACAAGCCAAGTCTCTTTTTCTCAATAGTGGGATTATAGCACATGCCACCACACCAGATTTTTTACTGTGTGCTCTGAGGGTTAAACTCAGGTACTCAGGATTAAGTAATTTTGTAAGTATGCTTTACCTGACTATGCCTGTGTAACACATGCAAGTCTGATGTTGACAGAAGCCAGAAGAGGGTAATGGATCCCCTAAAACTGGCATTGCAGATGGCTGGAATCACCATATAGGTGCTGGGAACTGAAAATGGCCCTCTGTAAGAAGAGCTAGTGCTATTAGCCAGTGAACCATCCCTTTTGCCTCCATTTTTTTTCTTTCCTTCTTACCTTCTCCCTTTCTCTTTCTCTATATCACTCACTTTCTGTCTTTCTTCCTTTTTATTTGTTGAGACAGTGTTTCTCTGTGTATCTCTGGCTGTCCTGGAACTTCTTTGGTAGACCAGACTGGCCTTGAATTCAGAGACATAACCCTGTTTTTGCTTTCCCGCTGCTGGGATTAAAGCCACACACACCACCACTTTTTGGATATATTTTTTATTTCTTACTTAGATCAGTGGTTTCATCTTGAAAATCTTCCCATTTCAAAATCAAATCTTTATTGAGAGATGACTGGTTTTCTCTCTCTTTCTCTCTCTCTCTCTCTCTCTCTCTCTCTCTCTCTCTCTCTCTCTCTCTCTCACACACACACACACACACACACACACACACAGAGAGAGAGAGAGAGAGATAGAGAGAGAGATAGAGAGAGAGAGAGAAGGAGAGAGAAAAAGATTCATAAGAATATGGGGCAGATTTGGGTAAAATTTTCCCTGATGATTAGTCTTAAAGATATTAGGCTACCATCAGACAGCATATCTTTGTAGGAGGCTTGATGTTCTGCTGTGATTACTGAATTCTGTCACCAAGTTGGGTTTCTTGTCTGTGCAAAGGTTGGCTATACCATGCATCACCTGTACCATATGATCTGACTACTGTCTGTCTCTCCAGCTCATCTGCAAGCTGTAGAACAGTGACTCTCAACTTGTGGGTCATAACACTTTGGGGGTTGAATGACTCTTTCACAGGGGTCACACATCAGATATCCTACATATCAGATATTTACATTATACTTCATAAGAATAGTAAAATTATAGGTTTGAAGTAGCAACAAAAATAATTTTATGCTTGGGGTCACCACAACATGAGGAACTGCATTAAACGGTAAAAGCATTAGAAAGGTTGAGAAACAGTGCTGTGCGAACTTTTACTTATCACAGACCAGGCCACTAACACTGTGCTTGATTAGAGTAAGCTCACTTACTTACTACAAGCCCAACCCCGACTCCTCTGCTTGTCTGTATATAGCTCTGGCAAAACCATGGCTAGACTCCTCAAAATGAATAAATGCTGCACTTCCTCTTTATCTTGTTTTTTTTCTTTTCATTGTTGCTGCTGTTTTGCTTTGGTTTATTTGCTTTGTTTGTTTGCTTGTTTTCTTTTTTGAGACAGGGTTTCTCTGTGTAATAGCTATGGAACTTAATGCTGTCTGCCTTTTCTATATAAGCTTGGGTCCTTGTAAAAGTCTTTTTAAATGTTTTGATAATGCTGATATTTATTGAAGTAACTATCAAAGACCAATAATATGTAAACCACTCCTGGATGTTGAAGAATCAGTGAAATAACATTAGCAAAAACATTAACATTTATTAAGTGCATCACACAAGCCAGAAATACTGCTAAGCATTTTCCGTTATTGAATTCAGTTGGGCCTCAATACACACTTGACAGGACTATTTCATAAGTGAAGGAACTGAGCAAAAGTTGTCACAGTGGCTGGAAGAACTAAGATGCAAATCTCAGTAATATACTTTTAGACCTTTTCTACTTTTTGTGACATAATTGTTTATTAATTCTTTGGGTATTTCACATCATGCACCCAAATCCCACTCACCTTCCAGTCCCTCCATGATCCCCTCACTCCTGCAGCATCCCTCAAAAAAATGCTCCAAAAAGTCAACTGAAAACAAAAACCAAAGCACCTCGCTCCTCTGTCTTTCCAAGACCTCCTCATTCATCTTTGTGCCATTGGTTGCTGCAGTGTATCTACTGTACACCAATTAGCCTCTAGCACACCAGCATCACTGGACTCTCACCAGTACCCCTCTCACGTATCCTACTGTTGTCACAAGTCATGGACAGTCTCTTCATGCATTACAGCAGGTCACAGACGGGGAAGATGTTAGGGTGGACCAACCCAAGGCTCAGGATGTGGGTCTCTTTGGTAGTTGAACTACTTGGTCAGGACCACTGGGGCTATATCCCTCAGGGGAGATGCAGATCTTGCTTTCCTAGGCCCATCTCATCCAGGCAAGGACTCCTATGTCCATGGTTGGTGTGGGAAGCCCTTCCGTATATGTGTTGCTTTTGTTGGTTAATAAAGAATCTGCTTTTGTCCAATGGCTTAATAGAATGTAGCCAGGCTGGAAGATACAAGTCAGTGAGAAGCAATGTAGTCACCACAGGAGACAGATATCCCCATCAGAGCCAGCTGGAACCTTGCCAGTAGGCCGCAAGCCTCATGGTAAAATATAAAATAATAGAAATGAGTTAATTTAAGTTATAAGAGCTAGCTAGCAGTATACTTAACCTATTGGCCAAGCAGTGGTTTAAATAATATAGTTTCTGTGTGGTTATTTTGAGTCAGGGAAGTTGGAAACGAACGAGCAGCTTCTGCCAACAAATTGGTGCTCAATATGGAGGCCGAACCCACAAACCTGAGATTAAGAGTCTCATGCTCTAAAGTAGAAATAAATGTTGTAACAGTAATTTTTGCTTGATACCAGTTTTGTTATATGTAATTTTACTATGTTAATGTTAAAATCTTTCTTTTTATTTAGACAGAAAATGGGAGGTGATGTGTGATTCCCCTCTGTATCATTGGTTAATAAAGAAACTGCTTTTGGCCAATGGATTAACAGAATATATCCAGTCTGGAAAAGATATATAGAGAGAGTAGGCAGATTCAGGGAGAAGCCCTGTAGCTGCACGCAGAACACAGATTCCTCCACTGGAGCTCTCTGAAACTTTGCCTGTAGGCCATGAGCCTCGTGGAAAAATATAAAATAATAGGAATGGGTTAATTTAACATATAAGAGCTTGTTAGTAATACACTAGAGTCATTGGCCAAGCAGTGTAGTAATTAATATAGCTTCTTTGTGAATATTTCAGGTCAGGGCAACCAGGAACGAACTAACAGCCTCCAACAACACCTGATAAGGGTTGGGGACATCTCTCCCACGTGGAAGGGAGAGCTTTCTCATGGGGGTGGGGCCAACTCACCTGCTATAGTATCCAGCAAGGTCCAGAACCAAAATTCCCGGGGCCAGTGAGGGGCAGAGCCAGATCAGCATGGCCCTTTGATTTCAACATGTATAATTCCTGTGAACCCTTGCTGCAACACTGAAAATAGGCATCATCACAGACCTCAGCTGTAGCAGGACCATAGATCCAGACATGACCCTTGGCAGCAACCCAGGCCCGGAATACCACGGCCTTGTGTGGCAGCACAGACTACCCGGGTTGGTACGTCCGTGTGGCAGCATGGCCCTTAGACTTGACAATGGCTACAGTTTGTTGCCTAGACCCTGGACATCCACATGGCCTTTGGTGTTACCATGGGTAGAGATATCTTTTTTGATATCTTGTTAGAGCTTCTGCCCCGTAATAACAGTAGTAACAAGAACAATAATCTTCATAAATTTAGGGAATATGGAACCTTAGAGTTTGTTGATTTTATGTTTATGTATTTGCTTATTTTCTATTGTAGGGACTGAACTTGGGATCTTACATATGCTAGCCAGTTCTTCACTCTACTACTGAACTGCATCTATTTTCAGGTCATTCACTGAAAAATATTTAATGCAAAATGTTTGTGTTTTAAAAAGTAATAATTGAGAGTATGATGATGGTAAACATCAAACAATTACATTACAGGTTTCATTTGTGTGTTTTTAAATAATTTAATGCTAAATTGAATTCTAAAAAAATGGTACAGCCTGAAGGGCAGAGTGAACTGCTACAAAGCACAAACAAATTGGACACTGATCTGTAATTAACACTCAATCACTGGTGATTATCTTGTGATAATATACCATAACATTGATTTCGGCTTTAATGAATGAAAACGCTTTAGGGCCTGTTTTTTTTTTTATTAAATTTTACATTGAGGTTATTATGTCCACACTGTGGAATGGTTGGTATTCAACCTGCTCTTCAGAGTCTGAGCAAGTTAGGTACGAAGGATTTTTATTTTACACAAAAATCATAAGATCTTCCCCCATTAGTAGCTTGTGTCCTTGAACAATTAATGAAAAGTTACATGGAGAAACTTACTTTTCCTGCGTGTAGTCTGCAACTGCATAAGAAACACTTAGCCGCTCCCCCATTTGCTGGAGACCCACAAACCCCTCCACCATGCCCTCTGCAAATGTACTTGTCTTTTGTTGGGGAACGCTCAAATTTCCAATATCTGTGGATAAGATGCTTGCTTAGCTTTCAAGGGTATCTCATGGAGTTACATCACTCTGATACGGCCAATCACCTCACTCACACTATTGGAAAACGTCCACTTCACAAGGGTAGAGGGATGCTCAAGGACAAGCTCAAGTAGGTTGTGGTCAAGAGAAGAATAAGAGCGAGGCGGGGTACAGGTAATGGAGTCCACTTAGTGTAAGGAACTTAAAAGCAACAGAAAGGGTAGCTAAAATAGTTCTAATGTTTATTTTTATGTATTTATCTGTGTTTTTATGTATTCACACTCATGCTGGTACATAAGTGAGCAGGTGTGTTCATTCACGTGCATGCACATTCATGAAGTGGCTAGAGGACAATATTGGCGTCGTTCCTCAGGATTACCCCCAAACCGTGTTCTCTGACACGGAGATTCTCACAGGCTAAAGGACTCTCTTGGTCTCCCCAAACTGGGATTATAAGCACAAACCACTACACCACATCTGGCTCTTTACTTTTTACTTGAGACCGGTAGATAAAATTCAGGTTATCATGCTTGCAGAGTAAGGACTTTATTGACTGGGCTATCTCTCAAGCACTGAATATCTGTTTGTTTACTTGTTTGTGTGTGGTTTTATAATCATGATCCACTAGTAATTCTAAAATGTTTTGATGATTTAGCACTCCTGCACCAAATGCATGTACAAACACAACACACCCTAAAGTCACTGTCAATTTTTAATAATACATGTGTGACTCTTAAATAAGTCCAATTTACTGCTTGTTGCATAGTAAAAGTTATACCCTAGAGAGTAGCCTCCTAAGCTCCACTGGCTCCATGAGAACCAGGTGCGTGTGTTTGGAGGAACAACTAGGCAGTGTCCGCCTTCCATCTGTATGACTCACACTTTCCTCTGTAATCAGACTCTAACATGAGAGTCCACAGAGTGACACAAGTGTCAACACAGAAATCAGAAGAGCTCTAGCCATTGCACACCCGAAAGAGGTCTGTTTAGTATCTACCCAATGTGGAGAAAAACCTGTGATGAATTCTGCATTAAAATAGTTGCTGGAAAGATTTTTGATTATTTAGATATTTTGAAATCATTAGAATTGGGCCTGGTTAAAACGTTATGGAGAGTGTTATAATTTTTGGAGTTGAAATAAAAATGGTTTACTTTACCAAACTTGTCCTTAAGCTGAAAATTCTTTCCAAACTTTTTAAATATCTATGACTTTTTATGAAAAAAACAATCGTATCAAAAATGAATAAAAATATTTCTTCTAAATGCAATAAAAGATAAATGGGCTAGTACAATTTGTAGTTTTATTTGAACAAAAGCAGCTATAGGAAATCAACTTATATGAAGTCATTGACAACATTGCAGAAAATCAAACTTCTGGGCAGACTTTTAAAGTTCTTATTACTAAAAGAGACTAAATTATTGCTATTTTTCCATTTTCATGAAAATTAATAATTGAAAATTTTTCCTTTTTTGTGCTTTCATGTATTTTTGTTAGCATGCTGATATGCAGTGTCCCCCTGTAGAATGAATGTCTTGTCGTCCATATTCCTTTAGTGTCCATTTGGCTTAATGATCGGTAAAGCACAGATCCCACAGATGGGGGCAGGGCTATTACAAAGTTGTAATCCATGCAGTTAACCCTGAACGCACACTGCTACAGGCAAGAAAGATGAGGGAAACTGGCATAAATTATCACTGACTTGTTACCCTCTCCTATTGGGGCAAGAGAAGAAATTGAATTGTGCATACATGCATGCGTGTGTGTGTGTGTGTGTGTGTGTATTACCTGGTCAAGATGTGCTCAGACTTGCCAGAGGTCAATGTCCAAGTTCCTCCTCAATGATTCTCCGCCTCATATTTTAAACAGAATCTCTCACTGAACCTGGAGCTCACCAATTATGCAAGAGGAGCTGCAGGGCTCCACCTGTCTGTGCTTCCTCTGGCATGGTAATGCCTGGCTATGTTACATGAGTTCTGGGGAACTGAATCAGGTCCTCAGGCTTGCATGTATGTGCTTTATTGGTTGAGCTGCCTTCCCAAAAAATGACTTCTGAAGCATGGGTATAGTACTAATATGGACCACAAATATGAGGAGAATGTTCAATAGCAATTATCCCTGCTTCCCACAGAGTGCAATCCTGATGCATGGAAACTTAAAGCAACAGGTAAGGGATAACAATGTTGTAGTAGAGATTGGAGCCTGCAAGAGGAATGCACAGATACTCCTGGAATGCACGTATCCCTTATTAAACAGCTAACCAATGATGATAGAACATCCTAAGTCATAGCACATTAGCAGGGATCTTATAAAACAACCAACCAATGATGATAGAACATCCTAAGTCATAACACATTAGCAGGGATCTGACAGCTTCAGAGTTAGTTCTACTGATAACTGGTGATATTAGCTTGATACTTAAAGTCGGTACGGTGGCTGGTGATAGAGATAAAAAGAAGCCCTCTCCATGGACCACTGACATCAAACTCATAAATGAAGGCACTTACAGCTCATTTCAAGACGGATGAAGTCTTTAATGCCAAGGTTCTCTAGGAAAACTCCAGATAAAGCGGTGGTTTTAAAAAAGAAGGAAATGTCAGCGCTGAATTCGGCATGGAAGGTAGGAAAGTGGAGGTAAGAAGCTTCGGTAGAAAACGAGACAGCATTCCAGTAGTGCCCTGTGAAGCAGAGAGTCCTTCAACATGGATTGTGTCTTTCCACCAGGTATAGGAAACAATGGGCTCATGGGTAATTTTTAATACTGAAAGGACACTAAAAGGAAAAGGGATAAGGGACCCAAAACATCTTCTGCTCATGCAATTCAGAAAAAAAGGGATGTAGTACTCACGGTCACCATAGCAACGCAAGGGGCCAATTCTCCAAGCAGCTTCTGAGTTTGATCTGTTGGTATCAGTGATAATTATCTGAGTAACAGGCAAGTGATCTTTGAAGGAAAGAAAGCCAGTATCCTTTGTCCTGAGAAACACAAATTTAAAGGGGGGGAAAAAGGAAGGGAAATGTAGATTATCTAGGGAATCTGTGTCAAGACCCCTCTTTGCAAAGTGACTTGGATTGGATTCAGCCTGGCTAGGGTTGGGAGGAACATATACAGAAGGCCTTTCATCTCTGGGCCTATATGAATAGTTGGGATACCAATTACAGAACCCATGGCCTGCTTCCAAACACCTCTGGATTTTATATCTTCCCTAAATGTGCTGGCAGGAGCACAGGTAGTTTACAAAGTTCTCTGTGCTTATTGTTGGCGAGAGGACCCCAAGGCTCACTGCAGCATTAATGTGACATTAAACGTCACTTCACTTCCCCATAAAAGAAGATCTGCTATCTGAGGAACTAACTTGAAAACAGATAACACAATTCCCTCTCAAAAATTACTCAGAGGATGTGGATGAACCACCTGCCAACAGTTTTTAATCAGGTTAGAATGTTCCTTATCACTTTCAAAGTTCTGTTCAAATGAATCTTTATAGTTATTGGTTGCTTTTTGCTTTATTCTTTAGGAAGACCTTGCTTGTTAACGGCTCTGACTTTGTTATTGTTAATTATGCAAATAAGGAAGCACCTAGTTTTCTGTTTATAGGAAAGTTTAAAAAGAAATAGAGAAAGTCAATGTTTCCTCCTCTTTTAAAGCTGTCTTTTGGAATCAAGGTGAAAATGGTACCACTTGGCAGAGCATAAATTGGAAGTAAAACATGGCATTGTGGTGCTGTGGAGATAGCATAGATAGTCCAATCTGCTAGGTGTGTGAATAGGAAAACATGAATCCAGATCTGCTGTACCCAAACAAGAAGACCTTCCCTTTTGGAAATCGCTTGTAATCATAGGACTGGATAAGTAGAGATAGGTAGGTATCTGGGACCTGTTAGCCAGCCAACATAGCTAAACTGTTAAGCTCCAGGCCAATGAGAAAACTTGCCTCAAAAAACAAAAATATTCTCCAGTACCCAAGGTATAATAACAAAAGCTGGTTTATAGCCTCAGTATATGCACTCATAAACATATACACATGCATCAGTCTACACAAAATAAAAATGTACACACACACATATATATCCATATACACACCAGGCACACAAGGGGGAGCTAGAAAAAGGGAGTGCAGAAGACGGGTGTTATCCAAGTATGCAGTGTGTGCGTGTACGATATTTTCAAAAATAAATAAAAAATAACATTTGAAAAATAATAATATAAATTCAACTAAAATAAATAAATACACATCGGCAGTGCAGACACTTCCAGGATGAAATTTGTTAAGGAAAAATGTCCACACACTTCTCCTCTGCACTGTACACCACTGTGTCCTCTGAAGTGTACACCACTCTGTCTTCTGCAGTGTATACCACTCTTTCCTCTGCTGTGTATACCACTCTGTCCTTTGCAGTATACACCACTGTGTATTCTTCAGCATCTAGCCCTGTGTCCATTTACAGAATTTGACACTGCCTCAGAGGCACATAGTCATTGCCTAGGGTCACAGGACAGAAAGAGCAGGAACCAAGTCATGTTTGTGCTTCCCTGGTATCTGTCTTGTGTTTAAGTACACACATTAGGGTAAATATTTCCTAGTTTTGTAGTGTGGGTGAGTAATATCTTTTTGGAGATGCTTGGTTTGCTGAGTGCACATATGAATAGCAGCTTGCAGAGGATTAAGTGAGATTTGCAGCTACTGGTCACAGTGTCTGGTCTGTATTAAATGCTCAGAACTGGTTTCACTGACACTTTACTTTTCTTCTTTGTCCCTAAACTATTTTGTGGCCTCAGGCAAGACAACTTATTTCATATGCATCCAGCTCTGATCTTGGACTTGAGATTTCTTGCTACATAGCACATGTGGAAAATTAAATTTTAAGATTTGCAATTGAGCTCATGAGATTTGGAGAAAACACTCAATAATTTATCTAGGTTATAAATAAACCAAATATCCACCTTAACCCTTACCCTACAGATCTATTAAAATGCAAAGAAATATATAATATAATATAAATATTTGTAATCTGAGTGCTTTTTGTAAGAGTCATTCAAATGATAAAATTTTGGTTCAGCTAAAAAGCACACTATATGTATTGCATAGACAGAGAGAAGAGAGTTGCCTTCTTGTTAAAAAATATTCACAAGTAGAATTGTAAAGTAGAGCTTAAACATCCACAGTGAAGTAAAGAAAAAATTCCATTCTGATGCTCCTTGAAGAAACCATAACATGCTATGTCATGATACTCTATCCCATTTTTATTTTCTGGATGCCCATGCTGGTTTCTGATGTCTGTCATTAATGCTGAGTTGTCCCACGCTTAGATTCCATGACATCTTGTGTACATCTACTTGATGACCTTGTAACAGCATATTGGCATATATAAAAAGCATGCTAAGTATAAAGAAGCTCTTCCAAATAACACAGGAAAATTCATATTTGGTTTAATAGTATAATTCATACTATCAGGAATGATTTTTATCTGGTAACTTTAAACAAGAAAAATAACCCAGGATCTCTTCCTAAGGAGTGGTATTTTTCACACTGAACTTAGTCTTCTTGTATAAGACAATCATCCCCAGGCCAACCTGATGCGAATCCTCAATTAAAGCTGACTTTCCTAAAATTCTAGGTTATAGAAAGTTGATATCTGAACTTAACAACTATTGTAATATGAGCGGCGGGGCTACGTTCCTGGCACTCGGCCGCCCACATGGCTAGCTTTACCCGAAATAATTACATGGAAACTATTCATTTAAACACTGCTTGGCCCATTAGTTCCAGCCTCTTATTGGCTATCTCTTACATATTGATCTAATCCATTCCTAATAATCTGTGTAGCCCACGAGGTACATTACCAGGAAATATCTTAACCTGCATCTGTCTGGAGTGGGAGAATTATGGCAACCCCCTGGCTCAGCTTCTTTCTCCCAGCATTCTGTTCTGTTTACTCCACCTACCTAATTTTCTTTCCTATTAAAGGGCCAAGGCAGTCTCCTTATTTGACCAATGAAATTAACACAAAACAGAAGACTCTCCCCCATCAAACAACCACATTGGAGAATGCAGCTGGTTCATGCCAGTGAGGAGAAAGATGTGCCATGAGTCATCTGCAGCTGTTGAATCACAATTGTGTGCCATGCAAACTCGCAGTTTCGCCATTTACCCTGTCTGTGCTCTGACTAACACTGACAGCATCCACAGAGGTATTCACTTCTAATAGTTTTCACATCTAAGCTTTGTTACGCAAATGGCCACTCTGAAATTCTTTCTCCCAGGGTCCAGGATGTGAAATGGAATGACCAGTTTGTGAAACCAAGAGTGGATTCCTAAATATTAACACATTAGTGTGTGGGCATACCCTCTGATGTCCTCCTGGCTGGAAGCTGGTGCAGCACCATGTGGTCACTATCTTTCCCAGACATTGCTGGATGCAAAGCAACAGCCCCGAGTCCTTGAACTGTCATCCTAGGTTGATCTCTGGCTGACCATCTTCATTTTGTTCACACAGGCTTTCTCCACACACAAAACAATTCCATTGATTGGGTTTCAGTTTACTAATTTGCAATCATTTTCACCACTGACTCCCTGAGATTACACCTGGGTCACCTTGGCAGATGCTGTGGGAGACCACAGCCTCCTCAGTTCCACACTAACAGCCGTTTTGCTGCATTCAAACATGCAGGTCTAGCTACTGCATGGTGAATTTACCAGAAATATCATTTGGAAGTATTTTAGACTTCTGAGATATCTCCTTGCTCCACCCAGAATTAGATGGTTGAAGGAAATTTTATTACTCTAGCATGGTATTTCTTTCTTGGTGTTAGTCCTTTGAATCCCCATATATATTAATTCATATTTTTCATAAACATAAATTTAATATACAAACCAATGTTGCCTCTTATAATTAATTTAAGACTTTGTAATATTACAAAAATAGTAATAAAAATAACTGCATACTTTTTCAAAGTTGACGACATGCCATATATGATAGCTATGAAGATTATTTGTTAACTCAGTTAGCAATCTCCAGAGATAGCAACCCCACCTTTCTTCATTTTTAAAAATAAAATAAGGACCTGAATTTCGAAGAGGCTGAATGATTTAGAGTCTCTAATTAAGAGATGGCAAATGTGTGATTTGATTATCCTGTTCCATAATAAAAAATTAGTTAAGGATTTATTACAGTTAACATCCAGACTGTGACAGTGCTAGTAGAAAAAAAAGACTTTAGGAAAAGCTGTGTGTGTTAAACGCATGAGGAGCTCACAATATGAGTGCTGTAGATGTGCGAAGGAGGAGCATTAGTTCTTTTCCCCTTGTATAATGAAAATTATGTGCTTTGAACACACAGTCATTGGGATTATCTCCAGTAAGCTGTGTGCTTTTGCAGGGGCTGTGGAAACACAACAAAAGGGATGACATTGGGACGGATATGAGGAGCAGACTGCTCCATCAACTCTGTTCTGAACCTCACCTAATCAAGGGCTCCAGAAAGTTCTCTGGAAGAGGCTAAGGGATCTCTCTGGGTGGGGCAGTGTGAGACTGGTGAGTACTGCCTCCCTCACCTCCCTGCAGCACATGAGTTACTTCACTGATTGGCGTAATAAGGCAACACATGAAAGGAAAGGTTTATTCTGGCTCCCAGGTCAAGGGAAATGTTCAACACGGTGTCAAAAGCTTGAGGCAGCTGGCCACAGTACAGTCAGGATGCAAAGAGGTGAATGTTGGTGCTCAGCTCACCCTTCCCCTTCGCTCTGTGTGGACCCCCACGACATGGATTGGTCTTTGGCTCTCAGTTGACTTAATCATATTTGTCTCCTGGGTGATTCTAGATCCTGTCAAGCTGGTTATCAGTGTTGAGCATCACATATGCTGTGCTATCATGTCAGTGAGTGGGAAGTTCTCTACATGCTCTGAATGACCAGAGCAGCCCACTTGGTATTGGATCTGTTGAAATCAGCAAAATTATAAATATCTCCTTAGTCATTTTGCTCAATCTGTCATAATATATCCTCTAAAGATTCTAAACTGGGATTCTAGTCAATATAATAATGTATAAAACAAAAATCAAGGTATTTTGATGCTGCTCTATTTGCTAATAGCATAAAAACAGCCACAAGTCAAATGCTCATCATGGAAAGTTGGCAATAAGTAATGATAAAAGCAGAATTATGGAGGACTTTAAAGTCATCAAGGTGCCTTAATTTGTATGTTGCTTTAGTGAAGTCAAGGAAAAGGTTTATAAGAAATTTTTTCTGGAAGTAGAAAGTTGGAATATAATACACTTAGCTTGATAAATGTTTAGCAATAAATACTGAGTTTCTATAAAATGCTTATATTTAGGAACATCCTACACATCCAATCATATTCCACAGGAGTATTTTCCATGTGGAAACATATTAGTGGTTACACCATTGATGAAAATGACACTCATTCCCATGACTACAGTTGACTGCCAATAATCCTTTCAGGAAGGGTCACATTTCATGTGTTCCTTCTTCATCCATGATGATTTTCAAGGCTGATATTATTCAGGTCTTACATACTGACTGCATCATTAGTGAAATGGCTAGACATGTACAAATAGCACCTTTTCCGTGCATTTCTCTTTCTTTGACTCTTATATTTTTCCTACTACATCTTCTGTGATGTTCTTTGATCCTTGGACAGAATGATATCTCTGTTCCATTTAAGAATGAGCAAACTATATTTTTGGTTGTGAGCCTAGCCTTTAATGGCTGAGTCATCTCTCCAACCCAAAGAAAAACATATATTTATCCTCCTAGATATTGGAAGTAGACAAAATCTCTGGGCAAAAGTTGGGAGCACGAGGGTGGGGGTAGGCTGGGGGGAAGGAGAGATGGGGAGAGAGAAGGGAGAAGTAGAGGATAGGAGGGACCTTGGGGGAATGGGATGGTTGAGATGGAGGAAGGGTGGATATGGGAGAAAGGAAGAAGATATCATAACTGAGGGGGCCATTTTAGTGTTGGCAAGAGACTTGGCTTTAGAGGGGTTCCTAATTGTCCAAGGAGATGTCCCCAGATAGGTCCTTGGGCAGCAGATGAGAGGGTGCCTGAATGCCACACTGATGAATATCTTGCATATCACCATAAAATCTTCATCCAGCGATGGATGGAGATAGAGACAGAGACCCACACTGGAGCACTAGATTGAGCTCCCAAGGCCCAGATGAAAAGCAGAAGGAGGGAGAACATGAGCAAGGAAGTCAGGACTGTGAGGGGTGTGTTCACCCACTGAGAAGATGTGACTGATTTAATGGGAGCTCACCAAGGCCAGCTGGACTGGGACTGATGGAGCATGTGATCAAACCGGAGTCTCTGAGTGTGGCTGACAATGAGGGCTGACTAAGAAGCCAATGATAATGACACCGGGTTTTGATTCTACTGCATGTACTTTTTTTGGAGCCTAGTCTGTTTGGATGCACACCTTCCTAGACCTGGATGTAGTGGGCAGGGCCTTGGACTTCCCACAGGGCAGGGCACTGTGACTTCTCTTAGGACTGGAGAGGAAAAAGGAGGGGGGAGTAGGAGGGAAATGGAAGGAGGGGAGGAGGTGGAAATTTTAAATGAATAAATAAATAAATAAAATTTAAAAAAAAGAAAAACGGATCAGGAGAAAAATGAGCAAACTACATTCCCACTCTCAACTCTAACATTTCTACATTGCTCCTACTCTAGTAGGTAGCCTCTCACTCTGTCTTGGGCAAGTAATTATAATTAAATTCAGTGGCCAAACACAAAATGAAGACATGAAAGTAAAAGGGGGTTTACTCAGATGGGCTCCAATAGGGAGCACTGGGCTCAGAGACAGGAATGGAAAAGTTACCAAAGTTCATTATAGAAATGTAGGAAGCTATCAAACAATTAAAAATAAAAATATTTTACACATGGGCTAGATAGATGAAATTCAAAGCACTGGTGAGGTAAAAACTTTTTTATTCATATATTCTGGAATCTTTGAATATCATAATAAAGGTGTATTTCTTTTTAAATAAATATTAAAGTTACAAATTCAGTGAAATCATTAACCTTATGCATCATTTGAAGGGTGGCAGAGTAGGACTTAGAAGTGTAATGAGGCTTGAAGAGCAGATAAAAGATTAAAGGGCTCATTTTGTAGAATCTGGTCTGAGTGTGGGCTACACTTATAGTAAACGCTGGGCGTCACTGGCTCCCCACATTATTTATGAAGGCAGGTCTTCTTCATGGCCTGGAACTTGCTGACTTGGCCATGCTCCACATATTACTAGGGCTTGGTGTCTCTGTAGGACTTGAAAGATGACAAATGCAGACAGAAACCTCAGTCTACATCTTCATTTCTGTGTGTGTCTAATGTTTATAAATATGTGGGTTTACCTGTATGTATGGATGTGCTTGAATGTGTGTACATATGTGAGCAGAGTCCACATGTATACTTTTGGATTTCATTTCCTTGGAAGTTTCCACCTAGCACCAGGATGTGTCCTGTGTTCACGGACTCAACCTTGATGCGCATGACTCCTCATGCCTGGTTCATTTACATGATCACTGGAGACGAGACTTAGGTTCACATGCCTATTCACCAGGTACTTTGACCCTGAGCTATCTCCGTGGCCTCATCTTTGTTTCTTACAAACTTTAGAAGGATGTGCCACAGAGCTTAAGTCAATCATAGCTAGTCATACTGAGTATGTTCTTTCGGTAGATGATAAGATGGCTGCATCATTGAGTCTATTTCCAGAAAGCTTCTTAATGCTTCTTTACAAAGCACCAAGTAATTCCACTCCATCCAGAATTTTTAAAAGAAAACTTGTACCATTTAGCTATAAATTTCAGTCATTTGTTATAAGGACTCCCTACCTCTGTTTTTCACTTTCCTGTGTCATCTCTGGAGTATGCAATACCATCTACTCTCTTCACTGGCTACACTACAAGTCAATTTTATTTTTAAAACATGTTAAAACCAATCTTGGGCTTAAACAAGCTGTTATAAAGTGACCTTAGGGTGTATATGCTTAAGGGGCAATCAATGATTCAGGCAGCAGGAAGGGTTGGGGGAGAGAGTTTGATAGTAGAAAGACTTGGTTGCTTCTCAAGAACCAGAAAAGAGACAACAAATAAAACACAAAGCAGCACAACCACATACAGGCAGAGAGCAGAGTTAGCCAAGAGGAGATAACAGAGAGGAGTCTTTCCAAGGCCTTCTCTTCACTTGCTCATTCTTTGAACACTGAAAGCAAGGCAGTCTCACAGAGGGCAGACACACTCCTCTCCAACAGAAAGGGCTGATTTGCTGCCAATTCCAGATATGCATGGGAACCCAGTGACTGACAGCTCCCTCAAACACTTAATCACTTACCATTTTGCCCTCTGGGAGAATGGTTCCAAAACAGAGCAAAAAGTAGATTAAAAAACAGATAAACATTAGCAAGTAAAGTGTTCTGATGAGACAGGCTGGCAGAGCTTTCAGATCTGCTTCTGTCCACCTGTCCAGATCAGGAGCTATAAGTGCTTGCAACATGCCTGGAATTTTTTCCTTTTTAGGTTCTGCATCTGGCTTTTTAATTGGATATTGAGGATCAAACTAAAGTTTGATGCTTTCGTGGTGCACACTATCATCCAAGTTATCTCTCCAGTCCCAAGAACCACTTTTGAAATAGATTAGAAAATTAATTCACAACAAAAATGCATACAAAACACTTGGTAGTTAGTTCTTATCATAATGTTAGAGATGAAAAATGTGTTCAACACTGGCTAAGTCTGAATTGGATTTAACCCACCTACCAAAAAAGAGAAGGAAACATTTGTCTAAGAGACGCTCTTCAATCATCATCCATTCATGACTGAAGAATTATACCATAATTAATTTCTGTAATTTCTATACAGTACTTTAAGTCTCTGGGGTTCTATATAATGAAAAAAGAAAAGAAAAGAAAAAATCCCCTAAAAGTGTAATGTTTTTAAAAATAAGAATGACAGTTTCACTGTTGACAATCCAACAGAAACACTGTTTCACAAGAGGAAGCACCAATGGCAAATGCAAGGACTAGAACTCAAAACCCCCAAGTCCTCTGCATTTTCAACAGTGAAGGGAGTGTCTGGAAGGTCTCTGTGAAGGGAACTTCACTTTTATTGGTCCTTGTTTCTAGATGTGAAATCTTGCATTTCAAACTAAGGGTTATCACCAGGGTCTTTATTCACAGACTCAAACCAGTATAGAGAGAAAATATTTAAAATAAAACTGTGTTTGACTTGGGCAAGGGCATTTTTTCTTTTTTATTGATACTATTGAGCTCTACATTTTTGTCTGCTCCCCTCCCTGCCTCTCCCCTTCAACCCTCCCCAAAGGTGCAATAGCAATTTTTAAAGCTTGTCAATGTTCTTAAAAAAAAAAACTAGGTAAAACTATTTAAAGGCTATCAACTTTATATGAGGCAATACAATAATCTGATGATTGACAGAGGGCTCTATAGATTCCATGTAATTGCTATGCCATTTTATATGAAAGATCAGAACATCTGTGCATTTTAGTATGAGTAGTAGGCCAGGAACCAAACACCAACGGATATGTGAGCTGAGTATGTCTTTGACTGATATATCCAGTGGAGGCTTTCTTTAATTTTAAGCAAAATGGTTCTTCTAGAAATGCTAATTGAGTCACATGTATTTATATTTTTCCCCATGTGTCTCTATCTAATTCTCAGCTGCCTTCCCCTTTCAGCAACCATATGATACCCCCTCATTTTCCTAGTTTACCCGATCTCATTGGAACACATGGCAATAAGTGCTCAGTTCCAGGCCTATTGTAATAGAGCAAAGAGAAATCAGTCATAAGCACTGAAAGAAGCCTCACTTAACAAGAAGGAAGATAGATGCTTCTTCAGTGTGACTTCAGAAAGTCTATGAAACCTCTCTGAAATCCTCACTGTTGACCTGCTTCATAATCCCCACATTAGCAGTCTCTGTGGTGGAGTTAAGAGGATCCTTTCACTCAGCTGGAATAGCAAAGGTGCTGCTCAGTCACGTGATATTCACTATGCCATCACCATCAGAATCTCCGGGATAAGTTTTCTAGGATGTGAATATTGTACATGAAGCACTTCAACACTTTTAACTGACATCTTTGTCTAGCATATAGAAAGGATTAATGTGCTCCACAACCCATTTTTTGTCCTAATAATTTTACCCAATAGCCAAAATTGTTGGGAATTTAGAGGGAAAAGATCTTGAAGATTCTAACACCTACTCAGAACAGTGGAGATACAAGAGGAATTATAAGGGACGGAAACAAAAATATTGAAATATGTAGAAATCCAGCTGAGATCTATGTTAACCATAAATGCAGGGGCAGTGGAACCTGATCTATTTGGATTCCTTCAGTTTTGTGCTTTCCTGTTGTCAGCAGACCCTGGAGTTGGGTAGAGAAGTGACAGATGTATTTTCAAATTCTGCCAGATTTGTGGTTAACACAAACACATTACTTTGTGCTCACTGGTATTTCCATAAGAAGTTCTGTGATCTGGGCTTAGTAGATAGCTGATAAGGAAATTGCTTGCCATACTAATATAGAGAAACTGAGGCAGGCAATCAAGGTATAGTAGTATGTATAGTGGCATAAGTTCACAATCCTGGAGTTGGGGAGATGGAGATAGGCAGACCCTTTGCATTTTCTGTCTTACTAACTTAGTCTTCTTGACACCCTCCTGGTTCTAGTAAGAGACACATCTCAAAATAAAGACAGACAGCACATGAAGGACAGCTGAAGTTGACTTCTAATCTAAACACACACACACACACACACACACACACCGTACACATTCCATCATCCAATCCTACCTCTTTCTATTTCTTCATTTCAAATACCAACAACCCCAGAACGCTTATGTAGTGACTTTATATGCTTACACGTTTCTCAGTTTGAGTGACAAGGTTGTTTCTTTTTTATGTCACACTTGTGTATTTGCTCCACCTTAACTCCCTCTTCTCTTTGAAAATCAGCTCCCCCAAATTCTAGACTCTGGTTCTAGACTGAAAATTCTTAACTGCTACCGAATGTATCATATTGATCTACTCATGACTAAGGAGCACTTCTCCCCTATCCTGTGGATGCTTCAGAGACAGACACTAGGCTTTTCTCTGTCTTTTTCTTGACTAGCTGGCACAGAGTGCTACTCAACCAATACACTTAAAATTAACAATATCACATGCAGCAAAACTTACACTGTCATATAGTATAGTATTTTGGGAATAATATGAAGGTCCTTGGAGTGAAGATTGTCTTAGCTCCATACCTATGGCAACTAAGTGAACAGAATGATACAGAAGTAGATAGGTCTATGATCATGGTTATGGAGTTACAGTCACTCTCTAATAGAAGGAGAGGAGGTGACGTTAAGTTCTCTCTCTTGGATTCCAGACATTACTCCTTCCTGTTTTACCCCATATGAATATTATCTTGGAATCTACTAGAGTACACAGGATGTGGAAGGCCTCATGAAGCGGAGACTCCAGGATGTGGTTTCTATAAGGTTATTATTCATGATTGGGTATGACTTTGGAGTGACAAAACTGTTTGGATTCACTCATGTTTCTCTAAGTGCTGTAGAAGTAAGTTTAGTAAACTCCTTGGTTCCCTTACTGAGACTTGGAAGAAATTGGCTCTTGGAACTGTCACTGGTTCCCTAACTCAGGTGAAGAGATATTTGGGAAACTCCTAGGAAAGTTAACTAAATGAATTTTTTTTTCATAATGTTATGTCCTAGAAAACACCCACCACAGGATACAACTTCTTCTCAAGGCATCAGTGAAATTTGGAAGAGTTGACTCCAATTTTAGCCTCTTTTTCATTAGCAGAAACATGTGAATGTCTAGATCTCTTCTCCCTTAGACTTTACACGTACTTGTTCATCATGGACTCTATTGGGTAAAGCGATCATCCTAATAGGGACTTTCAGCCCTTTCCTTTGGGTCTTAGTAGGTTGGATGTGGTGGTTGAATGAGAACATCAACCATATGCTCAGATATTTGAGTGTTTGGTTCCTAGTTGGTGGCGCTGTTTGAGTAGGTTTAGGAGATGTAGACTTGATGGGGGGCCATATTTTAGGTTTCAAAGTTCCACACCATTTCTACTTTGCTCACTGGATTCTCTGCTTGTAGTTTAAGATGTGAGTTCTCAGTTTTGTGTTTCAGCCACCATGCCTGCCTGCTGCCAAACTTTCCTACAATTACAGTAATACACACTTATCCCTCTAGAAGTATAACCCTTAATAAAATCCTCTTTCTCTAAGCTGTCTTGTGCATTTTATCACAGCAATAGAGAGAAAATTAAGACAGCTGTTGAACAAGACCTGTATTTAAAAATGCTGATAACCCTAAGAAGAGTTGCTTATTTCATAAAGAAATAGAAGGATTTATGAAACATGTGTTAAACTATATGATACTAAAAGGTCTTGCAAGTACTGAGGAAATGAATCATTTAGCCAACTGAGTGCTGTGCAAGCAAAAAACCTGAATCTGACATCCAGAACCCAGCTAAAATTAAGCTGGAGATGGCAGCACATGATTATAATCCCTCTCCTCTGTAGAGTAGAGACAGGTGGATCCCTAAGGATGACCAGCAAGCTGACCGTGCTAGATAAATGAGCTTCAGGACAAACCGA